>NW_017729033.1:91676706-91703786 GCF_001723915.1 Gavialis gangeticus | reverse complement strand
TATATATATATATATAAAGGCAACTAAGAAATTCCCTTCAGTCTTTACCAGTGAACACAGAATCTGAAAGTTTGGTTTAATGTTTTCATTTAGTTTTGTTAAAAAATATTTTTCAGAGATGTCCCTTGATTTTTTCCTTGTGTTTCCCATTTTATGCCCTCTATTTCTTCCTGTTGCCACAGCTAATGCAGTTGATTTTAAATTGTTCTCCTCCATCCTCTTGACCTATATTCTTTTTCTTTCAATACCTCTCTAAGACTTTGGGTGAAGCCTGAGATCTGACTTCTGCATCCCTCCTTTGGGGTCACCAAAAGACAGCCATGGCATTGAGAAAGTTGGGTTTTTTGTTTTTGTTTTTTGTTTTCTTTGCTTTTCTAGTCTTGGCCTTCTTAACTCTGATGGTGAAGAAGGTTTAGCTAATAAAAGTTGTAAAGTGTGAGACTGAGGTGTAATTCTGCTTCCAAATTATGCTATGAGAAAATGCAGATCCCATTCAGATAGGCTGCTAGTTTCCTGAGGAAGTATATGGATGCACAAGACCTTAAATGAGACCAGAAAGGTTCATGTTCCAAGTTTCATGTTTTTTAACAGGTCCCTGCATTTTTGATTCAAAATATAAAGGCAAGCAACCTGCATAGGCCCTGCATCTCTATGGCTTTAAGCCTTGTTTAACTCATTTAAATCTGTGCAAAGTGGTTGTAAGACAACACTAGATAGAACAGTATCATTCTTTAACTGTTTTGCAAGGGTATAAGGAACTACAGAAGATTTAAGGCAGATGAGATTTCAGACCCACAGGGTGCATCTACACTTGCAGTTAATGTGATGTGATAACTCCAGAGCACTCTGAGCCAGAGTACACTGTTCCTGGGACCAGTGTCTACATGTGCATCTGGGACAGCAGCACTTTGAACTGGGGAGGAGCAGCCCTGGGCTGGCAGGAGGCATGGGGGGTCAGCTTCGGGCTCTGGGTGGCAGCATCAGGTGGTGGAGGGGCTGGCCGGGGCATGTGAGTGCAAAACCTATGGAGCCATGTGGCTACGTGGCAGGTATCCCCCACGCTTTAGCACCTTTGTGCCCTATCCAGCCTGTCACTGTCTACGCACGTGTTTCAAAGCAATTACTTACTCTGCCATAAGCTACTATTGTCAAGGAAAGTACTATCTTACGGTGGAGTTAATTAGTTTACTGCACCTTAATGCCACGTACATATAGACGGTGATGCATTACTGCAGAGCTAATCTGTCAGCTTCACAGTAAAGCACATGTGTAGATGTATCCACCGTGTTGTATTTCATAGATACTGTTCTGCAATATACTAAAAAACCAGTAGGAGGAGCATTTCCAGCATGAGGAGCTAAGAAACATTAAACACACTTGAAACATTAAATAGTTGTAAAAACATATTTTAAAGTAGTTCTGCTTCTATGGCATGCAGTGGAAGGAAAAAGAAAAAGGTAGGTATTATGCATTCACCATTAAACTACAGTAATAATCAGACAAATTGGAAACTGTGTTTTAGATAGGCACAAAACAGGCAACTTTTTTTTGGAAACTGAAGTAAATGTATCATAAAAGTTTTCTTTTTCCTTTTTTTTTCACCTCCATCCAGTAAATTACCAGATTTTCTCTGAGACTATCAAAAGCAAATGTAAGCTTGAAAGCTTGAGTTGTTTGGTTTTGTTTATTTTTAAGAAGGATTTGTGATTCAGCAGTCAATAACTGTGTCATATGTAAAAATTAGAGATGACAAATCAGAGATCCAAAGAGCAGTTAACTTCTCCTTTTGATTTATTCTTAATGTGTTCTGGTACTGTGCTAGTAAATCCTTGCTGTATTAGAGTATAAAGAATTAATACAATCGATGTCAGATGAATGCAGCAGAGAAATATTTGCAAATGAGAAGATGAGGGTGCTGCTTATGCTATTCCTGTGCTACTTTTAGTAGCATAACTTTACCTGATCTTTGGATTCAGGCCCTGCTGAATGAACATAGCCTAAAGTGCCAAGTAGTTTTCTTATGTCTGTCTCTTTCTTAGGCAGGTGGAAGAAATCATGATAATTTTAAGTGGCATATATTGTAAATCTATGCTGTTGTTCATGCCTTTATCTGAGGTGATGCTTATCTGTCAGCAAGCCCAACATTTCAGTGCAACTTCTGCATTTTTTGTCCTACTGCCTAGGACACATTTTATTTTTTTTCTATTAGGCTGATAAATAGAATGATCTAGTATCCCTCTGCTGAAGATTATTGTTCCATATTGAACATTATCATTCAGTGTTGTACAGAGTAAAATCCTGGCCCCATGGGAGTCTTCGGGAATTTTGCCAAAAACTTCAGCGGGGCCAAGATTTCAGTCAATCTTTACCAGTGGCTGGCCTGTCATTGCATAGCCTGATGTGTTTTTGGCAGGCATATTTCTGCCACTTTTCTGGAGGGCACCAATCAGTCACAGAGATAGGCCAGCAAGTAGAATTGAAATTCCCTTGTACCATCACTAAAGGTGATAGAAATGTTTAGAATTTCAGTTAAATGTAACTGAAATTGAAACAAATAGGTAAGATGAGGGGTTGCAACAACAGTCTATGATTTTTTTCTGTTTCTTTACCTATTATAGATCTGATTAAAACATTTTTTTAAATGATAACATTTCCAATTTTAGGAAAATGGGAATATAATTTAGAAAAGTCATATCTTTTTTTTCTCTCTCTCAAAATCTTTTATGGTCTATTCCTGATCAATGGCTTCTGTTCTGAAAGTTCATGATCTGCCTACTGTATCTTTCAAAGAACATGAGGCATCATCTTGTGTACTAGTCTTTTGAATTGGGCCAGAAAGACCAACTGCACTTGAATCACAGATGAGAAACCCTTTGATCAATAAGTTGAGGCAAAGAACAAAGCAGAATACACATTGGAAACAGCAATATTATACTGCCTGTATCACATTTTGCCTACTGTCTGAGGTCATGAACCTAATGCAGAGAGAGCATGTTGTCAACCACATTTCAACAACAGAATACATTTATCCAATATATTGCTGGAGGTGTGCAACTTCTCAATTTCACATAGGCACAGCATGCATGCCTTGCTCACTTAAGCTACTACTAGTTCCAACTCATTATGCACTGCAGATAGTCAGTGATCCCACATTACATACTTCTACCTCCTGGAAACGTGACACCTGAGCTTTTGTTGCATGCCATGCCAAAAGTAACAGATTATGATTTATACTCTAAAACCTTTTTGAGGATTTCCCCCCACTGTGTAAATCTAATAAAATTTTTTCCCCAATTTGTAACAGGCCCCCTCCCTCACAGTTAACCAGTTTGCAGAAGTGACTTAAAGGATTGACATAGTGAAGAAATGCATATTGAACTGTTTTCCAAGGGGAAGGTGGAAAGGGAAAGAGAAAGGAAGGGACCAGGAGCTTCAGCAGGGGCCTATTCTTTCATTGCCAACTGGAGGCCAACAGCCTGTGTCCCAAAACACAGGTGGAACATAGTAGCATGACAGGGGGCGTGTCTACATGCACACCAGACTCTGCAGTTGTTACTGTGCAGTCATTTAGTACTTGCTTAAGCCGTTACTGCATGGTCCCAACTCTGCTTGGGTTATTTCTGATGTTACTGTGCAGTATCAATGAGCTACTGAGCAGTAGCTCACAGCTACTGTGCAGTAGCATCAGCATCATGGTGCCAATGCTATGTCGCCGTAATGATGAGCTACGTTACTGTGGCTCGTCACTACAGTGATGTAGCGTCTCATGTAGACATGCCAGGGAGTAGTATGGATGCACCACAAGCTGGAATACACCAAAGCTGATTCTTGCATCTGTGATCAGGTGTACCCTTAACTCTCACAGCCTAGAAAGACCTACTGTCACAAAACAAGTGAAGTTACTATACCTGTCATTGTGAAATGGTGTAAGCTATTTGCTCTCAAGAGCTTGTCCACATGGGAGATGGATGGCAGGTCAAGTGCCAGCATCTTTACAAAGACAGCAATTAGTAATGGGTCCTCAGGGTGTGCAGGGACATATTTTGGCTTTTGTCAGCACTGTAAGGAGAACTCTACTGGGTCACGTCTATGCTGTGCTTCCTTCAGAGAACTGTAAATGTGCTTGTGGCATTGCTCTACCAGTGTCAGCTGCACTTACCCTGGCACTTTCATGGTATTAAAAAAAAATCCCATCTTTCTTTGATCTAGTAAATTAGTGTTCCTAAAACTCCAGGCCAATGAAATGATACTAATATTAAACAGATAGGGACATATAACTCTTTCCCCTGCAGATAACACTGGGCATCCAGAGGCGATTCATTTTATTATAGTAAGTTCTTGGTGATTAGTGCATAACATGGATTGCAGGAGATTTTATACCTGCAGGTGGTAGAAATATGAAATACTGTGGTATATGAACTGGGGAAATACACAGTGTCTTCAGACTGTCAACCTGGAACCCTGACATGCAGAAAATTAAATGACCAAGGTTAGTATCCGGTTGCAAATTCTGCAGGTAGGAACATATATACACACATGAAGTTATCTGATAATAAATCTGATAAAAACAATTAAAGTAAATTCTAATATATGACTAATATACCAGGGTTATATATTCTTCTCTCCTGTAATAAGGGAAGATCATAGCTATTTTCAAATCTGGGATTCATACACCTAAGCAAATATAATAATTTTCCAAGTCCTCTAAAGCCAGCCTTTTTGTGACAGGATCAAAGCTTCAATTATTTTTTCATTAACTCCCCCTTCTTTATTTTTTTACAAAGCTTGTCATCTCTAGTCAGGGAAGAGACTCAATTCCACATGACATAAATGACCAATCACATCTTGACCATGTCAGTATAAGACTTGAGGAGTATTTGTAGAAGGTTCTAGTCCATGGAAATCACCACCAGTTTGCTGATGATCCAAAAGCCAAACTGGCCACTACATATATTGGTTAAAACAATAAAGCAAATGTTTTCCAAATTTCCCATCACAAATATTTTGAGTTTCAAAATTCCCCCCAAATTTGACCAGTTTCATAATTGTTCAAATGTTAAAAAAAGAAAAAAACTCTAAAATATCTTATTTTTCTAAACTTGAAAATTGATTATAGCACTTTGAGCTATATTTGCAAAATAGAACATTTATTGGTAATTGTTCACCAGGTCTATCAACAATAGTATATTTGGAGAAAATCTTATGGCTTATCAAGGCCTGGCTTAAATGGTACTTAGAGCATGAACATACATTGTCCTGACCCCTCAGCATAAAATATCCCAAAGCTAGAAATAGATTTTGCCAAATCAAGTGGATCAGCTGTGCCAGGTTGTGTCCTGGCATAGCTGATCTGCTTCACTGGGCATGAAACACACATTGTCCGTTGTCCTACCTATTGATCTTGAGGTGATGTATTCTCCCTAGGCTTGAGAGGCCCAGTTCTACATGCTGTGAGAATTGCCATGCAGAATCAAGTGCCCCATGCTGTGGGAGTGCCTGCCCAAATTTCCCCTTATAGAGACGTGCATTGGGGTTTTCCAGGAATGTGTCTCTGTTAGCAGGAAAGTTGGGGTTTCCTTGCTTGCATCTCTGTAAGAGGAGAAACCCCAGCTTTTTCATGTGTAGAAACATGCCCTGAAGAATCTCAAGAATATCAGGGCATATCTCTGCAAATGAGAAACTCTGGCTTTTATGATTTAGAGATCTCCAGGTGCACATCTCTGCAAATGGAAAACCCCAGCTTTTCCCCACTAGTCTGCCATTTCGTAACATATATCTAAACAATACACACTGTGTGCAAGCGCCCTAGGATCTTAGGTCTGAAGGTAATGCAGTGATTGAATGTGTGAGCATTGTGATCTAGTTGCTTCCCTTGATTAGAGATATACTACTGTCATGTCTTTGAGTTTTAGTAGAAGGGTAGGTGTTAGTATATACTAATAGCATGAAAGTGAAAAAAAAAGAAAGGATTGAATATTATAGCTTTATGTTAAGTATGATTTCCCAGTACCTGGGAAAAGAAATCTAGTAACTGGCATCTGTTTATAATTTTCTGAGAGATATATTTATAGCAACTAATATCTATTTTGGCTAACCTTCCTGTAAAAACAGAGAAGGGGTCTTTTTTAGCAGAAGAAGAGAAAGGTTAATTGGTTCTGCTAGTTGAAGGGCTTTGCGACAGGCAGCAGTAGCACACTATTGAATGGAAGAGCTACAGAGACAAATGAGCCAACCCACAAAAAAAAATCCAGCAAATGCCTTGGGGGAGGGGAGAAAAAGCAGGAAAAAGAAGGAAGAAGCTGAGACACCAGTGAGAGGGGGGAAAAAATTAAAGCTAAATGCAAGGATACTCTGGCTACTTTGGGCAAATAACAAAGAACAATTTGTTTAGAAGAAAGAACAGTTGTTTATATTCTGTAATTGCCAGAAGAGGCAGTCATGTCATGACTGAAGTATTGCTTACCAGTCACCCTCATATTTACCCTTTCTGGCCCAGAGATTCTAGATTCCAGACTGACTAGGGGCAGTTCATTTTTAAAGGTTTCTGTCATGTTCACCAAGAACAAATCTCGCTTCTTTTCTCTGTTTAAATCCGTGGCAAATGATTTGTGTGAAGGAAAGAACAGTACAATAAATGCAAGCAAGGCTATTCCTCTTGGACTCGATAAGAAATTCACTGAACGAGGAGACAGATTCAATGGTAACGTTTGTCAAAAGCTGGTCATCATAAATAGCAGTTAATAAAGTTGCAGGGAAACGTCTGTAGAAGGGAGGAAGACTCTTGATAAGGAAAAGCCGCCTCTACCTATTCTTCTTACTGCTTCTCTGATTTCCTATCTCCACTTAGTCTTGAGACAGCATGCCCATAGGCATGGCATGCATTTGAAGTTTTCCTAAGGCAGTTCTTCTCTATTTGTTGTCTTTGCTCCAGTTCTGTCTCTCTCTTTTGCAGAAGCTATAATTCTCCTCAGCATCTGTCGGCTTTAGAGAATCTCAAGGTGCACTCAACACCACTAGAACAACATAATCCTGTAACCACCACTACAACAACCATAATCCTGATAACTTTATTCTTGTTGGATAGTGTCTTACTCCATGAATCGTTCCAGAGAAGTCAACTGAATATTTGAGGTGTATGATACTCCCGTCATAAATAATGAATATAAGTGTCAAACTATGTCTATATACGTATTTCCTGTTACCATAGCATCAGAACACCCATCAACATTCTTATATTAGTGGAAATATTAGGGAGGTATTATTATCCCCCTCTTACAGATAGAGTTTATATATAATTATGAAAAAGATTATATGATAAAATGCCTGTGACAAAAGAATGCTGGACTCAGTGACCCAGAAAGTCCCTCCTAGTCCTATGTTCCTGAAGCATAGAGGTTCAGATCCTCAAAGAGGTTTAGATAACTAATTAGTTTAAATTTACATCATAGTTTATATCTGTATAACTTTCCCATACATGCAACCATAAGGTAGGCAAAGTCAGTGGCATAGCTAAGGCAGGGCAAATGGGGCAACTGCCCCAGGCGCTAACTTTGGGTGAGGGGGTAAAAAATGACAGCTGCTGACAGCCACATGATTGCCATTGTGATCATAGTAGTAAGCTGCTGCTGCCCCTGTGCCCCAGGTGCCTGGCTGTAGCCATACACTGCTGGGCCAAGTTGTTAACACTAGATGAGCTGAGCTGAACACTAGTTGAGTTAACACTAGTTGAGCTGAGCTGAATTCTCACTATTTCTAGCAGTGCTGAGAATTTTTAGAAGTGTATTCCTACTGTAGACAGAGCCCAAGAATATGCATTATACAATGCCAGGTTTAAGGCCACACACTGTCCTTGATATGCAATAGAACATCCATCCATATTATAAAATATAAATTGCATCTTAAATTGTGTATGGCCCTCATTACATTTCTTACTTGACTGGACTTCATCATTCTGAAACTCATACTAAAGCATAAATTTAATTCAACCAGTCTATATATCTTCCTTTTTCAGGTCACTTATACTATGTACAGTAGTCTTTCAACATCCTCACATGGGTTCACTTATACAGTTATTAAAGCCAAAAAAAATGACATTCTAAATTACACAAATGGCACTTGATTTTAGAATACGAAATAGCCCAAGGTAAATGAATGATTTCTAGATCACAGTTTCTCCATACTTTAAATTGAGTTTTAAATATACCAGTGCCAATTTATGGTTTGGGTGGGAAGTCACACAAAATTTATCATGTTCAGCTGATTTTCACTTTAAGAGTTTTTGAGTCATTTGAATCAAATCAAATAGGTAGGAGGTGTGACCCAAGTCACTAATTTAGTGACAACATTGGCATGAATACCTGCAGATGAGATCTTTCAGGTACACTTATTTCCTCATTTGGAGGTCATATATTCATAAGGAATAGCTCTTCTTTACTCTATGACATGACCAGAGCCCTACAGAGAAGTCAGACATTCAAATCATTATATTCTTCCACTCCACTAAAAACAAATGTGCCAGCTTTAAAACTGTGTTTCTTTATATGCATCTTGGTATGTAAAATACAGTCATGTAAGACCGTCTCTGTTCCTACTGAAGTCAGTGCCAAAATTCCTGATAAATTCATAGCAGGGGAAGGATTGGGTTAACATCTGAATACAATCAGCTCATGGGTCCTGAAATGCCATGGGTCGGGGCAAGGATGGGCATAGCCTACTGGATCAGTATTCATAGATCCCATGGCCCTTCTCTTTGCCAGCTGCTAATAACTCTCTCTAAATTAAGTTGTCTGAAATTAGCACAATACCCTATCCAAGAACTGGGTTACAGAGGTCATATTCTGTGACCATTCTACCTACTTTTTCCCTCTATCCTGTAATTTGCCACCTCATTTACCCCACCAAAAGGCCTAAGTAGTACAGATAGTTATATGTCAACACTGTAAATCTGAGTTAATTTAGGGGTTTGTTTTTTGGGTTTTTTTTTTACTGCAACACAGAAACTGCAGAAATAAATCCTTCGGAATTTTTTTTAAATACATTATTTTTTCAGGCGGTCCCTTTAAAAGGCTCCAATGCATTGATAAGAGATACTGTATTTTTATAGTCTAATTAGTTCACAGGTCACTGTTTTGCATGCAGATGTATTCCAACATCCTGCAGTGGCATGCTGGGAGGACTGGGACTGTTGCCCTGTCGGGTCAGGCTAACTCTCAGGATCTCAATATTGCGCTGTTAGACAGGAGGGTGTAACACACTTGCACATATACAAACACACAAATCAATTAGATGCATACACATGCACACTACCGGCTCAGGCACATACACATCCAAACCAGCCTAAGCACATGCATACCTATTACCAATTCAAGCACATACACTATACAGCCCAGAAGTTAGACACAGATCACTAATTCGTACATCATGCACACAATGACACACACACACACACATACACACACACACACACACACACACTAGCAACTCAGATACACTCAAGTTCAAAATAACTAGTCTAGGTTCATGCACACCTATCACCAGTCTAAGCCCATACATGCTACACACACCAAATTTAGACAGAATCAGTTACCAACACCTGCACATCTAATACACATACGTGGATTACTAATTCATATACCACACACACACAATGATATCTATATATGTATATATGTGTATTCACTAATTGACACACATACCACCCATCTACACAAACACACAAGTGAGTTCCTAAGTTGGGTATTGTGATATGTATGTATGTACGTGCTTGGTGTATTTGGGATACCTGGGGAAAGGTTAAGGTAAGAAAGTAGAAGTGTAGGCAATGAAAGTTGCTGGAAATGAAAGTCACTGGGACCAGGATTAGAACCGGTAGCCTAGAGGGGCCTGGGCTGAAGAACTGAGAAGCAGGGGTAACTTTAGGTTAATTGACCTTAATTGATTAAAAGACAATGCCCAAAGCCTACAGAACAAGGGAGTGATTCTGGCACAGAGGCTGGGACTGGAGCCAGAGCTATGAGGGACCTGAAAAGGTAAGTGGGGAGAGGGAAAATGGGACTAAGGGAAAATGTGGGTGTTAAAGAGGGGCTCTGAATATGGGGAGCCAGAGGATGGCTCTGGGGCAGCTAGAGAAGTTGCAGGGAGCAGCAGTAGGTGCTGGGAGCTGGAGAAAACTGCAGGACAGTCATGAGGAGCTGGGAAGCTGCAGGGGTGGGGGGATGACTACAGAAGGTGTGGGGGAAACCTGAAAACAGAGAGCCAGACAGCAGCAAATCACAGGAATAGCAGCAGGAGCGACTGAAAGGCAGCAGGGGCAGTGGGAAAGCAGAGAAAGACAGCAGAAAGTCACAGGGAAAAGGCAGTAGGAATTGAGAAGAGATCGGGAAACTAGTGGAGAGGGGTGGGGGCTAGAGCTGAGAGAGAGAGAGAATGAAGTTGGAATTTAAGATAAGGAAGGGACTGGGATTTAGTAACACATGACCCAACTCGGAGTTGCAAATGACAGTGGTTTTATTGAACAGGGGAGATGGTGACACAATGTCAAATTGGTTCCCTTGCAACCACACATGTAGACACATAGACACACACACAATGGCAGCAGGGGTTAGAGAGGCTTGGTGCAGGGGCTGAAGTCCATTGAAGTCCAGGAGGAGAGAGAGAGACAGAGTCCAAATTGTAGGAGGAGGTGTGCAGGTAATATCTACCTATCCAGGCTGAGAAGGGGTCCTTGTCCAGTAGATGTTGTCCAGAAGGGGTCACCAGCAGGACCTCTGGGTGGATAGTTGGTGTGGCATGGTGATGGTCCAGATGGAGAGGGCGTCGCACTGGGTCTGTCTTTACTGCCCCTTTTTATAGGGGCAGACCTTGCATGACCCTAGTGACATGAGGCATGCCCAGGCAAGGGTCAGCCCCTGGCATACTGAGCATGTGTGCTCCATGCAGAGATGAGCAGTTTCAGGTGTCTCTAATGGTGAGAGTTGCTGGTTCTGCAGGGTCTTTTGTCTTTCAAATGCTGGTCTTGTCTCTGTTCCTGGTTAAGTTCTGTGGTTCCTGGATGAATCAATGGGAGGTGATGGCCCAGTCATTACAGGCCATTTAGTAAAGGCCTGATACCATTGTATTTCAATCATTCCCAATAATTCTCTTTCATTGGGGAACCAATTTACATGGGAGGGGTACAGTGAATCATATTGTTGCAACATGGGATGCCCAGGCAGAGGACACAAGATGGAGGCTTGACATATAAAATGGAAACTTGACTTGACTTTTGTTCACTTACAAACTCAGGCCTAAACCATACAATATCCATATGAAACAATAAAAATCAATACAAAAAATGATAATAATACAATATACAACAGTAAAAATGAATACAAACCTAATAATAATACACTATAAAACAGTGGATATCCAAAACCAAAACTTGCTACCAAAATAAAAGTATTTAAAGCTTATCCTAAGTCTGAGCTCACTTATACTTATCTATAGGGAATAGAGAGGGAGAGAAAAAGTTAGCAATGGTTGGGGAAGGGGAGGGAATGCATTTAGAAAAAAAAAAGAACAACTGGGGGTTTTGCGACAGGGCAGCTACTCCAGGCACCAATTTGTGGAGCGAGGAGAAGAAATTCCTGTAATTGTGCAGTGTGGCAGCAAGTGGAAGCTGCCTTTAGCTCACTGAAAAATCTCTTCCCATAGGAATCCATGGACATAAGATTTTAGGACACCAAGAAATAGGGAAATCTTTTACAGTAAGAAAACTGCAATTCTGGTTATGACTGAACTGAAACAAAACTACATGTCATTTTGTGAAGAATGAGACACTTTTATGGGGAAAATAACAGGACAATAATATGCCAGTATGTTTATCACAAAATAGAATATATTTCTAAACATTTTTAATATTGCTAGGAATATAAGATTGACACATACTTTGTCTTTTAAACAATAAATGTATTTAATTTTTATTCTTAATGTTTCTGCTCACTTTTTATAACAAGGAATTTTTTTTATCTAAAATACCCACTGTTCTTGTAAATTTTAACAAAGGAGGAACTGACATTTTGCATTATAAATTTCCTATTTGTAAGAACAACAGATCAGTGGAGCAAGTTCCTTAGAGAACCTGTGGAATCTCTTTTTCTGAAGGGTTTCAAGAGGAATATCAATTCCAGGTAGCATGTTATTTTCATAATTATTGTAAATGATAATGCTAGATATTGGAATTCCCCTGTATTGTTTCTAGTGCATCTCTGTTCTGATGTGCTGTAAATTTGATTCTTTTTTGCTGAACTTCCGTTCCCAAATAGGTTGGGGAGGCAAGAAGATCTTAACAGTCTTTCACCTCCAGGTCATCTGTGTACGCTTAGGTAAGTAGAAACTGACAGCAATAACTGAAAATTATTGTAATCATAATTGTTTGAGGTAGAAGCAGCTATGAAAAACTACGAAATACAGACAAAGAAGTCTGTGTTTCTTAGTGTTTTCTGACCACAGTCCTTTTTTGTAACATTATAATCAAAGCCAACTGAATCAAAACCCACTGAAGACTACAAAAATATTTTGATTGACTTAAATATGCTTGTACACTACTGAGGACGGAGTATGTAATTTTGCTGTTCCTTTGGCTTATCTAGGAAAACAAAATTCTCTAACTGTTATCATTTATAGAAAATACTTGCAGATTTTGAGTGCTGATCATCTGAACAACATCAGCCAGCAATTTACTGTTTGGACCATTTTGATAAGAAATGGGTAGATGCTATTTACATTAGATGTCTTTTTCACATCAAAGATTGTGAAGTATTCATACCTTAAAATCAATTTGTTCCCATCTAATTGGACACAGCCTAAATATATATTGTACACTGTATATGTTAAAATTTAACATTGGAATAATGGAATATTTCAATATTAGCTTTATTATTCTGCAAAGATCTCTATTATTCTATCCTATAAAAGGGTATGTTAACATGTGTTGAATGACCTAGTTTCCAGCTATTTTATTTTTCCCTCTCTTACCTGATAATGATCATTTTCTCATGCTTTTGATTATGTTACTATAAACACATATTTTTTCTTTCATTACAGAAGATATTAGAGAAGATATTCTCTTATTAGAGAAGATATACAAGATATTTATAAGTAAGTCTAACAGTGCTAATTTAGTTATAGATATCCTATGAATACACATCACAGTTGGCATCTTCCTTTAAACTTAGAAATTGCTTTTATTTTTAAATTGGGATCCATGTTCATGTATTACATCAAAGAAAAATGAATAATAATAGAAAAATAGGGCTGGAAGGGGACTCAGGAGATCAACTAAGTCCACCCCCTGCTCAAGGTAGAATTGGCCCTGGGCAAAGCAAGGTGCAGAGGCTATTTTGTGTTTTTATGTTATGAATACTCCTTATTTAGCTATGAACATAAGAGTTCCAAATTATTGGAAAATGAACTGAACTATTTGATAAGATTTGTACCATTGGCTTTACAAGGAAATTTTAATAGAATTAAAAGCCAGCATGAAAAATGTCATGAATAATTTCGAGTGATATCGTATTTAGGGCATATGTCTTTATTGCAGTCACAGAAGGGCAAGCTACTCTAAGTTTATGTTTCTGCTCATAGACCACTACTAAAGCCCATTGGCAGATCTAGGATTTCGAAAAGAGACATGTGAGAACAGCACCCAGCACTGTAAATGTGGCTGCATTCTCCCGGCTTCTCTACCACTCTTCCTACCACTGGGGTGGCAGACTGTTGAGGAAGCAGCAAATGGGGACTTCTTTAAAGTCCCCAAATCAAGTAAGAAGCTGCTCCCTCCTGCTCTTGGCATCCACTGCCTTCCCCTCATGCTCAGTGGTACCTTCTCTCCCCTCTTGCTCTCTCTACTTATGCCTCTTGGGACAGGAAGAGGAGAACTACCAGCTGCCACCCCTGTTTCTGAAACTTCTGCTCTGCTCTAGTTGGGGACAGTGGCAATGGGCAGGTTTCCCCTCCCTGTGCCAGCCATCAGGCTGGCAGGGAACGCCTGGGGTGGGATACAGGCAAAAAGAAGGAACTCACTCAGCCATCACCATTGCTGCTGTTCCCAGCTAATCCTGGCTCCCCATGAAGCCATTCCCTGTAGCTGCAGTTGGAGCAGGGCAGGTGGAGCTCTGGGCCTCCCCCATCCCCTGCTTACCCCAGGACAGTAGCAGTGGTGGGTGGGTCTCTCCTTTCTCCATCCAAAGGCGTAAGTGGAAATGGGGAGAGGGGGAATGGGAGGGAAGGGAAGGCGCTAATGCTCATAGAGGGGAAGGGAGGGGGTGCCAAGGTGGGAGGATTCTTACCTGCTTTGGGCACTTGAAAAACCATAAGCTGCTGTTCCCATGCCATGGTCCAGGCTTTTCATGGGACCCAGGTATCTAGGGCTCCAGGGAAATGTAGCCCCTGAGCTACACTGTGGAAATGGATATTCAGTCATGTCACGACATCCTTGCTGGATCTCCTCTGCTGTTATACATGTTTAAAGCTGGCAAGCATGTGTGCTTGCAACAGCTCAAATAGTAGTGGCACAAATTTCTGCTGGATATTTGTGCCTCAGTACATGTGCCTGAGCATGCACTTTGGTGTGGGGCAAATTGTTCCATTTGGGGCAAACTGACCCTGCTCAGTTTCTCCTGGACCTTCAGCCAGGGAGAACTAGAGCTAGATACACCTGTGCTGGCCCCAGCAGTATAAAAAAACTGCCCTGGCAAGCAACTCAAGGCTACTTGCGCTCAGGAGTTTCAGGCCTCAGGAGCTTCTGAGGCCAGGCCAGTTGGTATCTGTGGACACTATCCCATTGTGCCAGCTGGACTGCTGAAGCATCCCTAACCTAGAGTGCCCCTGCACCCTCTATCCACTGCAGCAGTCTGCCAGTTGGGGATGCTGCCTGTCTGTGACCTGTTGCCACCTACAACAGCATCTTCCCCTTGGATCTGCGGCCCCATGTCTGCACCCTTGCCAGACCTGGATGGGGACCACACAGCTGCCTGGTCTGTAGTATGGGCACTGCAGCAGAGCCTCCTGCACCTCTTGGCTAGATGCCAAGGGCCATGGCTGCACAGTTGGCCTTCAGGTGGCACTGCAATCATGTCTTCTGGTGCTCCCACTCTGCCACCTGGGCAGTTATTGTCTGGATAATGTGCTTGTTCAGGGGCCCACTTTGAACCATTGAAGCATGTCCTCCTGGCTCCAAATGTTCAGGAGGTCAGCCTTCCAGTTGGGTCCCTGGTGCTGGCCCTGGGCAGGCTTCCCTGCCTGGGTCCCACCACTTGTCTCACCAGCAGGAATCCTGGTGTTCCCTGTTTAAAAAATGCAAATTCTCTGATGACCCTCCCCTACCTGAAAATTCTCTCATTATAGTACCCCGAATCTGTGTTCTTCCATGATTAAAATGAAATGTTTCTATATAGAGAGAGATCAGTTGGGCAATATTTTATTGACATATTCTCAATTTTAAAGCAATTTGGAAGCCTACCAGTGTCTCTATCATCATAATAAAATCAATCTAAATATCTATACACTTTGGTGTTTGCTTTTGGTTTTTTACTATAGAAAAATCAGAGCTGTCCCTGCTCCCTTTGCTCAGGATGTGGGAACAGCTGCAGCTGGATGTGGAACAGCTGCAGCAGGATGTGGAACAGCTGCTTTGTGGCTTTGAGCAGTGCCATCCCTTACTGTTCTGCTCCCTGTGCCTGTGCCCAGGCCCCATGCCATTTTTTCCCTTCCAGGCTGGCCTCCTTCTGCGTGGGCCGCTCTAGGGGGGCATGGGCTCTAAGCCTGGCTTTGGTGGCTGCTCCTACCCGGAGCACTCCCGCCCCGCCCTCCCCCGCTCCCCGACTCCCATTTCTCTATCTTACACACACCCCTGCTACCACCTTCACCTCTCTGCCTAGCCCATCACACCCCACAGAAGGTTCCTGGGACCAGGACATCCCCCACCAGCCTGAAGCTGCATGTCTCAGCACCGGTATGGGCACAGGGCATGGCTGTAGTATGGCAGTTGCCCCTGCAGCTGCAGCTCCCACCAGCAGGGTTTGTCCTGTCTGGCAGCTGGGCATGCAGGATATGAGGCTTGTGGGGGTGTGGGAGGGGTTTGTGAGTAGATTGTGTGGTGGGTTTTGGGTGTGGGATTTGTAGGTGGGCACGTGGTTTGTGAGTAGGTTGTGGGAAGTTCGTGGGTGTGGGGTTTTTAAGTGGGTATGTGGGATGGTGGGGTTTGTGCGGGTTTGTGCAGGGTTCATGGGAGGGTTGTGGGGGGCCCGCCACATGCCTGCTTGCTGCCTGTCCCCCCCCGCAGCATGCAGTAGCAGCCAGCAGTGACCATTGGGGTGATCCTGGCCCACTGCAGTGAGAGACCCCCAGTGGCATGCAGCACTGCCTGAGATCTGGGGGCTGCATATGGCATATGGAACTGGCCCAGTTTGCGGTATGTGCCTTTGGGCAGGACTGCGATGTCTCCTGCCATGATGCCTGATTGCTTTATGATGCTGCAATAGGCGCACACACACTCATCTGGTCATGGCCGCATTGGTGTTGTTCCACTTCAATTTTGTTGTTTTAGAAATAGAAATAAAATGGTTAGATGAAGGCAAGGATTTTGTGGGTGATATCTTTTATTGGCTCAACTGCACATTTAGGATACACTTAGGTATGGTTTCAAATTCAGTGCATTTTTCTCCAGGTGACCACAAGATCCTTGTCTTTTACACATTTGCAGGACCATCGTGGTTTACAACATCACTTGAACACTATACTTTTAAAATTTGTTTTCTTTTGTTTTTTCTTTTTCTGAGACAAACGGTTCACCAAAATTGATACCAAATTTGTATCTTTCATGAAATGAAAAATGTCAGCCATAAGTTTTTGCCTATTTCACCCTAAAACAATTTGAACACTAATGGATTTACCTTAATGGTAAAATTGACCCTAAACAGATGATTTCCTGAATAAAGCCTGATTGCTGATTTGGGTGCCCATACAAATTTATTTGAATCTCTGAAGATTTGGATGGAAATTTCAGGAGAACAGGTGTAAACCAAAAAATAAAGGAGGGATAGGGAGAAAAATTGCAAAATATGGAACTTTGAAAACATTTATTCAAAATTGTTATTGGAGATTGAAAATTGGCTTATCTTTTCTGAATGAATTCATGTATCTCTACTAGAGGTGGAACTGGGGATAGACTCAAACTTTACAGTGCTATGTCAGAATTCTGAAGATAAGACCTCAAAATATGGGGATGCTTGGGCATGAAATTTTATGTTGACCTGTTGCTAAAGTTCCAATATAGAGTTGGATTGTAACACCTCTGAAGTTGGAATTTTCAGTTTCAGCATTTTGTTGCAGGAAAAGATATAATCCAAATCATGCCTGACAAAGTTGCACCCCATTTCTACAAGGAAGTACAGCCAAGTAGAAAGAGTCTAAGATGCAGGACTATATTAATAGCATTCATGATACACATTTGCCACTTTTACATTTTTACACAATTAGGTATACATCTGGTATGTTGCACATTTATGCTGAATTAAGTCCTTCCTGCCAGTGGTATAATCTATAAGAGAAGAATTTGCAGGAGGAGGGAAAGAACCAGGACTGAGAATGAATGAATCCTGCAGTCAAACAAAATAGGAATCAACAGGAGCGCAAAAGGATCAAGATAGACATGCATTCCTTATCTTCCTCAAGTGGTGCAGTTATGCTGCTTGCATCATTAATAATTGCACCTATGCTCATTTTGATATACAAGAATACTTTGTGTGCACAGCTGAGAAATAGATTTTACCTTAACAGCTGATGTTTCTTCAAAAATGTAACAGCAATATAATGACAATATTATTACCTCTAGGAGAGTTCCTCAAGAGTGTTGTATCCCAAGACTAATGACTGAGCTCTCTGGAAATCCATTCTCACCTGACTTTTCTATTTTTAAGCTAACTGAAATGTCACACTGATAATATAACCATATACAACCTCTTTCAGAAAATACTTTTCTTAAATACACGAACTGGGTAAAAAATGAAGAGAAGGAAAGAAAAAGGTAAATTTCCTTTATTTAATTATATTTAAATTATTTTTCATGGGAGGGATCTTTGACAATTCTGCTGATACTATTCATTAGTAAAAATAATGAAAGCAAAACTTTCTTATGATGAATTTTTCTTTAGTTTCTCACAATTTTCTATCTAACATGAAGTTTTGCAACTGTTATTTTACTGTTGGAAGATGTTTATTGCCATTTTAATTTCAACTTAGCATATAAATTATTTGAGATTTTAAAAGCTGTGTTTAATAGAATGAACTGAAGCCTGTTTAAGTACATATATAATTAAAGTGAATTAAAATGTCATTAGATGGAATGTTAAACCTTGACTGTAGGTTTATAATTTTCAGTGAATGGGAATAAATACACTTGCTCAGTTAGATACACACATTCATATCCCTTGGCAAATAGAATGGGCTTTATTTACAAAGTGAATACATTTTCATATGCCACATAAGTTCTTAAATTTGGTATGGAACTAAAGGAATCAGCGGTGCCTAGATGCAACAAATGACTACATGGGAATACCACATTTTGTATTTTTAAATATTTCTAGACAAGAAAATAGAATGAACTATACTTTGGTTTACACTGAAATTGGGTAATCAATGACATCAATCAATTTCACACTATGGAAGAAGTAATGTGAAAAAAATATATAACACTTCATGGTGGTTGAGTTCTCTGTTGATTTTACTATTTAACCATGCACCATTGGTATCAGGGACTATTATATCAAACAGTATATGTTAAATGATGTTCCACTCCATGCAATGCTCTCACACTGTGAGCACATTAAGATGAAAGTAAGAGCTATGCTTAGGACAGTATGAAGAGCAGCAATTCTTTCCAATAAATTCCCACAGCTAGCACCTTCCAGAAGAGGCGACACAGATGAACAGAAGCCAAGGAAATTGATTCTGATGCATGTTTGCTTTCACATCACAAAATATTGAAATAAGCACTCGAGACAAATAGTTACCTCTTTCCTGTAGTCTTCTTCGTTCATCGCAGAATCCATCAGCATGAGAATGGGAGTGAGCCATCATTTTGAAAACAGAGGTCATATCGGGAAAAAATATGATGCCACGCATGACTAACAAAGTTCTCAGTCATGAGGAAATTTTGATTTAAATTTCAAATCAGTAGTGATCTCTACCAAAAACAGTTTTTGAGAAGGAAGAAAGTCAACTCTGTATTTCCATGGAGATAGTTTCTGAAGCATAACGTATGATCAGTTTAATCTTCTTTCATATGCCATTGCTTGTTGCCAAAATATACATTAATCCTAGCTACAGGAGCAATGCAATTTATGAAAGCAATGTATATTTCCCATCGATTATATTCTTTTCTGTATATTAAAAGAAGTGAAGTTCCCAAGAATTCAATCGTTAACATCACATTACAAAATTCCCTACCTCACAAGTAATTCAGATAGATTATAACCCTGAATGAGGAAAGGTTTTCATAGTACATTAAAAGGAGAGGAGCATTACAACATTAAAGCAATACAACTTCTTCAGCTACTTTACTTGAATGAGCTTCACTTCAGGTCTGAGAGATTTGGTTTGGGCTCCTACTCTACAGTTACACTTTTATTTCCTGAGGAGGGCACTAAGAAAGAAGCCTCTTTTGTTATAAACTTGGAAAATTTGCATATAGATAAAGTAAGACTGCATAAAATCAAATATTCTAAATACTCCAAAGGCAAAAAAGATATATATTTTTTCATTTTTGGCTCTGTAGACCTCAACAGAAGAAGCTTCCCTATACTTGCTATAGTTTAAATGTGTGGATTATATTTGACAGCCAAGTGTAAGGTCTTAATTTACACATTGTTTTATGGTTTCTCCAGGCAAACCACTCCCCAACAGGATCATCAGTTCTCATATGTATGCAACGGTGAGAGTTTTGAGACAGCCGCATTAATAAGTAGACAGTGGTGAGTACTTGAAAAAATAGGGATTTTTTTGATGTGACCAGCAAGAAACAGTAATTGAAACCCTATCCCTACTGCAATCATTGTCAAAATTGCTATTGATTTTAATGGTTGCAGGATCAGGTCCTAAAAGTGTGAACCAGCTATACTGTGCTTTTCACTTGAAAAATCATTATATAAAATTGACACCAGTCTTCTCTCCAGATTTGCTCCTTGTACTATCCAAACACACATCTGTTAGCACTTCCTGCTAGCACAGTTGAGCTGGCACTCCTCAAAGAAATGAAGCTGGATGCAGCCAAACTAAACCAAGTTCCAATCACCTAGTTCAGATGTTACCTTATTTGCACCTCTGCAATTCCATTATCTTTAGTACCTTCAGGGGCTCATAAGAGTAGTATGTGAAAGGAATGAGAATATATAGATGCCATTATGGGCAGATTTTGGCAACACTGGGATTACACAGATGAAAATGAGGTATGACCTTGATCTGCAAAATCTTTATTATAAATGTTGATGTTCAAGTCAGGCAGAAAAAAAATAGATTTTTAGATCTCAAGGTATAGGGCTGGCAGTTAGAAAACTCATAATGGAACAAATTGCTAAAGAAGTCATTGAGAGCTAAGAAAGCAAAACCTCACAATGACATTTGTATGGATACACTTTTCTGAAGGCAACCACAGAAGCTGCTATTCTAATCACATACTAAGGGTAGATGATATAGATCAAGTGACTAAGTCATTTACATCCTAGTGTGTGACTGTATAGATGAGTAGGGTCATTGGATTATAGAAAGATAATACTCCATGTGAAGAGGAAACATGCAAAAATAAATATTATTAAAAAAATCATCAGATAATTCTCCATTTCATCTGCGCTCATGCAGCAAGAAAGGACCATCTCACACTTTTCTAACTTCTTTTCCATGTATTAATTTCAATGTTCTGACTTCACAAAATAAAAAAAAATAGGAGTTCATAAGCAACGTATCTAATGCCACCCTGACAATTTTCCTTCCTGAGGAAAGGAGGGAAAGAGAAGGCAAAATACATGAAAGATGCTTATCAGATGGTTGTTGCTTGCAAAAGCTCAAATAGCAGTGGTAAAGATACTCAGATGCCAGGAATAGTATGGCATGAGATCGCAAGAAAAATAATCAGTAACTTTAAGCTGGTTGGAGAGTCAAAGGCGGCAAAGAGTAGGTGACAGCTTTGACCTGATATGAAGTCAAACCAGAGTGAAAGAAGGCCAAAAAATATTCAAGTCCATTTTTTTTCCTATCAGAAGCACTAAGCAAACACTTCCTTTTTAAAAGGAAGGAAGGGAAAATAGTTATTCAAATGAACTTCCAGCAGGTATTTTAGGTAGCTCACCTAAGTACCCAAGTAGATTGTATTTGGGGCATTGAGACTAACCTTTCTTCTTTTGAAAGAGTTCTAGGACACATTGGTGATAATAAATGGTCAAAAATGGGTTTATAATTTAGTTAAAAAATAGAATTCTGCAGCACAGACTCCCTTAATATTGTGTTGAGGGCTTAGCTATGCACTGATATAAAAATAAGGTGCTATTTACTGAATAACTGGCATCATTTCTGTGGTAGCTATGCTATATTTGGCGATCCCCTATGCAAATATGAAGCCTATCCCAATTTAAATGTTGATATTGCAGTATTAATTCTCTATAATATTCAGCATTCTTAATAAGAAGTGGAAGGCAGGTTCTTGCCTCAAGGGACTAAATAAGACATAACTAAGTGAAGGATGGTAGAGATAGAAAGAAGGGGATTACAGCAAATACAAATAGTGAAATATGTTTTATTGAGTTAATTGGGATTTATGGAAAGAAGTACATTCTTTCTTCCATCTTTTTGTTATTCTTTTTTTATTCTTGGGAAATAAAGGGTAAATGTGAGGGCAGAAGTAGATGGCACAAGTAAATACCTGATGTGATCACAGCTTTGGGTTTTATGGCTAAATGAAAAAAGGCTACAGTGGGTGAAGAAATGGCAATGAAATGACAGAGGTCTAAAAACAGATAAGGAAAGGGAAAAATGTTCACAAAGCATACAGGATTTTCAAAGAGAAATGAAGCAGCCAAATGTTGGAATTAACAGAAGAGCAAGAGCCAAAGGATGCCATTAGCTGCACATACCTTTTACTGTATCTAACCTGACAGAATCTTAGTGGGAAAGATTCTCTTTTGTGGATGTAATACCTCTGACCTTTATCACTGCACAACCAGTGGTCATGGAACACTCAGCAGGTAGGAGCTGCAAAGGATCTCTGTATGAGTCCAAGATAGGGAAAGAAAATGAAAGATAAAAGAAGAGGGTTTGGAAAAAGGACACAGCCTGGGAATTCAGAACCAGAACAATTAAACAATATATATACATCAAAAACCAAAGATGTCCAGGAGCTGATTTCATTAAACTCACAGTCAATAAACCAATCCACAGCTCACTGAAGCAACAATGCTTTGGCAATCCTACTATGAGAACAAATTATTGTCAACAGTTATCTTCGACTATATTCCCCACACATATGCGCTCCCACATTTTAGCTAACAGTGGCTGCAGCCTCATGAGAAGCTGACTGCGCAGTCGTTACTGTGCAGTCATTTAGTACTTGCATAAACGCACTGGGGCCTGGGCCTTCCAAGGCTCCAGGGACACAGCAGCAGTTGCCCCTTTATATCATGCTCCTATGTGCAGGGGCAGCCAGGGAGCCTTGGGGGGCTCCACATGCTGACCCTGCCTATAGCATCTTCCCACAACTCCAGCTCTGTGGCTGCCATCTCTGGCACCTCCCTTGATAATCTACAGGTGGCTGGAGGTGCAGGGGTTTCCTGCCCGCTGGCTCCAGCAAACACCTTCCCTGGGAAATGCCGGGGCACAGCCAGCTGCAGCTCCTATTCAGGGGGACATTTGATGTCAACTTCTTCCAGAATGAAAAGGGAGGGTGGCAGAATTTTGCTTGTCTAGGGCTGCAAAAATGTTTTCTCCTGCCCTGGCTGCAGGGCCAATTCACCTATAGATCTAAATGGGTAGTAAACTAAGCCTTGGGTCAATATGTTTCCTACTTGTCCTCCATTCTGACAGGTACTTGTTTCTTGATGTTGTTGCCACTTTTAGGGATATCTATTACTGTTCTTCAGGACAAAACCCCTTCACAATTTCTGAGATGGAACTCAGGGAAGTACAGACCATTTCTCAGAACAGGTATGGAGGGAAGCTGTAGCTACCTTAGGTCACATACATCGCTGAAGTGGGCAAGTTGGCTCCCCAGCACAGTTAGCTATGTGGAAAAGGTTGTGCCTTCTAAGATTATTACCTCTCTAAGCTCCACACAAAGCAGCACAGAACCAGTTCCTTTGCCCTTACCTTCCAGCTAATTTTCTGGCTAGTGGCATAAGTACCATAAATTGGCATAAGTACCACTAGCATAAGTGTTAGATGCAGAATAGAGTTATCTCAGTTTGTACTCAGGATGAATATGCTCTAAAGAGGCAATACCTTTAAGAGGAAATCACACATGCCTTCTCACTATATAGTCCTACTGGCATCACTGGAAGTGTTGGGTGCAAGAATGCAGGATTAGACTTTCAGGATCTGATCCAATGTCCACTAAAGTTGATGGAAAAGCTCACATCAAGTTTAATGGCCTTTGGATCAGGCCCTTAGGTAGCAGACCGATGCTGACCAGGAGTATGGTTTAAAAGCAAATGAATAGTTCGTATCAGGCTCTGTCATTGCATGCTAAGGAAAAATCAGAAACACTATCCTTCGCCTTTTGTATTTTTCCTAACTTTTTCCTGTCTTGCTAAAACTTCACTTGCTATTCTCTGTCTTTGAAATCAGATTAATAATTTAGTAACAACATTTCAGCCTTATTTGGACTGAACTTCAGTCAGTTCATTCTCATCCAGTCTCTGATTCTCCTAGGTACTTGGAAAACATATGCACAGCAGCAGCTGTATTTCAGAGGCAGGGATGGCGGGTGGGGGGAGAGGGGAGCACGGTGGAGGAGGAGTGATCAGCTGCATAAGAGAGATGCAGAGATCATTATTTCCAGGCTTGCACTAAATAGATTGGGCAACAGGAGACTGTAGCTACAATAAATGTGACTGATGTCTTCAGGGCAAACAAGCAATTTCCCAAAATCCTAATCTGAGATACTTCAAGTAGGAAAATGCAAAAAACTGAAATGTGAGACTGTTCAACCCAAGCTGGATTTGTATATAAATCAACAAGACCTTGTGATGTCTAAGAGAATGTAAATGGATGCCTGCCACTTGCCTCACTTGGAGTGTCTTATCAACTAATAAAATAATTGCTATCTGGTATTACCCAACCTAAAAGATGGGCTTAAAGAGAATGAGGAAAGCTGAGAAAATCACAACACACCTACAGCTGAGCTGATAAAACCCTTCTTGATTATCTTCTGGAGAAAATGATAAAAATAGCAAAAGGATAATCACTGACTGTAAACAATTCTTTCCAGAATATGGGCCCAACAATTGCTCATTAGGGGGAAGTTGGCATCTCCCTTCCTGCAGAGATCAATTTGTATTTAATGTGAAATGATAATCCTACTAAATCTTAATTGAATGAATAGTTAAGTGTAGTTAGGACACCTTTTAAAGTGATCCTGAAATATTTGTAGAGTAGAGCAAACTATAGGCCAAATTCTACAAAAGGATGCTCACATATACACATTTAAAGGCATTTGAAATCTCATAGACATCTGCTAATATAATGCAGAAATGCTAAAACATTATTCAAATAGAGTACCATGTTATTGCTTTTTATTTTTAATTCAGGGTATTATGACATTATTGGTTGTCTTTTTTTGATTAAGTCATATTTTAGGTAGGCAGGAACATGGGCAGGTCCAAGAGGCAAGCAATGGTGTACACCCTCTTTCAATTGACTATGCCAAGGGAGCAGTAGCTGGGAACCCTTTTTAAGTCCCCAAAGCATATCAGAATTTCTCTCTCCCTTCCCCTCTATGCTCAGTGGCATGCCTCCCTCCCTCCCCCATTCCTGCTGTTGTCTCCAGTTGTCTAAGGAGAGGTTGGGCTGATGGGGTTGGAGTGCAAGTAATTCCAGAGCTGCTTTTGCCTTTTCCAGCTGAGTTCCACATGGACCTGGGCTCAGCTATGGACAATGGCAACAGTGGGTAAGTCCCTTCTCCATGACAGGGTCTCCCAGCATTCCCTGCCAGCCTGGGAGCAAGCACAGAGGAAGGAAACCTGCCTGCTGCCACTGCTATCTCTAGCTGAGCCTGACTTTATGTGCATCCCAGCTGGTGAGGGGCAGGAATGGCTCTGGATCACCCCCCCATCCTGCCCCTGGATCAGCTGGGAACAGCTGCAGTAGTGAGTAGGAAAGGTACAGTATGGAAGGGGAGGAAAGAAATGTGCTGATCAGCACACAGGGGAAAGAAGTTTCCTGCTGCAGCTCCTGTGGTGCAGGCTACCTGTCTTGATGTGGGGAGGAGGCTGGGAACCAGGGTGCAGCCACCCCTGCAATGCAGGTTGCTGTTCCTGTACCCCCCTTTCCAAAATCCTAAATCCATTCATGGGCAGAAAAAGGGTAGACTAGTTGTTACAGTACTGGGAGTTAGAAACATGAGTTCAATTCTTGGCTCTGCTGCTGACTGTGTAAGTCTCTTTGGGTATATCTACCCAGACCAATATAGAACTGTGAAGAAAAATATGAGCTAGCTCTAAATGAGCTAGTTTGGGGACCAGAAATATAATCACGTTAGTGCAGTGTTTTGCTTGGAGTAATGTACTCTTCTGAGAAGCAGCTTTATCCTTATTCTGGTCTTGAGCAAGATATATTATTCTGGGCATGGTATTGGTGCTAATGCAGCTATATGGTTTCCAGTAGCTATGCTGGCTCATTCATAGGTAGCTCAGGTATCTCTGTATGTTGTACCATACTCACATGCTTAAGTCCACTGAAGTCTAGTACTTATACCAATGCAAACCTGGTAAGAGTAGGGGGAGAATCAAAGTCTTAATGTCCCTAGGTGCATCTATATGTGCAATTAACGCAAAGCAATAAACTCTGGAGCAGTTTGAGTCACAGTGAACTGATCGCAGGTGCAGCATCTACATGTGCACCTGGGACAGCAGCCATTTGAGCCAGGAAGGGGCAGGCCCCCTGCTAGCTGGGTTGACTGGGTGCAACTTACACCCTTGATAAGTGTCTATATGTGCGCTTCAGAGTAGTTAATCAATCCACCATAAGATAGTACTATTACTGACAGTACTATCTTATGTCAGAGTTAATAAGTTTACTGTGCCCTAATACTGGTGCGCATATAGACTGTGGCATTTTACTGTAGAGCTTCTTAGTCTACTCCACAGTAAAGTGCATGTGTAGATGCACCCCCTGTCTCAGTTCCTCATACATAAGTCACAGAAACAGCATGTGTTGGGTAGCAACTGTGCTCCTGGATCAACTTCTTGCAATCTGTGAAGCCACAGTTTAGGTATTCCACATACACATAATTTAGTTTCACTTCAAATGGGAAACAAAATCCACCCAATGTTTTGATCCAGCTCACGTATATGGATTGAAAGGCTTCAAAATATATAAAAAACAATGTGTTCAGGGTTTTTCTTTTTTCCCTTATGACCTTTAATTTTTCATTGTATTAGGAATGCACTATTATCAGAATGCTCTTTGGGGAATTAAAGTTTTTTTGGTACAGATGGAAGAACTAGCTTTACCAGACAGAAGCAGTTTTTCCCTTCATTTCGTCTTGACATATTTCTTTTTAATGCTGATAAGTGTTGAAAGTTTACAGCTCATCAGATAGGATTTTCCTTTTTAAAAAGAATCAGAATAACAATAAAAACCCTTAGCAATGCTCAGAAAAAAGCAAATGAGTCTCTAGTAATTTAAAAATATTACACGAAATAAGATATTTTTATTCAGCTGCCATTTCTAGAACAGAAAATTGTTCGCCCCACCCTTGTCAGTTCTATACATGCTTGGTATTCATTAAAGGCATATTTCTATTCCTTTTTTTTCTGTCTTTCTTTCTTTTTTTGTGTGTA
>NW_017729033.1:91665497-91676624 GCF_001723915.1 Gavialis gangeticus | reverse complement strand
TTTCTTTTTTTGTGTGTAAAAAATGGGATTTGTCATTTAAATAAGGGATGGTATACAGATTACTGCTAACCAGCAGGAATTCAGGAGTCAGCAGAAGCAAATGGCACACAAAGAAAAAATTACTAGTCTTTGCTTTCTTTTTTAAAGATACTGAAAATCTTAGTTTAAATTCAATTCTAAATATAAAAGCTAATTGTTATTCTGAAAAGAAGAATACCTGTGAAGTGAAGTGATTTTTCAGTTCACATTACCAGATCACAAATTCTCACTTGTTCTACCGCAGCTAGCTAGCTGTAGGGAGGTGCTAAATGTAATATGTACAGGTAGAAACAGGAAGCTAGGTTTTCAGGAGCTGTCAGTGATTGTGTTCCCCATTTTTTGGATGTCCAACATAAAAGAATTAAAACCCAGTTTTCACAAATGGTAAGGCCTATCACCAATGGTCAAAAGAAACTTTTAGTTCTCATTGTCAATAATATCAGGTTCTGCTTGCAGTAGTGTAAAGATGGGTACACAAGTGGAGCCCAAGGGAACCTGACTCAGGAACTTGGTCAGAGCCAGAGCCAGGGCCAGAGCCAGGGCCAGACCCAGGGCTGGAGCTGCTGCCATCACTGCTGCCTGGCAGGAAGGGGGCCAGAGTCACCAAGTGTTTTATGTCCTGGGCTGAAGCCATGGCAGGAGGGGAAAAAGCACGGGTCGCTAAGTAGAAGGAACAAGGGCAGGGGCAGGCAATGTGGGGCATAGGCACTGAGGTTTGGAGTACTTCACCCTCCCGTCCTGACTCCTCTTGCACTTTCCAGCTCCAGCCCCAGCCCCAGCCCCAGCCCCAGCCCCAGCCTTAGCAGCAAGCAGTGGCAGCACAAGAGAGTGTGTCAGTGAGTGCAGGGCATTCCAGTAAACGTAGTTGTGTCAGCAAATGTGGCAAAAAAATGAAGTGACATCTCCCCTCAGCAACAGAAAACTTCAGCTGTTGCCCCCGTACACTGTTTGCTGCTGGAGACTTTGGAGCCAGAAATCTGCAAAAAAGGTCCGGGGGCAGGAGGGAGGCAGGATGGCCCTGGGTGCAGTCCTTGGCAGTGATAACTATATCTACTTGTCTTAGGCTGAGAGTCCAAAAACTAAGCCAGATCCAATAAACCCAATGTCTGTCCATTTCTGAAATGTTTGACCTTAGTTTCTTAAACCTCTGTTAATTGCTATAATTTGTACATTTATTTACATCTCTTTACTTTAATATCTTTAGCCAGCCCTAGTTTCTTTAGTGATCTTCTCATCTAAAAAACAAACAATGGCAGTTCAGATGGAAGGAGTTGTTTTCCATCTATAGTCATTTGAATCAGGCATCAGAGTCTTGGCATTCAGCCTTTACCTTCTTCAGATTTTATTCCTCTCAGGCTAAAAACTGCACATTGTACCTGTTATTAGAAGTTCTGCTCCATCACATTACTCTAAGTTTTTGGAAACAGATGCAACACAATTAAAGCACATCTGTCTGATAATCTTAGTCTATCTAGGCCTAGGCTGTTTTGCTAATTTGGGGCAGTAGTCCCAAAGACTGACTTTGGGCTTGCCTGTGACCCTGAGTCAAAGAGATTTAAAAGTATGTGTATGTGGAGCCAACCTTAGCGGTGTACAATGTGGTCAGGGGGCTACCACCTGTGTGCACATGTGAACAGCCTGCACTCACAGCAGCCCCCCCCCAGCCCTGCTCTGGCCAATCCCTGCCCCAGGAGGAGTGGTGCCCAGCCCAGCCCACCCCTCTTGTCCACCCGCTGCTCAGGAGGATCTGGGCCAGGAACATGCAGGTGGCAGTAGTTGTGCCTGCCTGCCTGGTGTATTGTGGCCTGTGCCCCTGTCTGCCTATCTCTTTCTGCAGCAGTGCTGCTGACCTGTGGTGGGAGGGAGTGTCAGGGAGGGGAGGGGGACAAAATACAAGTTCATCCAGGGTGCCGTTTACCCAAACGCTAGCTGTATGTGTACGTCTTCCTTCCCCTGGGGTCATACTCCTTTTCTAACATGGGAATAATGTGTTTACATCATGACAATATTTAGTTTGGAGAATGCTCGCTTAACTGGAATTTGCACATAGAGATTTTAGTGAGAACTACTAAAACAGAATTCAGTTTTATGTACTATACATATATATAGACAAGAAACCATTCCCATACCCCAAGATACTGTGTAGTGTTTGTACAGTGTAGCTGACAACACCAAAGCTAGTTAGAAGGAAGAGTTTTGACAAAGCCCTGGGGCTAAGAATTTGGAGGTGTTATGAAATGCTGAATAGATTTTTTTTTTAAGACTGGAGAAAGATCTGGATAATGAGAAGAGATCTTAAAGCTTCCTTCAGCTGCCCCACCCTGTTTGCTTTCAGAACATATGTTTCATTGCCTCTTGTGAGCATAAATTAACACCATAACTGACTGTAATGCTGAATAGAAGACCTCCCAACACAACACTCTCACCACCAGGTCACAGCATAGGCATTAGCCAGCTGGCTTCTACAGCCCTTCTTTTGATGTTAGCACCCTGGGCAGTTAAGAGAGGGAGACATGTGGAAACAGGAGGAAGAAAATAAGATAGGGGTTGTGGCTTAGTAAGATGACTGCTTCTCTGGAATAGAAAAAGCCCTGAGTTCTGGCCTGGTCCCTTGCTCCTACTGGGAAAGAAACTGTCTAGCTGATATATTCAATGAAAGGTGCAGTGGCTCACTTTCAAGATTGGGGGAGCACTGGGGACAGTACTGGGCAGTACCTGACCTGTGTTCTGGTATTTAAAGCATGATGATGGGAAGTCTGGAGAGATGAAGGTTCAAACCAACTCAGTACAAGTGCCCTAATCACTGAGTTAAAATATCCATCCTTTTCATTTGTCAGGCTAAAATTTGGGGATTTTTTCTCAGGTACACATGTGTGGAGTGCTCTACCTGCTTGGTCAGAATCAGCTGACACAAGCTCAGTAGTTGTGTGGACACTTATGCATCCACATAGCATGTGGAGCAGGATCACAAAGTGCCTAAATACCCCAAATGGCAGCCATTTTGGCACAAAGTGAAATAGGACATTGCATTGTCCCACTAATCTGATTTACTATATTTACTGCAGTCGAGGATGAGGTCCCCCACCATTCACCCTGGAGGGAAAAAAGCCACACATCTTCGATTTAAGTACAAGGAGTGGGGAAAGACTCCCCCTGGCAGTGTGGGGGGGAACAATGGGCAGGGGGCAGGCCACATTGCTTCCCTCCCACTGGCTCCCCTGCTGCAGTGGGGGTGGGGATGAATTTAAGATAACCCTCCAATACTGTACTTACTTGAATATAAGATGAACCAATCAGGATGGGGGAAAAAAAAGCCCCTCATCTTGTATTTGCATACAAGGCAATCTCAGTATGCCTCAGTCTATCATTAAACTGCTGCCAAAAGCAGCATGTGTTCATTAATGGAAACAAACTATGAAGTTGATTAAATGCAGCCAACAGTAAGTATGACTATAAAATGCATGATCCATAATGGGCAAACATACTGATAGGAACTTTTTTATTTTTGTGTGTGGGGCTCTTAAAAAAAAAGGTGGGGGGTGTTTCCACAGGGAACCAACACCAAGCCTGCAAGTACTACAATACCAGGCCAGCACTGGGAGGGCCAGAGCCAGCCCTGGCCCCCTCCTCTTGGTACCAAAAATGCTTAATCTTAGCCAAAAGTATTTGGAAAATCTGGAAAAAAATGTAAAAAACAAGCCTCCCCCCCCATTAGCATTTCATTGGTTTTGAAACATTAGTATCAGAATAACAAGTCAAATGTCTATAAGCTATTGATGAGGTAAAATGTCCTTGTTTTGTCACAGTAATCGAAAGAGCATTTTTCTGTATGTGTGGGGCAGAGTAACCTTTTCCATAGCAACAGGCTTGGATGTCAGACACGTAGGACTCATTTTACTGCATGGGCCAGCAGGAAAAACACATTTAACTTAAATGCAAATGCTCTCTTTTGAAAAATTGAAAACTTGGGAAAAAATGAAGAAACCTGAAAAGAGACATGTAGAAAATAATATTAAACTAAGTAGAACTATGTAGGTTGTAATAGACTGACCGGAATTAATAAACTCTAAAGAATTAAACATAATACCATGTACCTCCACATAACAAAAAAACCTGGGATTTATCACATTTTGGGTACAGGACATTTCTTCTTTGTTTCTATATGTTCCCAAATTGCACTTTCAGTGGACAAAAAATTCAAGTTATATTCAAAGGATTAGCACACATAGGTAAACTTGTAATATCCTAGCATTTCAGATAATTTGAGCATTTGTTTATACAGGTTTTAGGTATCCATTGGGTAATTAGATGAATGACTATGGTTTAACATAGTTCACCGTCAAGCTGACAAGTTCACTAGGACAAATGGAGTCAAGGTTAAAAAACCACTTTGATTTAGAGGGAGCGAAACTTCAGCCTAGAGTCTGATCCTGCTCTTAGTTACACTGGTATAAATCAGAAATAACTCCATGCAAAGCAATTAAGTTACATAGGAGTAGATAAGAGGTAAAGTGGGCCATGTATTTCCAAACCACACAAGTTCTGGAAGTCTAACTCCTGTTCTTACGTTATTTACAGTTTCTTTTAAACTCAATTTCTGGGTATATGTATTTAATATCTTAAAAAGCATTTTTATGGTCTCAGGCAAACATATAATTATACAATTTTTTGAAACCTATATTATTTAATGTAGTGACCATCCCTTAGTTAAATATGTAATTATACCTCTTTGCTATTTATAGAGAATATTATAATATTTTTTAAATAAAGCTGTTTCAGTCTCTTGGATATGTATTAGAGATATCTAAAAACAAACATTTAGGTATTATTTTAGAAATACAAATGTTTTATTTATTTTTATTTTTATGGCAAGAAATCTATGGAATGACTTTCTTGGCTGAATAATGTATGTACCTATATCTTATTGAGCAAAAAGCTGTGGGCAGTGTGTTGTGTTTGTCCATATTTAGGACATAGTATATTATGTGCTACAAAAATGTCTCAGTATGTATGGTGGAAAATAGTTGGCATGAAAATCTAGGAGTACTTAGTTGACCCCTGCCTGCTTAACATCTAAGTAGCAAATACAAGCATTAGATACGAATGACGCTCATGATCACTATTAAAACAATCTGACAAATAATAATTCTAATGATATTTACTGTGTGTACACTCACAGACACACACCCATATTATGAACATGGCTGGAGTTCTTACATTATTTACATTGATTCATGTTGAAAGAAAGCTGAACTCCTGAATGACTACTTCGCCTCAGTCTTTCACTAGACTAAGGGGAAAACAATGCCAGGTAGAGTACATGATGAGCATGGTAGGAATAATTGCCTTCCTACTATTGCTGTAGAATTGGTGTATGACCAATTAAAAAAAATAGACATATATAAGTCAGTGGGACTGGATGATCTTCATCCAAGAGTGCTAAAGGAGCTGGCGGAAGTCATTGCGGAACCCCTGGAAAAACTCTTCCACAATTTGTGGTGCTCTGGAGAAGTCCCTGAAGCCTGGATGAGGGTCAATGTTGTGCCCATCCACAAGAAAGGCAGGAGGGAGGACCCGGGGAACTATAGGCCAATCAGGCTAACTTACATACTAGGGAAAATCCTAAGAAAGTTCACCAAGGAGTCTATCTGTAATAAGCTTGCAGAAGGTAAGATTCTGAATGACAGCCAGCATGGCTTCATCATGGGCAGGTCTTGCCTTACCAACTTCATCTCCTTCTATGACCGGGCAATTTGCCAACAGGACACAAGAGAGCAGGTTGACATTGTATACCTTGACTTCCAAAAGGCCTTTGATCTAGTATTCCACAATATCTTCATGAGAAAATTCAAGGATTGTGGGCTTAACTCCAAGACAGTCAGGTGGGTGAGAAACTGGCTGCAAGATTGTAGCGAACGAATCTGTGTCATCCTGGCGAGAAGTGGGTAGTGGTGTCCTGCAGGGGTTGGACTCGGTGCTTGGTTCAGTACTTTTCAACATCTTTATTAATGATTTAGATGTGGGGGTGAAGGGCTCACTGGCCAAGTTAACGGATGCCACCAAATTATGGAAAAGTGTGGTCACACTTGAAGATAGGCTGCAGATACAGGTGGAATCAGGCTTGCAAGTTGGGTGTATTGGAATCTGATGAAGTTCAACGTTGAGAAATGTAAAGTGCTCCACCTTGGGATGAACAACCCTCAACACACCTACTTGCTTGGTGGCACCAAACTGACCAGCACCATGAATGAAAGGGACCTGGGGGTAATAATAGATCACAGTATGAATATGAACCAGCAGTGTGATGCTGTAGCCAGTAGGGCAAATAATACTCAGGCACGCATTAATTGATGCATCTCCAGCAAAACCAAGAAGGTGATTCTTTTGCTCTACTCAGCACTGGTGAGATTGCAGCTGGAGTACTGCATCCAGTTCTGGGCACTGCACTTTAACAAGGACTTGGACAAGCTTGAGAGAGTCCAAAGAGCCATCCATATTATCAGTCTTACATGGCAAGCTATACAAGGAAAGGCCGAGGGATCTGGGACACTTCAGCCTGAAGAAAAGAAGGCTGAGAGGGGACCTGTTAGCAGCTTACTGCTACACTAGGGGAGTACAACAAGGGCTAAGTGAGGAATTTTTCACCAGGGCACCTGAGGGGAAAACGAGGAGTAATGGCCACACATTCCTGGAAGACCGATTCAGTCTCAACATTAGGAAAAGCTTTTTCACAATCAGGGTGTCCAGACTGTGGAATAAGCTCCCTCCAGAGGTGCTGCAATCGCCTACCCTGGAAATCTTCAAGAGGAGACTGGACAGTCACCTTGCTGGGATCACCTGACCCCAATTGTCTTTCCTACCTAGTGCAGGGGGCTGGACCCAATGATCTTCCAAGGTCCCTTCTGACCTTACAATCTATGAAACTATGAATCTATGAAAGACAGTGGAGTGGTAAGAAATGAGGGGAAAAAAACACCTATGCTATGCTGGTTGTAAATGGTAGAATTTCTTTCTGCTTCTCATGAGCACTTCTTCCAGCAAGGATCCCTTTCCTCTTCCAATGCTTCCCACAATAGGCAAGATATGTATGCAGGGCTGAGAACCTGAGCATACCATCAAGCCATTTACCCACCTTTGTATTATTTTATACCATTGCCTTCAACATCTCAATCAATCAGAATAATCCACCACCTTCATTGAGCTAAATATAATTCCCATAATCCTACTTGCTATGTATAAATTGCTTATTAAGAAATTATATTACATATTATTCCTATTGTCAACAACTTTATTTAGTTTTTAACTGCACACATATAAAGAACAGTTTAGGTGGCAATGGAATCTAGTGGATGGAGTATAGAACCAGGAGACAAGAATATTTCCAGATCTGTTACTGATTGTCCCTGTGGCAATAGGAAGAGCACAATTCCCGTGTTTCTTATTTTTCCCCATTCTTTAAATAGTACATAAATATTTAGTACATATTTTTCCCCATTCTTTAATACATAAAACCTTGGTGCCTGAAAATTCCATTTTGCCTGCAGTGGATTTCCACTGAACACCACTGACTTCCTGTAAATTAAAAGACACTCCCTATTACAACATAAGAATTTAAGTGGAAGTGCTGTGCCTTCCTACAGAAGTGTGAACATTAATGTATGGTGTAGAAAAGATGAAAAATAACTGATACATGCCCAGCATTGAATTTGTTCCTCCAGATATTCAGAACTTAAATTTTAGTAATTCAGTTCAACCTACACATTGATAAAGTCATATTTAAATTTCACACCCAGATGGAAACTTGGACTGCTAAATTTTAGCAATTTCTTTTATCTGCCCTATAAACCAATATGAAAACATGGATGTATAATGTAATGCTTAGATTCTTGATTATTGTAGCTTTATTGGCAGCATTATGATAAGAAGATACTGTCTAAAAGATACTGTCTCTTTTCAATAGAGAATTTCTGACTTCAACAAATGAAGCTGGAATGTAATGTCCAAGAATCCTTTGACTTAGAGCTGCTTAGTTTTATTTCATTTTCTTGGTCTTACTATACCTTGCACATGACTGACAAGTATATCTGCAAAATAATAAAATGTGAGAGAAAACAGTTGGCTAGGAAGTGTTCTTTTGCTGATGTATTAATTCATTTTACTTCTTATGTGATATCACCATCATGCCTAAGTAGATTTTATGAGAAGGCTCACTGAAGTGAAAATCAAGCCAATGAATTGTTTAATATGAACTAATGAAAACCAGATATAAAAGGCTTTCGTAACTGGTTTGGAGCTTTAATTGTCAAGCTGATGTAAATTCAGAGCTCTCCCAAGTAAAGCAAGGAGACTGCAATGCAGAAAATGGAATCACTTTGTGATAATTGGTTTTAATTAAACAGTCATATAAACAGCTCTGTCCTATGTGATACAAGTGGAACAGAAGGAGTTTTGCAAGGTAAGAGCTACATTTACTATAAGGCGTGAATAGAGAGAGTGCATTGTCATTTTTGTATTACTCTTCACTACATAGCATAACCAAACAGCCAGAGTACTTTTCAGTTACTACTTGATTGATCCATCTTGTGTCAATGGCATTTAGCGTGATTCACATACCAATTTGTACAGGAGCTTTACTATTTTTTTAAAATTTGAAACGCAAAAGAACTGTAACTGAGTCTATACTCACATGTGAGCCACTTCGTAAGACATTGTATGATTATAATTTATTATTGATATTATTAATTTGTTTTGCATTTCCTCCTAGGAGCCATAGTTAGGGGCCAGGAGTCCATTGTCAATATATTTTTACACTTGCTAACCTGCTGCTGAAGTGAACCCCAAAATTTGCATTATCTAGATGCTGACAAAAAAAATCAATGTGGACTTTGTGATCTGATTTGGGTTTTCAGCGGATTAGTGAAAATCATATGGCATTGCTGCCTGTAGTAGCTTGGCTTACTGAACCTATTCCTGTTAAAGATGGTCAGATAAAACATTTTCGTTTACTGAAGAGGGACTCTTTGCATAAAGAATGGGTTCTGCTTTTGTTGAGAGTCCTGGATGAAAAGAAGGAAAAAAGATTTTAAATCCAAGGGTCATACAAGTTGGTATGGCTCCATGGGATAAATACTATCTTTCATGGACTCAGTGGATGTTGATTCGTATTAGTGCAAGTCTGTCCCACAGCAATCCTAGAGGCAGCAGTGGCTCAGTACATTTTATAGAACTGATTCTCCACTGGCTTGTATTGTGTACTATGAAAACTGTATGCCAATTGGATGTAAAATGATATCATAGTGATTTAGCACTGTTTTACACCCACATTGCATGCATATTGAATAGTTGTAAATAACTACACAAGGCAGTAACACAGGAAAGAATCAGAGAATGTGTTACTGCAAATGCAGCAAATTTGTACCATGAATAGATATCCATGTTTATGAGGGTAAGAGCTATTGCAGAGTACTAACATTTCGGATCTTTGCAGACTTGGATACAGCTCTTCTCTCCTGTGTGCCTTTGTGCAGTTATTTTGAATTTGGCATATTTTGATGGTTAGGTTATATTGTCTTTTTCCTCATAAACATACAGTGTGCTGGAAAAAATAGCAGGCTAACCAAAAAAAAAAGTTCTTTGTTAATGCATATAAAGCTACAAGTATATATAACCCATTTGATTTCTTCATATCTACTGAACATACCAAAGAGAAGCTCATCAAGGTTATGCAGTTGGGTGGCAGATGTTTCCATTCCTATGGCATTTATTTATACATAGACTTCTCTATTTTATATTGTACTGTTATTTGAAGTATTCAGTAAGAATTTAGAAGGATTCCCTCTGCTTGTTACAAGATACATTATTGTAAGTTGAATGTATTTCTGAATCAGGATAGTGAAGCTTTCTGTTTTTCATCTTCTTGCAATGTTCACACATACCATGGAACATCCAAATACACTGATTCTGTTTTAAACAAAAGACATCTTGTGCATTGTATTTTGGATCCCCCTGGGCCAATTGTCAGTTACCTCCTGATTTTAGCTTGTGTTGTGAAAAATTATCATTTTTCTTTGCCATGCAATTTTCACCACCAGATGGCAATACAACAGCAAGAGGCCCATTCTTGCTAGGAGAGACAAGTGAAGAGAAATCCTTCTCTTTATTGCAAGTTCAGGTGTGGTTCTCATGGACAGAGGAGGACATTGGCAAAGAATATTCTTTCTTTATTTCATTCTTGTCCTTTGAGTTTCTGTACATCCATTTGCTTTTGTTTCCAAACAGAGCATTCATTTATGTTTTCTTTTTAAAGCAGACTGTTATTCCCTCTTTCATATTGTTATCATTGTGAGTAAAATAATAATAATAATGGCATGTATGCAACTTTTTATATTTTCAAGGTATAAGCATAATACTCTGGTTTGCTCTTGTGCAGTAGTAGGTATTCCATGTTTTACAGGGAAAGAAAAATAAGCAGGTGGGGTAATTAACTTGGCTGTGGATGCACAATGAGCTATGATTCATAAATTCCTTGCTTCCAATCCTATATTACATCCACCAAATAAAACATCTGTCTACCTGCTCTCTACTTGTAGCCTCCTCCTGTATTTATAGTTGTGTATTTTTCTTGTTCCTTTTCAAGCTCCTAAATCCAGTTTTTGGAAATCCTTGCTTTTGGAATCACGTTTCTTACTTTATTTTATCTCAGAATAAGATAGAATTTTTCCCTACTTGTATTTCAAAGCAGAATTCTTTTATTGCACCTCTAATGCAGGGTTTTTCTTATTGCTACCTCTTTCTACAGTTCAAAGAAGGATTCATTGGCTTCTTGTAGTTCAAAGCAACATTCTTTCTCTGTAGTTTAAAATAAGAAACTGTACTTTTTACCTCAACCCAAGATGCTTTGTTCAGCTCTTAGTAAACTAGATAGACTATGCAAAATATGTCTACCATTACTGCTTCCATCTCTATTTCTCCATCTTTCTTTCTAAAGTCCTCTGGATTCTCTACTTCCTCTTACATAAAATTGACTGTGTTCCAAGTATATACATTTATAGTGTTTAAAACACTGAGACAACCCCCCCCCCCCATTTT
>NW_017729033.1:91663688-91665411 GCF_001723915.1 Gavialis gangeticus | reverse complement strand
TTTTTAGGGTTTAAAACCCCGGAACAACCCCCCCCCCCCCCATTTTCAAATGTAGATACTGAGTTTGTCTTCATTTTGGGGATTCTCAATATGAGATGCTAATGCCACCAAAAATACCGAGACACTTGGGAATTAGCAGCTGTACTTGAAAATATGCTCCCCACTCTCCTGCTACTTCTTGAAGTTTAAAATATTCTATCTTTCCTGTCACTTTGGAGAAAATCTACAAAATCAAGCGTTTTCCTATCACTTCCTTCTCTTACTATAATCTTGTGCCAGCAAAATGAACAATGGGGAGGGGCAGAGGCAGGGAAGATGGCGATATCACAAGCTGTTCCCAAAACCCCATCTAATTCAGATTAAACTATGTTATTTTAAATGTTGACAGTGCATCTGTGTGAGTTTCATGGTAAGAGCCTAGGCAGGCAAGGTTCTTTGGGTAAATTTGATATCTTTTATTAGTTCAACTCAGTTGGAAAAATTCTTCTTAGCAAGCTTTCAGGCACAAACACCCTTTCTCAGGCTGAAGAATGGTAAGAGCCTGAAATTTCTGAAAGGACTTTTAAGGTAAAAATTTACACCACTAAGTTTTAACACTTGCTTATTCTACAGCTCAAATTTTCACTCTGCATATCATCGGAAAAAATTGTGCTGACAGAATGCCATAATAGATTACAGTGCTCCACTGAAATTGAAACAAAGACTGAGAGCTATAACGTGGATACAAATCTTTAAACCCACACAGCCCTAGGTAGAGATGCATGAAACTACAAAGATTACAACAGAATGAGATATTTAGTCAAAAACAAAATAATTTTTCCACCATTACCTTGCTATTTTTGGTTTTTTGTCTCATTTATCAACTCCATATTGTATCAAATAGCCCATGGAACACAAGTGCTGTGATGATATGCATTGATGACAGTATCCATGCCTAGAGACATGACAAACTGGATAGTGAATGGGTCTGGGAAGTTAAGAGTTCCTATTCATTGTAGGTTCTCTTAGTTTGCCCATCTGTAAAATTAGTATAATAATCTCTATTCATCTGACCAGGTAGGCAAGGGAAGGATTAGAAAATTATTTACTGTAATTAATGGGCCGCATTGCTAATACAAACTTAATCCAACAGCAACATGCATTTTTAAATCCCCATAGGGGAAAGTACTATAGAAAGAGGTTTACGTACTATTGCCTAGATTTAGTAGTGTCTTGACCATTATTGTTGTGGCACATAATTAGAAATAAACACTATGAAATACATTTGGTGAGGGCCTACTCCTCACATTGGGTATATCAGTTTAGCACCATGCAGAACAATATTGAAGATGGTGCATGGAGTCTTCCCATTCTGTGCTTGGGGCATTGTTTCATCAATAATTGATTTTATGCCTGTTGGTGCACTGAAAGTTAGGTCTTGACAAAGTTCATTTCTCCACCTATTGTTCTTCCTGCTCTTTTTCCAAAGAGAAAAAGATTGCTTGTGAATTAGTTAGAAGCTCTCTTAGATTTGCTTTCTCTCTGGAGGAATGCATTTTAGTCACAGGAGTGTGACTGATAATGGCTGAAGAAACAGCATTTCAGCTCAAAAGTTTTGCTAAGCACTACTTTATGTATCACCTGAATATTCTCTGGGGTAAAAACTGTTATTCTACTTGCACTGAAGACAAAGTGTTTTTTTAAAATGCAGCACATGCATTTACACACAACCCCCCCCCCCCCA
>NW_017729033.1:91659911-91663534 GCF_001723915.1 Gavialis gangeticus | reverse complement strand
CCCCCACCCCCCCCCCCCCCAACTTGCCTTTGCTGTGTAAAAGGTTGCACTTTGAAGAGGCGGATAATCTATATTTGTTTTTTGGAAAGATCCAGTGTATTTCTGTATGATTTACTTGCACTGTATTTACTAGTTACTATGTGGAGCTCTGATCTGGTGCTCAACCCCTGTTCCCTGCCCTCCTGGATAATGCTGGTATCCTCCACTCCTGACCCACAGGCCTCTGCCCCCCCACAGCTCTGCTGGAGGGGCCCCCAGTTGCCCCTGTACTGCTTGGCAGCTCTGGCTCATGTGGGCAGCAGCAGAGTGAGTCTGGTGCTGGAACAGGTTGGAGGGAGGAGGAGGAGAGACCTGTGCCCGCCCCCCCCCAGACTGGGGCTGACGCACTGTGCCAGGCAGCCTACTCATGGCCTCTCCTGCCCCACAAGCAGTGTCTCCCAGCCGCCCTGCCTCCATGTGGATGGGCACCAGCCCTGATGCCACTAGCCTGGCCACGCAGCTTTCCCCTGCCCTCTTCCCCTACTGGAAGGGGCAGGCACCTTCCTGCCACCCCTCTGCCCTGCTGCAGCTTGCAATATTCTTGTGATCCACTTTTGGGTCATGACCCATGGGTTGAGAAACGCTGATTTAAAGAGTCTATCCTAGAAGCTTTACGTACAGACAGGAGGATCAGGACCGAAAAAAGATGACAAATGAAAAATACTGTTGAGTAGCAGCAACATTTTGATAAGACCTATCAACCATTTGGACTGTATCCAGAGAAGCTGTATCACATAGTAGAAAATAGACTTTCTGAACTCATCTACAAGGTGTCAATAGGGAAATCCCACAGAGTATGCCTTATTCTCACCTGCCTACCTGACTTGCAGACACATAGTGAGGCTGCTTAGGGTTTGTCCCCAGCAGCTACTCTCAAATGTGCGAGGGACCAACAGCTTGAGAGAGCATTTGCTAGCAAGGAGTCTGGGATAGCTGCACTAATTAATTTCTGGGTCTGGAGAGCAACAGCATGCCCAGTCCTGTGCTCTCTGGGCCATGCTTCTGCTACAGTATAAACAAGCTTTCTGGAACCTAGGCTCTTAACCTATTACTGTATCTCATGGAAGGATGATCACCATGGAAAAATGAGGTAAAACCTGGATTTTCTCATTTTAAGGAGAAAACCCCAGATTTTCTCCTTTATCAGAGACAAACATGGGAAATGGTGGGTTTTCTCCTGCAGGCTGACATAGTTCCATGCTCATGGACAGCCTGAAGAGTAAGTCTGGTGGGGAGGCCTCCATAGTAAGGAAGGGAAGGAATTGGGCAAGGCTGGGGTTGCTGCCCAGCTGGGGCAGTGCCTGGGGCTTGGGGCCTGGGGCCAAAATATGCAGCTCCAGGGGTCAGGTGGGGAGTGGGACGGGGTCATGTGTGGCTCATCCAGGGGGCAGCAGGGGAGCTGGCTCCCTGCTGCTGCATGAGCTCTGTGGGGAGCATGGGGGGTACATGCCTCCCAGATTTGTTCGTGGGGTGGGTGCAGGCTGCCCTCTGTGGGCTTGGGCTCCCCACCCTGGTGTCCTCTCCTTTGGGCCTCTGCAGCCCAAGCTTTCCTGCCTGGCTCCACTCTTCCCTGCTATGCTGGGTCCCATCTGCTGGGCTGCAGAGGCCTTGAGGGGAGGGCAGCACAGAGGGAAGCTCTGGACCCTTAGCAGGCAGCCCTCATCTGCCCTCCCTACCCCAAGGGCTCTGCTCTGGCTATGCTGCTTGTGGGGGAGAGGGAGAGGGAGGGGGAGCCAGGCTTCACACTCCACTCCCTGCATGGCCGCAGCAGCTGCCACCTCCTGTGGGTGGCAGCCGGGGTTCAGGCACTGCTGCAGGGGACTGCAGACCTGTGTCCCTGGCCCCATAGCTCTGGCAGCTGGGGGCCCCCTCTGGCAGGACCCAGGGGCTGGGGGGATGTAGGTGGGGATTGAGTGGCACTGGCAAGGGTGGGTGGGATGTGGGTGGGGAATGAGGGGCACCATAAGGGCTGGTGGGCTGTGGCTTGGGAATGTGGGGCAATGGCATGGGCAGGGCACTGGCATATCATGGCCACTCAGTACCACAAAGTAGTTGGGGTTGGGGGGACAGCTGCAGCTGTTTCCACATCCTGGTGAGTGAAAGGTGTAGGGGGAGCACTGATTTTCCCTGACAAAAGCCCAAAATCAAATGCCAAAACTTATAGGTATATATTTTATTTTACTATTGTGGTTGAAGTACAGGTAGGCTTCCAGATTGCTTTAAAATGGTAAATATATCAATAAAATATTGTGTTCAACTGATACCTATATATAGTGGCATTTTATTTTAACTACAGAAAAACATGAATTTTAGGGGTTTTAATCAGGGATTTTGTGATTTTTAAATCAGAGAATTTGCATTTTTTAAACAGAGAAAACCAGAATCCTTGGTGATTATTTATTGGAGCTTTTCCACTGAAAAGCCAGGAAAAAAAATCTGTGAATGCATGAATATTAAAAAGATCTACATTCTACTTTAACTTACATCTTCTTATGCATTCTCCAGACTCTTTGGTGAGCATTAGACTCCCTTATATACTGGCAGAGTGGGTGTATAAAGGTATAAGGGAATTTGACTAAGTAAAAAATCCTAGTTTGCATCACTTTGCATATTATTTCTTAACAGTGCCTTATGTAGGTAACTGACTACCTAATTAGGCAAGACTAACTAGCCTGAATCTGAACACCCTTGCATCAGTATAATCAAAAGTAACTGCTGGAGTGATTGGATTTGTATTGATGTAGTTGAGATCAGAATCAGATTCAATTAGTATATGGGGGCATGTCCAGACAAGTGCGCACGTTCCTCTTGCCCTGCCTCAAACACCTTTGACCGTGCCCTGAGGAAACCGGAGGCTGGGTCCTCCAGGGAGAAGCTCTGGCTGCCTGAGCATCTCCATGGTTGGCCCCTTGCCCAGGTGCTGAAACATGTGGCCAGCAAGGTTGCATGTTCAGCACCAGGGCTCCAGTGCTGGTGAGTAAGGGGTCGGGGGTGGGGGGCTGAAGGAGGGGGGAGGGGACAGACCCCTGCTAGCCCTGCCCACTCCCCCAGACCCCCGATCCATGCCCAGCCCCTGCAGACTCCCTCAATCCCTGCCCAGCTGTACCCTGCCGCCCTCAGGACCCCTGTGCTGCCTGGCAAAGCTGGGCCCAGGGCAGCAGGACCTGGCATGGCGCGTGGTGACCATGTGCTGCACCCAGACGAGTCCTGCCAGCCCTGGGGCTGCTTCTGCCATGCTGGGCTCGGCCCGGCCGGGCAGTGCAGGGGCCCTGAGGTTGACAGAGCCTGGCTTGGCCCAGCATGTGGGAACTGTGCGCCATGTCGGGTCATGCCACCAAGGGCCAGGCCGGCCGGGTGGCACAGGGACCCTAGGGCCAGAAGGACCCAGCTGGGCCTGGTACGTGGTCCCTGTGCACCGTACTGGGTCCTGCCACCAAGGGCCTAGCCTGGCTGGGCAGCAGAGGGGCCCTGAGGGTGGAAGGTCCTGCCACCAAAAGCCCGGCCTGGCAGCGGAGAGGCCCCAGGACCTGGCTGGGCCCGTCACATGGTCCCCGTGTGCCGCGCTGGGTCTTGCCACCATGACT
>NW_017729033.1:91647606-91654911 GCF_001723915.1 Gavialis gangeticus | reverse complement strand
ACCATTTGGACTGTATCCAGAGAAGCTGTATCACATAGTAGAAAATAGACTTTCTGAACTCATCTACAAGGTGTCAATAGGGAAATCCCACAGAGTATGCCTTATTCTCACCTGCCTACCTGACTTGCAGACACATAGTGAGGCTGCTTAGGGTTTGTCCCCAGCAGCTACTCTCAAATGTGCGAGGGACCAACAGCTTGAGAGAGCATTTGCTAGCAAGGAGTCTGGGATAGCTGCACTAATTAATTTCTGGGTCTGGAGAGCAACAGCATGCCCAGTCCTGTGCTCTCTGGGCCATGCTTCTGCTACAGTATAAACAAGCTTTCTGGAACCTAGGCTCTTAACCTATTACTGTATCTCATGGAAGGATGATCACCATGGAAAAATGAGGTAAAACCTGGATTTTCTCATTTTAAGGAGAAAACCCCAGATTTTCTCCTTTATCAGAGACAAACATGGGAAATGGTGGGTTTTCTCCTGCAGGCTGACATAGTTCCATGCTCATGGACAGCCTGAAGAGTAAGTCTGGTGGGGAGGCCTCCATAGTAAGGAAGGGAAGGAATTGGGCAAGGCTGGGGTTGCTGCCCAGCTGGGGCAGTGCCTGGGGCTTGGGGCCTGGGGCCAAAATATGCAGCTCCAGGGGTCAGGTGGGGAGTGGGACGGGGTCATGTGTGGCTCATCCAGGGGGCAGCAGGGGAGCTGGCTCCCTGCTGCTGCATGAGCTCTGTGGGGAGCATGGGGGGTACATGCCTCCCAGATTTGTTCGTGGGGTGGGTGCAGGCTGCCCTCTGTGGGCTTGGGCTCCCCACCCTGGTGTCCTCTCCTTTGGGCCTCTGCAGCCCAAGCTTTCCTGCCTGGCTCCACTCTTCCCTGCTATGCTGGGTCCCATCTGCTGGGCTGCAGAGGCCTTGAGGGGAGGGCAGCACAGAGGGAAGCTCTGGACCCTTAGCAGGCAGCCCTCATCTGCCCTCCCTACCCCAAGGGCTCTGCTCTGGCTATGCTGCTTGTGGGGGAGAGGGAGAGGGAGGGGGAGCCAGGCTTCACACTCCACTCCCTGCATGGCCGCAGCAGCTGCCACCTCCTGTGGGTGGCAGCCGGGGTTCAGGCACTGCTGCAGGGGACTGCAGACCTGTGTCCCTGGCCCCATAGCTCTGGCAGCTGGGGGCCCCCTCTGGCAGGACCCAGGGGCTGGGGGGATGTAGGTGGGGATTGAGTGGCACTGGCAAGGGTGGGTGGGATGTGGGTGGGGAATGAGGGGCACCATAAGGGCTGGTGGGCTGTGGCTTGGGAATGTGGGGCAATGGCATGGGCAGGGCACTGGCATATCATGGCCACTCAGTACCACAAAGTAGTTGGGGTTGGGGGGACAGCTGCAGCTGTTTCCACATCCTGGTGAGTGAAAGGTGTAGGGGGAGCACTGATTTTCCCTGACAAAAGCCCAAAATCAAATGCCAAAACTTATAGGTATATATTTTATTTTACTATTGTGGTTGAAGTACAGGTAGGCTTCCAGATTGCTTTAAAATGGTAAATATATCAATAAAATATTGTGTTCAACTGATACCTATATATAGTGGCATTTTATTTTAACTACAGAAAAACATGAATTTTAGGGGTTTTAATCAGGGATTTTGTGATTTTTAAATCAGAGAATTTGCATTTTTTAAACAGAGAAAACCAGAATCCTTGGTGATTATTTATTGGAGCTTTTCCACTGAAAAGCCAGGAAAAAAAATCTGTGAATGCATGAATATTAAAAAGATCTACATTCTACTTTAACTTACATCTTCTTATGCATTCTCCAGACTCTTTGGTGAGCATTAGACTCCCTTATATACTGGCAGAGTGGGTGTATAAAGGTATAAGGGAATTTGACTAAGTAAAAAATCCTAGTTTGCATCACTTTGCATATTATTTCTTAACAGTGCCTTATGTAGGTAACTGACTACCTAATTAGGCAAGACTAACTAGCCTGAATCTGAACACCCTTGCATCAGTATAATCAAAAGTAACTGCTGGAGTGATTGGATTTGTATTGATGTAGTTGAGATCAGAATCAGATTCAATTAGTATATGGGGGCATGTCCAGACAAGTGCGCACGTTCCTCTTGCCCTGCCTCAAACACCTTTGACCGTGCCCTGAGGAAACCGGAGGCTGGGTCCTCCAGGGAGAAGCTCTGGCTGCCTGAGCATCTCCATGGTTGGCCCCTTGCCCAGGTGCTGAAACATGTGGCCAGCAAGGTTGCATGTTCAGCACCAGGGCTCCAGTGCTGGTGAGTAAGGGGTCGGGGGTGGGGGGCTGAAGGAGGGGGGAGGGGACAGACCCCTGCTAGCCCTGCCCACTCCCCCAGACCCCCGATCCATGCCCAGCCCCTGCAGACTCCCTCAATCCCTGCCCAGCTGTACCCTGCCGCCCTCAGGACCCCTGTGCTGCCTGGCAAAGCTGGGCCCAGGGCAGCAGGACCTGGCATGGCGCGTGGTGACCATGTGCTGCACCCAGACGAGTCCTGCCAGCCCTGGGGCTGCTTCTGCCATGCTGGGCTCGGCCCGGCCGGGCAGTGCAGGGGCCCTGAGGTTGACAGAGCCTGGCTTGGCCCAGCATGTGGGAACTGTGCGCCATGTCGGGTCATGCCACCAAGGGCCAGGCCGGCCGGGTGGCACAGGGACCCTAGGGCCAGAAGGACCCAGCTGGGCCTGGTACGTGGTCCCTGTGCACCGTACTGGGTCCTGCCACCAAGGGCCTAGCCTGGCTGGGCAGCAGAGGGGCCCTGAGGGTGGAAGGTCCTGCCACCAAAAGCCCGGCCTGGCAGCGGAGAGGCCCCAGGACCTGGCTGGGCCCGTCACATGGTCCCCGTGTGCCGCGCTGGGTCTTGCCACCATGACTCAGAGTGCCCCACTCCTGCTGCTGCTGCTAAAGGTAAGTTATGGGCCCTGGGCTGGGAGGAGGGCCTTACAGTGTGCCTGGGACCACGGGGATCTGGGACCCTGGGCAGGCGGTCTGTTGTCCTCCAGGGTGCCTGGAACCCTGGGCAGGTGGGCTGGGGCCCTCCAGGGGGAGCTGGGACTCTGGGCAGGGGGGTTGGGGCCCTTCAGAGTGCCTGGAACCCTGGGTGATGGGGCTGAGGCGCTATGGGGGATAGGAGCTGTGGCCCTCCAGGGGGAAGCTGGGGCCCTGTGGGGAAGCATTCCATGTGCTGTGTGGGAGGGCTGCACCCTGTGGGGGCCAGGGGACCCACCCCTCCTGAGAAGCCCTCCCAAAAGGTGCCCCACACCCACAGTCCCCCCAGCAATTACCCCAAACCTACCCACACACAAACCCACATCCCTCCACACACACCCACTTGCCTTTCCCCACGCCCCTTCCCACCCCCTTCCTGCAAGCACCACGTCCCCCCATCACACACCCATCATGTGCAAAGAAAACCAAAAGTACACATCAACACATATAGGTATTTAGAATGTATTTTATCATGATGATAGAGGCACTGGTAAGTTTCCACATTGCTTTAACATTGTAAATATACCAATAAAGCATCGCCCAACTGATTGCTATCTCTCTCTCTTTGTCTAGATATATGTGTGTGTGTGTGTGTGTGTGTAAAATGGTCTTTTGTGTTAATTGTGGAAAAACATGGATTTGGGGATATTTTTAAAAATGGATTTGGGATGCTGCTGCAGCAGTCCAGCTGGCACAAGGGGTAGCATCCCCAGGTACCAAGTGGCTGAGCCCCTGAAACTCTGGAGAGTGAGTAGTCCTGAGCTGCTTGCCAAGGCAGGTTTTTGTACTTCTGGGGCCAGGACAGGGCAGCTTTTTTTACTGCTGGGGACAACACAGGTGCTAGCCCCAGGCTCTAGCTCCCCCTGGCTGCAGATATGGGAGGAACCAGGCAGGGTTATTTTGCCCCAAGTGGCACAATTTGCTCCACAACAAAGTGCATGTCCAAGCATGTGCACTGAGGCAAAAAGCCCTGGCTCAAATTTGCACTGCTCCTATTTGAGCTGCTGCAAGTGCACGTGTTTGCATGTGTGGATGCGCCCTGGGAGTCCAAGAGAGAGTAACATACATGTTAAGAAGCCTGAAGGAAGGGGTAAGTCACACCAGTTTTCACTCTATCTGAATTTGACACTTTTGGTTCAATAATGTGAAGAACAAGAGTGTCCTTGTCAAGTCCTGAAGATGTTCAGCATCACACAGGGCATTGTAAGAAAGAAGTCTGGCCTTGTTTACCACCAGGAAACTGAAAGAAAAGCTCTACTTCAATTCCTATAGTGAGTGAAGTCATCCCAGTCATGGTGGAAAACTTCCTTAATAATAAAATATTGATTTTATTGGGAGTTGGATAATGATGGAAGTTCACTGGGTTCTTTGGATGTGTTCTTTTACACGGTAAGCAATAGACTGTTCTGTTCTGGCAGGAAACAGTCATTATAAGAACTTCTTAGGTTTTTCATTGTATCTGTAGATATGAGTTACCGATTTGCAACAAATCATTTGTCAAATTAATGTTGTCACTTTGCTTGTTTTGGAACTATTTTAAAATAAGTTGCAATGACTTCAAATTTACCCAGTTTCACAATTACTATTAGGTGAATGAATTTATTTAACCATGCAGATTGAATAGAAACAAGTTTGATCTTCAAAACTCAAACTGCATTGCTAAGTTATGACAGGTCAGATAAATCACAGGATTGCATTTCCGTTCTGTGATTGAGTGAACAGAACCTTGCATGTGCAAAAAAAAATGGTTTCTGTAAATACTCATTCATGTATGTGACTAACAACAGGAAAAACTTTGATTGCTCCAGTGTTAACATAGCAAAAGCACAAAATGGACATGATATAATGAACACAAAGCCAAAATAAATTAAAAAATTCACGTGATTTCTCATAAAAATGGTTACATATGATTTATCCACCACAGTATCAATTGGTGGTACACTAAAAATGCTGATTTCATGTTCTGTAGACCTGATTTTCCTTTCAGATATATCATTGTTACATAAGTAATTTCACAGCACATACTTCTCATTTAAACTGATATAAGTGAGAGGAGAAACAGAGACGTTAGAAATACAATTAAGCAATTCAGAAATTGAACTGCAGATGGTTCCAAAGCAAATACATGGTGGGGGTTGCAACTGATTTGCTGACTCAATCCTATAAATCCCTCTTTCAATTTAAACTTCTGCTGTTTTCATGTAACACTTTGTCTGTGTGTGTGTGTGAGACAGGCATTTTCCCATGCATTTCATTGTTCCGTTTTGTGGCTGCAGTAAATTTCAAGGCTCTGAAGTGATATATATCTGGCTTTTTCAGGTAAAACTAGAAAAAATAAAACTGTAACTGTCAAAGGGTTCTGAAGAGGTAGAAGCACCAGTGGTAACATAATCGAGAAGTCTTTCTTATTCACATCTGAAAGAGTCCCACATTTCCCATTTTACTTTATGGATGCTCTTCTTTTATTGAGGTACTTTTGATCCCCACTGCTTTCTTACAATCATTTTATTATATATCTCTACCAGAGGGATAGCCAACTTATGTTTTGCAACCCTTCCATCCTCATTTCAAAGTTGTCTTACAAGTTAAATTCATTATAACATTTGGTATATTTGGCCTATTTGCCAGTCTTGGCTAGTGATCATCACATCCTCAAGAACATTCAGAAGAAGCCTTGGAGTATAGACTTGCAAGGATATTCTGAGGTATACTGGCTGGCTGAAGCTAGGTACAGAAATTCAGTTTCCACTTGGAGAATTGCTAATCTCTTCAATTCAGTCTTTTTCTCCCAGAGAAAAAAATGGCTGCTCTGGGAGAAAAATAAACCAGCAACAACCAGGGTTAAATTGCTTCTACAAGAATTTCTTCTGTGAGGCTGAACACCTATACGCTGGGTGCATCTACATGAGATGTTTACTGCAGAGCTGACAACTTAGCTCTATAGTAAAGTCTCTGTGTCTACAGGTACAGCCATATTAGGATGCAGTAAACTAATAAAACTCCATTATAGGATAGTTTATTATTACATAAAAAGTATAAATACAAGTATTGTCCTATACGGTTCTTTAGTGCACAGCAATGCACATGTAGACACTGATGGAGCTGGCTGGGGCACAAAGGAGCTTCAGTGCGGGGGCTGCCTGCTGGTTAGCCCCACACTGGAGCACCCTTGTGCCCCAGTTAGTTTCTTCACAGCATGTTGAGCTGGGTCGGGTTCAGCCTCTCAGCCCAAGGCTACTCCCTGGATCCCCTGCCAGCCAGGGCTGCTCTGACCCAGCTTAATGTGCTGCAGTTCTAGGCAGGCATTCCAACGCAGCACCTGGGATCAATAAACTCCAGCATGGTATGCACCAGAGTTTATTGTTGATGCACATTAATTGCATGTGTAGACAAGCCCACTTTCCTCCAGCTTAACTCCCCCTGTGGAGCAGGAAAAGGGTTGTTGCCTTCCTAAGACTGTGGTCACCAACTTGGGAGCCTTGCTTCTGTGGCAAAATGGTCTTCCTTCACTATGCGCTGCTCTGGGTCAGCCTAGAGCAGCATGGGACAAAACAGGCTGCTGTATTCCCACTGCAAACTTCCCAGAATCTTGCTCCAGAGGCTGAGTGATTTCCCTGTTCCCTGAAGCTATTCTCCTGCAGGGGGATAACTGGGAAGGTTCCCACCACAGGAGAATATTTCCTTCTTCACAATCAGCTGATTGGTGGGAAGGGGGACATTCTCCTGGGGTGGGAACCCTCCCTGATAGTCTGTGACACCTTTTGCCTTTCAGCATCTGCCAGCTGCTACTTGACAGCTCACTTCCTTCTCAGGCAGGGGAGAGCAGACTGTCAATTAATAGCTTCCTTAAGGACAAGGGTTTCCGAGGTAGCAGCCTTCTAGTGCCCTTTGTGCGAAACATTTCAGCATGAAAACTGGAGAACTGAGACAGCTACTTTTGCTTCTTAGGTAAAATGACATTGTTTTAATAGTGGCCCATTGTGGTGGGCAAGTATGGACCTGTAGAGATTAACTGTTTCCCCCTCTAACCTTTAGTATATCTTTCTGTAGTTAAGTACAAAGTCACTAAGTCTTTCCTTGTGCTACATTAAATATTAATCTACTTGATTTTTAAAAAAATACATATTTCCTACATGTGGAGTTCAACACATGGCTTCATAGATGGATTTAAACTAGGTTTATCAGGGGATAGAGGCAAAAGCCCAGGGGCCTGGACAAAAACTTAGTAAGCAGAAGCAATAACAGAAGCCTTAGCAACATTCTCAGAGAGAGGATAGGACAGTTAGATACCTGAAATGTTTATATAC
>NW_017729033.1:91636911-91642606 GCF_001723915.1 Gavialis gangeticus | reverse complement strand
AGGGAACCTGGACAAAAACTTAGTAAGCAGAAGCAATAACAGAAGCCTTAGCAACATTCTCAGAGAGAGGATAGGACAGTTAGATACCTGAAATGTTTATATACTAATGAAAAAAGTATAGGGAACAAATGGGAAGAATTGGAGGTCCTACTACAAGCACAGAATCATGATGTAATTGGAATTACAGAGATGTGGTGGGATAATTTACATGACTGGAGTAATACCATGGGTGGTATAGCTTGTACAGGAAGGATAGCTAGGGAAAAAAGGAGGAGGTGTTGCCCTATATATCAAGGTGATGTACACAAGTTCAGAGGTGCAGTACAGAGTGGAATGTAAAGTTCAGAGGGGAGAACAACACGGGGGATTTCGTGGTAGGTGTCTGCTACAAGTTTCCAAAAGAGGAGGAGGTGAACGGGGCCTTCTTTAAAGAACAGGTAGAAGCTTCCAAAATAGTAGGACCTGTTTCTCATGAGTGATTTCAATTATTGAGACATCTGCTGGTAGGGGAACACAGTAGTGCATAAGCAGTCCAGCAAATCTGTGGAGGGCATTTGGGATAGCTTTTTGATACAGTTGGTAGACAAGCCAACTAGGGGGGAAGCTCTTTACTGCTTGAAACAGGGAGGAATTGGTTGTGTGTGTGAAGGTGGAAGGTAACTTGTGTGATAGTTCCCATGATACGATGAGAGTTCAAGGGCATGTGTAGACAACACAGGCATTAATGTAGAGTGCCTGAACATTTTAATGTGCCTTTTTTGGTGTGGTGCACTTTTGTTTGCATGACAGTGTTTGTGTTCGCACAAACGATGCTTTTGAGTGAATTAAGCCTCAAGTGTCATTCCATGCACAGTTCAGTAGGGGGAGTCAAATACCAGTTTACCCCTTAGAATGTCTTTCCTAATGTATAATGCAGGAGGTGCATGTAAACTACCTGGGCTCCCCAGTCCCCACCCCTGGACTCTCACTGGGCAGTTCTGACTCTCATTGGGAGTCCCCCCTGAGCATGGTCATGGTTACCCCCAAATTCTTGTCACTTGCCCCCACCTATGCTTGGTCAGTTTGGTCTCTCTCCATCAGTATGTTATCCCAAAGACCCCATCCCAATCCCAAAGACAAGCTGTGTGAATCCTCCCCTCCCATTCCTTTCCCTTCCCATCCCACCAGGTTACAAATATATGTGTTTTTTTTCATTTACTAGAGCTGCTATGATAACTGCTATGATATCGTGGAGTAGTGGGTGGGTGGGTAGGTAGGTGGGTGTTTGCTGCTGCCCGGTTGATTGGCAATTGCTGTTGATGTTGGTGGTGGCAAGCTCTTCCGGCTTTTTTTTTTTTACTACTTTTCCCAGAATTCCCAAGCTCATTGATCTTTGTACAGTTTCTGATGGGGGCTCCCATTGGAACCCTCCCGTTCCCTGCCCAGGTACACCATCAATCTGTTTGTGTAGTGCCACATACAGCTTTTGGAGGTGTCTTGTGAATTGTTTTATAAATATTTTTAGAATGTTTTTCAAAATGTGGGTTGCTGGTCAGCTTGGTTCCTCACCCATCCAGCCCACCAAGAGCTATAGTATAGTTATCCTTCCTTCTCACCCATGCGTGTGTTAGGGGGCTCATTCAGATATGATTGACAGTGCATAACCACTCACAATCTGGAAGAAGCAAACCTCTAGCCGAGTCCAGATTTCTTCTCCCTTCCCTTGACCATCCTCCCTTTCACCCCCCGTCAGCAACACCTCATGCCTCTGTAGACAGACACAGATTGAAAGTGTAAAAAAATGAATTTATTTTACAACAAAGCACTAGTGTTGTTGCCAGCAATATATCCCGCCAGACAATCATGCACAAGGGCCTCCTGACCAGCCTTTCCTTGAGGATATCTCCTCAGTCCCTGTGATGCTGCTGCTGTCCCACATGTCTGTTGCCAGGCCACTGCCTGTCACGCTTCTTCCCACAATTCCTTGAAAACCTCGCTGTGGCTCTCACAGATATTGTGCAGCATGCAGGCTGCCACAATAAAGGCCATGATATTTTCTTGCTCCATCTCGAGCTGGTATGAAAGCACCCTCCACATCCTTTCAATTGGCCAAACACACATTCCCTGGCCATCCTGCAACTGCGCAGGAGGTAGTTAAAAGGCAGCTTCTTCGGGTTGGTCACATTCCCTCCATAAGGCTTCATGATCCAGGGCTTTAGTGGGCAGGCAGCATCTGTTAATATAACTGGGGGAACGGTGACACTGCAGATCACTGTCTGCTCCACGCTGGGTGTGTAGTATCTTTTCTCCATGAGGGCAGGCAGAGGGGAATTTCTGAACATGTGTGCATCATGTGTGCTGCTGGTCCACTTGGTATAAATGTTCATGAACTGGCCCCGGTGGTCTACCATGGCTTGCAGGATTATGGAGGCATATCTTTTCCTGTTTGTCCTCCCAATCCCCGCAGGGCACAGCACTGGGATGTGAGTGCTGTCTAAAGCCCTCAAGCAGTTAGGGAACCCCATCTCATTAAAGCCATCTATGATTTGCTACAGATTTGCCAGATGGATAATTTTGTTTGCAGTGATCTCCTTAAGCAGCTGGCATACCTCACGCGTTGACAGCCTGATCATGTAGGCAGCCACACCAAACTGGTTTGCAGTGTAGTGGAGACTGGATGAGCTGGCCAATTTCATGATGGCCATTACAATCCTCTTGTCTGGTGGGATGGCCTGACACATGTTAGTGTCCTGCCTCATGATGTGGGGCCCCAGCATCAAGATGATACGATAGAACATCTCCCTTTTCATTGAGAACATCTTCAGCCACTGCTGGTCGTTCCAAGTGGTCAACACGATTCACCCCCACCAGCCTGAGCTGCTCTTGCAGGCCCACACCATGCTAATTCTGGTCCTCCTCAGTTTTCTCCACAGAGCCCGGTCAAATTCTACATCTTCCCTTTCCTCTATGTATTCCAAGTCCTTTGGGTACCTGTATCTTCTTATTGTCATTAATGCTGTTAATGCAGGAACACAACTTGCCACTGAACACTATAGCACAGTTCCTATCCTTCACAAGCATTCCAGCAGTAATCCCCAGGTAAATAGCATTTGCAGAAACAATACTGCCACCTCCTTCTCCTGCTCCATGTCCTCCTCCTACTCCATGTCCTCCATGTCATGTATTTCATCCTCATTTTCCATTTTGCCCCTTTCTGTCAGCAATGGATTCTCACCCATCTGCACCAAGCAGGGGGTAGGGACTGCAGGGTGTTGTGTGGTCTGGAGCTTCATGTAGCTGCTTTTTCAACACTTCACCCCGGCACCCTGGGACATTGGGGCTTTTGTACATCCTTTCATCCTGAGCTTAGCAGCCACTGGTGTTCTGCTGTAATCAAGCTTGCAAACAAATAATGTTTTGCCTACTCCTCTCCTGGTAATGTAGTAGGCTACTCAACATTTTTACCACTTTAGGGAAAACATGCTGTGTTTCTGTTATAAAATTATTTTGCACAAGCGCGCAGATAGGTATTGATTTTTGCAACATTCTGGGCTATTGAGCAGCCATCCCAAAATACAATGGCCTTATTTAACCCATCACCAGGTCTTTTCTGTTGTTAACGGGGTGCTTCATCACCTTTGGGTGTTTTGACACTTACAGGTAATGACTTCAACAATCCTTGGAATTTTCCCAGACCCTCATGCAAGCCGAGCCTGAGTATAAAGGTGTCCCCCTGTGAAATTTGCCAGCCCCCTTTCACAAATCGCTTGTGCTGTTGACCACAAAGTATTTCGCCATGTCTCAGAAAGCCAAGGCCAGCAGTATGGAGCTGGTGGCCCAGGAGGCTGATACATCAAACACCTGTGGACCCAACTGGACCCGGGAAGAACTGGAGGACTTAATCAACATTTAGTTGGAGCAAAGCTCATAGACATGCTGGAATATAGGAAGAATAAGCCTGTTTATGTCGAGATTGCAAAAGGCATGCAGGCATGAGGGCAGAATCATGACTTGACCCAGATCAAGTCCCTGAGATCAGCATTTTATGGAACCAAAGATGCAAATTCTCATTCTGGGGCAGGTCACACAATTGCCACCTTCTATGACAGCTGTCCATCATACTGTCCAAGGATGTGGGTGACACCCCAGGTATGGAGACATTCAGCACTGGGGTTGGGCTGGAGGAGGAGAATGAGGAAAAGGCAGCAGCAGCCCCTCCTGAGGGTGAAATCATGAGTATGTCTCAGCTGTACAGAGATTGCTCCTTGCTTCCTGATGACCATGAGTGGCAAGAAGAACCGTTGGTCACCACACATTTGATGCCACTTAGAGACACCACGGAGAATTTGAAAGATGTGGTTGACTAGTCCCATGTTGAATTACAGAGGTCACAGGACACTTTCAATGATGCCTTTCAGAGTGTGCAGAAGTACCTAAATAAATGTGTACGAAACCCGAAAGGGAAAAGTCTGTCTGCTTGTCTTGCCTCTGTGCAAGATAAGCGGACAATTACAGCCGAGTCTGTTCCCCCTAACTCAGTGGGGTCACAGGAGGGCTGTTTGACTGCCAGCAGGGCCAGGAGGGTGCCACTGCATTTCTGGGAGATGTGTGGTTCAGGGTCATGGTGGGGTGAAGGCAAAGAAGTAACTGCTTATAATAGTGTGTAGCAAACAATAAAACATGATGGTTTCCTATGTTTGCCTCCATATCCATCCTTACACTGCTTGGTTGGGAAGGTGGATTTCATTCATTGTTTGAGTTCATTTCTCTGTTTGTTTTTTCCTGCCTGATATACACTTACAATATAATAACAGGTAATACTAATTATAGGACAGGTGTGCAGCATTAATAAGTTAGTGCACGGCAGGATTTTAAATAGTGTGCGGCCACACGTGCACACCTTGGAGAGACCTTTGCCTCCAACCGTGCCTGGGGGCCCCCACCTGAGGAGATCCCTCCCTCCCTCCCCAACTAAGCTTTGTGGGTGGGTTTGTTTTTTTCTTGCAAGAAAATGCTGCTTGTGTGTGGTTCTAAAATGGAATGTGATGAAGGTTTGCAATATTGAAGGAAGTCATGTAACCACCTGCTCCAAAGTTTCAATTATCAGTAACCAGGAAGGGCCAGTAATGAGGAAAGGCAAGTAACCACACTGGCTATCTGCCTGCATCCCTCCCTCTGGTCCTCCCATCATGCAGCCCTCCCTCCATCCATATAATTTCAAGGGCTTACTTAAGGGACCATGGGAGCATATTGTGAATTCGTGTTTTATCCTATTGTATTGTGTTTGCTGGCAACGGCCGTATTGTAAAAAATATATTTACCAGTTGACTACCAACAGCATTGTTGAGCAAAAAAAAGTCTATACTGTTTTAGATTTATTGTGATTTCTCAATCAAATTGATTGCAATTCAATTTACTGTGAAAAGAATAAAGATGAGGAATAAAATAAAATAAAAATTCTGGTTTGTACTTGGTCCTGCTTGATTTCAGGGCATGGACCTGCGAGCGGGGGAGTGGTTTGCAGCTGGCTAGGGGCAGGAGTTAGTGCAGTAGCTTTGCAGGCTGGACACAAAATTGACCAGGGCCCATATTTCAGATTGGTTAGCCTCCCTTCCAGGCACCTCAATAATAAGTCTGGGGGTAGCCATCTGCTGCATAACACTTCTGGCATCTCTATAATAGTTTCATAGTTTCATAGTTTCCAGGGTCGGAAGGG
>NW_017729033.1:91628012-91632461 GCF_001723915.1 Gavialis gangeticus | reverse complement strand
GTGTCCTCCTTCTCCCCGCTGCTCCTAGCTCCCAAGGAGAAGAGTGCTTTTTGAAACCATGGCCTTAGCTAAGTAGCAGCTCCCTGCTTAGATGAGACCCATTTTTGAGGACCTATGATGAGGACATGCCAATACCTAGTGTAGGAGAAGCAGGTATTACAAATTTCTTGAATTTGGATGAAAAGAATTCCTCCCACAATGATGCTTTCTTTTGAATACACTTCAGTCTGGAGAGGGCTAGAGGTAGCTGAAGAGATTACCTGGGCTCTCTTGGGAGTGCTGCTCCTCATTTCCATCCTTCTCCCTGTTCTTTGAGAAGGCTGAGAGGAGAAATATAGCAAGGTTCGACAAAGCAATCCTGAACAAAATCTAATGAGCTCTCTACAGGGGCCAAGCAGGTTACAGCAGACTGGGGACGGGGGACATATATGGTCTTCAAATCTGGCTCCGAAAGGTGCAGCATGCAGGATTTTATAAAGAAAACACTGCATTGCAAAGAAAGCATTGAAAAAAAAAATGTTTTTGAATCACACCTCCCACAACAGTACAGCCTGCAAAGAAAAATGAAGCTGTTTTGGAGCTGCAGCAGCAGGCATTAACCCCAAACTCCTAAACCCCTGGCTGACCATGCATATGGAATGCATTGTAATGCAGACTTACTAAAGTCTTTAAAGACTTGCTAAAGGTTAAAGGCTCTGGGAGGTCTATGCAGGGAGAAGTTTTGCAGATTGCCTGCTTGCTGCTGGGAGTGGGTGGGGTTGAGTAGTCTTTTTTTTCTTTAGAAGCCATGCTGGCTCCACTGCCCTCTAGATAGCACTCATCAAGCATTCCACCTCCCTCCCTCTGATAATAGTCTACCCTGCAACTCTATGCAACTCTTTCCTGTAATTCCATGACTCCATAAACCTCCACCCCCACCCAAGCACAGCATCCCCACCATGCTGAGGTGGGCATGGTCTCTGAAAAACAACCCAACCACCCAACCATGCCAAAGAAAACATGACACTTACATAGAGCAAAATTAAAACTTTACTGAAAATGCTGCAGCTCAAAAGCTTAACTTAACAATATAAAACATATATACAAATGTAAAAAAAAAGCGGGGGAGAATAGTTTCAACGCACTCTTCTACTCCTCATCACTGTGCTGTGGGCTGGTTGCCATCCACAGTGAGTTCCACCCATGAAAGTTTTCAGCAAAGAGAGGGGAAAAAAGAAGAGGAGGAGGAGGAGTGGGGTTTGGAGCACAGTCAGAAAACCAGACTTTTGCCCCCCCGTCCCCCCCCAGACAAGGTCGGTGGGACGTATTACCTAAATATCATCCAGGACACTGCATATTCTGGGCATCTTGTCATGGTGAAGTGGATTAACTAGAAGTCTCTGGAGTCTCTGGCTGCTTGCACGAACAAAATCCACAGTTGGTTCGGTGTAACTGGAAAGCGATGCAAATTAAAACATCTCCAAGTAGTGTTAGTTTAAGGCACTAAATGGACTTTAAAGTGGCGGGAAATCCTGGGTCATGCAAATGCAAATGCAGTTGCATTGACATAAATGGGAAATTTTGTTTCATCTATACATACCCCAAGATGATAAGGGGGTGGGGGAGGAAAGAAAGCACCAGAATAAGGGCACTGAGCTTCAGAAAAGCAGACTTTAACAAATTCATGGAGTGGGCAGGGAGACATGTAATTTGAGAACCACTTTGAAAACCTGTGGAGATCAAGTGAGGCCCTGGATAACTGGAAAAAAGCAAATTTAGTGCCCATCTTTAAAGAGAGAAAAATGGAGGATCTGGGAATTTACAGACCAGTCAGCCTGGCCTCACTAGCTGGACAGGTTAGGGAGTAGCCCCTTAAAGAATTTTTTGTAAAGCACCTAGAGGAGAACAACATGATCAGGAACAGGCAGCAAGGATTTGCCAAGTGCAAGTCATGCTTGATCAACCTGAGTTGATTCTGTGATAAGGTGACAGGCTCTGTGGATAGGGGAGAGAACTGGATGTGATATACTTTGGCTTTAGAAAGGCTTTTGACACCATCTCTCATAATATTCTCATTAACAAGTTAAGGAAATAGTGAAGATGAAAGTACTGGAAGACAGATATATAACTGGTTGGATCATTGTACCCAATAAGTAGTTATCAATGGCTTAATGTCTAGTTGGGAAGAGGTATCAGTTAGGGTTCTCCAGAGTTTTGCCCTCAGTCCAATATTGTCTAATAGCTTCATTAATGATTTGGTAGATGGAATCAAGTGCTCAATTAGAAAATTTGTGGATGACACCAAGTTGGGTGGACTTGCAGATACTCTGAAGAACAGGACTAGGATCCAGCATAACTTGGGTAGGCTGGAAAAAATTATCCACAATCAGTCAGATGAGATCTAACAAGGACAAATGCAAAATCCAGCACTAGGGACAAAATAATTGTACACATATATAGAGTGGGAAGGACTGGGTAGGCTGCAGTATGGTGGAGAAGGACCTGGGGGTTACAGCAGACCATTAGATGAATATGAGCCAATAGTGTGCTCTCATTGCCAAAAAAGCTAATAGCTTATTGGGTTGTATCAACTGGAGTGTCGCTTGAAAATCAAGGGAAGAGATTCTTTTGTTCTATTCAGCTCTAGTGAGGCCTCACCTGGAATACTGTGTCAAGTTTTGGGCCCCATACTTCAAAAAAGATGTGGACAGCTTAGAAAGAGCTCAGCACAGAGCAACAAAAATGATTAGGGGCTGGAAACTCAAGATTTATGAGAAAAGGCTGAAATTAGGGTTATTTAGTTTGTAGAAGGAAAGACTGAGGGGAGAATTTGATAACTGTCTTCAGATTTCTGAAGGGCAATTACAGAGAGAATGAAGATGGGCTTTTATTTGTGACCATAGGGGACAGGACTTGGAGAAATTATCTCAAGCTGCAACAGAGAAAATGTAGTTGGAGATTAGGAAGACTTTCTGATTGTAAAAGTGGTCAAGAACTGGAACTGTAGCTATAAGAGGCACACAGTGTGTTGGCATAATAGAATACAATGTATGAAAATATTACGGTTATAGCTTTCTGTATATAGACCATTCATGTGCCGATCATGAGTAGCTAGCATGCATATAACAAAATAAAGGTGCGAAAAAAGTCTTAAGGTCTTATCTATAAATGATACTAACCTAAAAATAGAGGGCCACATTTCAAAAAGAAAAATAATCTATAATTACAAATATCCCCCACGGAACTGTCCCAAGCTATTTATCCTCCCATCTACAGCAGGGAGATGGGTGTTGGAATGTGACATAAAGCTCAACAGATTCAGATTCTGATGAAAGCAGCTGGGAATTAAGTTCCACAGTTGTGAGGCCTTCACCAACAACATCATGGTAACATATTTTCACTATTCAACCAAGGGAATTTCTAGGTCTATCTTTCAGGCTCTTTCAACTATCTTAGTGTCATATAGGTACACAACTCATATTTCTAGGATCCAACTCACTGAATACTTTGTAGATGAACTGGAAGTCAGCCTGGATAGCACAGAAATTATGTCAAATATTCCCTCCAGCAAACACTATTAACAAAGGGTACAAATTGCATTCTGAACCAATTAAGTATTTTGGGCACAGTCTTAGCTTCTGGTTGCCTAGAGTTCTGATAACTGATGTAAACATACTGCTGCAGGTTTCCATATTCATTGTGTTTCAATGATTTCCAGAGCAATTATGTACAGTTAACAAATAAAATTATTTTGCTGTAATTCCTTGCTCTAAAAATTCATCCTGAGAGTTTTTGTTTTCTCACATCATCACCAATCAAAGTTCTGCAGACAGGATTCTGGCCTCAGTTATACCTGCTCAACCCTATCACTGATTAGTCACATAGATGGAAGTTCAGTTATAAAAGCAGCAGGATTACTTCAATGGAGATACTTCTAATCTCATTGGTGAAACTGGTTTCATTGTAATCATTAAGCTACTACTGCATGTGGCAGGACCTGTGTCCAGGGGCTCTGTGGTGCCCTCTGGTGGGTACACAGCTCCTGACAAAGGTCAGGGGTTAGGGAGCAGGACTTCCAGTACCAAGATGGTGACCAGGGGGTGGGGCACCCATAAAGGGACGGAGGTACCCTTGGTGCCCTTGACAGCTCACCAAAACTTGTGAAGCAGCCCTCCAGCCAAAATAATTGCCTGCCCCTGCTCCACAGCTTGGCTATTTGGCTGTGCTTTTCCCTGTCTAGTAACAAGAGCCTTTGGTTTCCTGTTAGACTACATGTGTACAAGAAACAGAATGACTGGTTCATTAGACTTAGCTTTACACCAGCCTGAATCCACTGACTGCAGTGGTGTCACAGAATCAGTGGGCCTGGTTCTACATCTAGTTTACATATTAGTTACACCAGTCTGAGTATCCATTTGGGCTCAGTATTTGAACTTCAGTACACTTAACTTTGCACCAAACTTTTTAAAA
>NW_017729033.1:91609610-91623012 GCF_001723915.1 Gavialis gangeticus | reverse complement strand
CAAGAGCCTTTGGTTTCCTGTTAGACTACATGTGTACAAGAAACAGAATGACTGGTTCATTAGACTTAGCTTTACACCAGCCTGAATCCACTGACTGCAGTGGTGTCACAGAATCAGTGGGCCTGGTTCTACATCTAGTTTACATATTAGTTACACCAGTCTGAGTATCCATTTGGGCTCAGTATTTGAACTTCAGTACACTTAACTTTGCACCAAACTTTTTAAAATACATAGGGGGTAAAAAGAAGGTACTGGGTAACGTGGGGCCTCTGCAAGACACAGTAGGAAATCTGGTAGTTGCATCTGACAACAAAGCTAACCTCTTTAACAATTTCTTTGCCTTCATTTTTCTGAGCAGGTCATCCCCCGCACTGGGATCCCTGACGGGCCTAGGGGAGGCACAGCCAGGCTCAGGGTCAGTGAGGACCTAGTCAGGGAACTTTTGGTGGGACTAGACATGTTCAAATCAGCAGGTCCTGATGATCTCCACCCCAGAGTGTTGAGGGAATTAGCAGAGGTCATTGTGGGACCCTTAGCACAGCTTTACAAGCACTCATGGTGCTCTGGCAAGGTGCCAGAGGACTGGAAAAGGGCCAATGTGGTACCCATTTTCAAAAAAGGGAGGAAGGAGGACCCAGGAAACTACAGGCCCATTAGTCTTACCTTGGTCCTGGGGAAGCTGTTTGAGAAAATTATCCAGGAGCACATCTGTGAGGGACCAGCAGGGGAGATTATGCTTAGGGGCAACCAACATGGGTTTATTAGAGGCAAGTCCTGTCAGACCAACTATTACAAGTGAAAATGTAATGAATCAGCTAAGTCTGCAGTCATATTTTTCAGTTTTGCTTTTAAAAAAAGTTATGCTGTTTCAAGATCTGTATAAAAAGCTATATATAATTCTTGTGGGTCATACTCTAGACAGAAAACAGATTCAAAAACTCTATTTCAGATATTTTCAAGAAGCAAATTTCTTTTTGTTATAACTCGCTTGTTAACCCTTCTGGTTCTGGCCATCACACTGGGGTGCCCACCAGGTCCCCTTTCTGGGACCATGGGTGTGCTTCTGTCTCTCCGGACAGGCTGGGGATTTTGCTTCTGGTGCCCCTTGCTGCTCTTCCACTGGGTCTTTTATCTTGGCCCTGGGTGTCTAGCTCACCAATCGGCCCTGAAAGGCATGTAAAAAACATGCCCACACGGATGCAGGAGCCATTCCCAGCTCCTTCTAGCTCATCCATTTTTTCTCTCTTTGATCTTCTGCTGTGACGGCTCCACCCACTGCAGTTTCATTTTTCCTGTGCTCTTCTCTCAGTGCGGCATCCTGCTGCCTCCCAGCTTCAGTGAGTAAGTCTTTTCCACAGTGGGTTTCAATACTGACAAGTGCAAGGTATGGCACCTGGGGAGGAAGAACCAGCAGCATACCTACAGGCTGGGGAACTCCTTTCTTGTCAGCACAGAGGCAGAAAAGGATCTTGGAGTCATTATTGATTCCAAGATGAACATGGGCCACCAATGTGAGGACTCAGGAAAGCTAACCGCACCTTGTCATGAATCCTCAGATGCATCACAAGCAGGGGCAAGGATGTGATCCTCCCCCTTTACGCAACACTGGTCAGGTTGCAGTTGGAGTACTGTGTCCAGTTCTGGGTGCTGCACTTCAGGAGGGATGTGGCCAGCATCAAGAGGGTCCAGAGGAGAGCCACTCACATGATCGGGCAGCAAGGCAGGCCCTATGAGGGGAGGCTATGGGACCTGAACCTGTTCAGCCTCCACAAGAGAAGGCTGAGAGGGGATCTGGTGGCTATCTATAAATTGGCCAAGGGGGACCAGCAGGCAGTGGGAGAGTCCCTGTTCCCCTGAGCACTACCGGGAGTAACAAAGAATAATGTCCATAAATTGACTGAGAGTAGATTCAGGCTAGATATCCGGAGGCACTACTTCACAGTCAGGGTGGCTAGGATCTGGAACCTACTTCCAAGAGAAGTGGTGCTCACTCCTACCCCAGGGTCTTCAAAAGGAGGCTAGATAACCACCTTGCCAGAGTCGTTTAACTCCAGCTTTTGTTCCTGCCCATGGCAGGGGGTCAGACTTGATGATCTGCTCAGGTACCTTCCAACCCTACCAGCTATGAAACTATGGACTGTCTAAATACTTTGTTTGTGCAAGATTTTCATGCTTGTAAATACCATGTGTCTTATTTTTAATTGCCCATTTTGTTAATTAAATCAGTTTCATGCAGATATTGTTGTATTTGCATAAAGTGCACTAGCTATAAATGCAGATATGTCTTTTCTGTTTATTCAGTATATTCTGTCTACCATCATAATCCAGATACAGTATCTTACATTTGTTTTTTTAAGTGAACACTAGTTGTGTTTTAATCCCACATAAACAAGCAACTTGGACGAGATCACAACTGAATCAGGTTGCAGGATACTTCTGGCTCCTAGTAATTTCCTTGGACTACTAGACTGCACTGGCTTTGAGGCTTTAAAAGCTATATTTAAATGTGTATTTATTGCTGTCACTTGTACCTAGCAGCCATCCTACATGTGTGACAGCCAGCCTGTGTGAGGCTGCTTTGCATTCTAAATATATCAGTGTGAGAGAATATTCAAATGAGTAAAAAATTAGGTATTAATTCTGTTACTAATATGTTGTTGTCCTCACTATAAGGCCATACATTGAAATTACAGTCAGACCTATATGAGACATATATATCATTAGGTTACCTAGTTTATCTTCTTAGAAATACAAAATTGCTTCCCACAGAATGAAGTTACACATTACGTTTAGACCATACTGAGGGCACTTAAAACACAAGTGTCTTCATGTTAAAGCTGGCAACTCATGCTAAGTGCCCTCTGAGCATTTCAAGGTTACACTACTTCAGGTGAGAGTTAATTCTGGGCCATGCAACCTAGCTTGTGTTAGGATGTCTTCAGTCTGTTCCACAGAGTTAAAATGAGCAATTTGCAGCCTTCCAGCATCCTAAGATGCACCACTCCTAGCTCAGCCTCCAATCCAGAGCAAGGAAAGAGCCCAAGTGTCCTGGCTCCTAGCCACGCTCCTGCTCACCAGCCTTTTAGTGGCAAGCCAGAGCACTCCAGGCAAGAATTAACATGGTATTAACCATTAACATGTGACTTCTTGCAGCAGTTCTAATTCTAACGCTGATTAAAATTCCACAGATTTAGTATAGTTGAAGTGAAACACATAATTCATTCAAAAACTGCATCTAGTTTAGGTTTCAAATATATCGAGAAACTGGGGTTTGTTGCTTTCCTAACTAAAGAAACTTTCCTCAATTGTTTCTTGATAGCAAGTTAACACCCTTCACCCAATTCCAAATCCTTGGTCCTTATTTCTCTTGTGCCTCAGTGTTTATAGTATTCACATACAGCAATTTGGGAGGTATATCATAATTAAGTTTCATATATGATGGTTTAACTACTCTATATAAATATTATGCATACTCTTCCTCCCAAACTATATTAAAGATGTTATTATAATCTGCAAAATCAAGCACTCAGAGTTAGGAAATGCCAGATTTAAGGCTGCCTCTACAATATTAATATTACCATTGTGTAGGTCTATCCTATGCACTGAAAAAGGGGGGTCCTCAAGGGGAAAAAAAATCAATCATCTAACTTCTTCATGTTGAGCACGTGCTTTTGACTTGTTTTCCTTTTATTGCTCACTTGCATAACACAAATCCTACGGCAGTCTCATTGTCTGAATCTCTTCTCAGTAACACTCAGAAAAAATAGGGGTAACTTCACTGAATCAGACGATATTATCAGGGCAGTTTAAAACCAATGTGAGAGCAGAATCAAGAACAAGAGAGCTACATAAAGTGTCAGTGTAAAATTTTGACCTCAGTTCTATTCACTTTCATTTTCTCATTTGAATTTCACTTTGCAGTTTCCTATTCCCAATTCTAGTCTATTCTTATTATTTTTCTGTCCTCTTTAGAGTTTGAAACACCTATTTAGTTCATGTCTCTTCAAACAGCTTTAGATTGTACTCACTTGCAAATCAATTTGAATTATTCTTTTCTATACAAGAAAGGTTATGCATGGCCGCTCTTGGGTTTCTAAGAAAAGTCAAGCCAGCTGCCCACAATGTTCTCATATTACTTGCTGTCTGTGGTAAAGGTCTCTTGGAAAATGAAAATTATCTTTTGAAAAGTGCAACTGGGAATAAATGATATAGTTTGCAAGACTACACAAAACAAAGTATACTTGAGCATGCTTTGAAATAATACAATAAAAGCTGGATCCAGAGCTCACTGGAGGAAATTATAAAAAAAAGACTCATTTTGATTTCCATTTTTGGATCAGTCTTTCAATCTGTTCAGCTAAGGCAGGGATGCTCCACCCCCAGGCATATCATCCAGCCTATAGGGCTTGTCCAGGGTCCATACATTTGGCAGAGGGAAAGCAGCAGTAGCACTAATTTCTGATTCTCTGCTGTCAAATTTCTGGACTGGTGGAGTTCACTGTGGTGTGCAGGACCAGATAATGTGACTCTGACCATTAGACTACATTGGTGTGGGGCAGGACCTTGGTGTGTAGGATCAGGCTGGTGCATGGCCAGATCAGGGTAAAAATCTAATTCACCTGCCAGTTTTGTTTTACATTAGTAGATTTTACCTTTATATTGTCCTCTATCCAAACTAAACAATGGGGGATCAGATGCAATTCTGGCATTTCTCTGATCCTGGAGGCCACCCTCTAGCATACATTAAAAAAAGTTTAAAGCAGACCTTACTTTTGCCCATTATGTGCTATCTAGGATTGCTTACAAGTCTTAGACATTGTGCCTCAATCTCATTTCATCTACATTGAATTAAATCCGGAGAAATTTTGATGCAATGACCAGATTAACTATGGTATCAAAAATGGTGACAGTGAGAAAAATTAAGCCAGATTTCAAAACTCTTATACCACAATCTGCCTACCTTTGTATAACCCCAGATTTTCTATTGAGCTAACACAGTCAAATAACATAATTGCAAAGGAAAAGATAAGTTAAGAAGTGTAGGCAGGAGAGAAAAAGATATGCTTTAGGTGAGATTTGAAAATAGATGGAGAATTGAGGTAGAGATTACTGTTCAAGATGGCAGGGACTACAGTAAAGAAATCTCTTGACCTACAAGTGGTTAGGAAGGGTGTGTGAAGTGGGCAGTATTCAATTTAGATTTGGATTTGGCCCGGTTCGGGGGACAGTGATCTGATTAGCTGATTTGGAACACTGTCCCGATTTGATTTGGCCAAATCTGAAGATTCGATTCTGATTTGGAGAATCAGCGATTCGGCCATAGAAACAACTTTATATTTTAAAGTGTTTTTTCTACATACCTCGAGGTACCAGGTGTGGCTTTTGAACACTGAGATGGTGGGGTGGATGGAGTGCTTCACTGGCTCAGCGATCAGCTGTGGGGGGATGCCAGACCCAGGAGGCACCAGTCACTGAGCTGGGGGGTAAGGGGGTCCCCTGTGCACTCTGTGGTGGACCTGGAGGTGGACTGGAAGTACTTCTGGCCCTCTTCTGGGTCCACCACTGAGCGTGTGGAGGACGCCCCCATGCTCCTGCGGGATGCTCCATCCGCCTAACCTTCTCAGCATTCACAAGCTGCGCCTAGGACCTCGAGGTACGTAGAAAAAACATATAAAGCTGTGTCTATGGCCGAGTCATCAAATCTCTCTGAATCTTTCCAAATTGATTTGAAGGCTTCCAATTTAATTCAGAGAGGTTAAACGGTCTCCTGATTGAATTCAGATTTGGAGATTCGGCTGCTGAATTGGGCCAAATCTCCTCCGAATTGAATCAGTGACCAAAGCTTTACATAGCCCTAGTGGTTAGCTAAATGGTTTGTGTCTTGAGGCTTGGGACAGACATTACACATAAACTGGTTTAAGTGATCAGAAACTGGTTTAAACCTGTAACAGAACAGATGGTCAGTGCACATAAACCAGTCTGAAAATGGCTGAAACCGGTCTGAGATAAACCTGTGAGAGAGATAAACAGTGAGAGACTGCGGGACCTGAACCTATTCAGCCTCCACAAGAGAAGGCTGAGGGGGGACCTGGTGACCATCTATAGACTCACTAGGGGGGACCAGAAGGGTTTGGGGGAGACGCTGTTTCCCCTAGTGCCCGCTGGCATAACAAGGAGTAATGGGCACAAGTTGATGGAGAGGAGGTATAGATTGGACATCCGCAAAAACTACTTCACAGTTAGGGCGGCTAGGAGCTGGAACCAACTTCCAAGGGAAGTGGTGCTGGCCCCTACCCTGGGGGTCTTTAAGAAGAGGCTGGATGCCTACCTGGCTGGACTCATTTGAGTCCCATTTCTTGTTTTGGGGTTTTGTTGTTCTCCTGCCCTGGCGGGGGGTCGGGCTAGAAGATCTACTAGGTCCCTTCCGATCCTAAATCTATGAAACTATGAAACTATGGTTGAATGTAGTATCAGACTTAACTGATTTGGCTCAAACCAGTTTATGCAGTGTCTGTCCCAGACCCCTTGCTGGTTTAAGATAAAAGACTCCCAGCATTCCAGCTCTCTGGTTTGGGAGGGGCTCTCTGCTCCACAGCCTGAGCATGGACAGGCAGAGGCTAGGGTCTGGCCAGAGAGGGGTTTAATTCCCCCCTCCCTGTGTCACCAGCAGAGACCTGAGCAAGGTCTGCCAGTTGCTCCCTCCTCCTTCTGCAGAGGCCCCTGAGGCAGAGGGGGCCAGGGCGGAGAGTTAGTTTCCCCTGTACCCACACTAGCAGCTGGATCTGCTGGCTGTCACTGCAGCACTTGCTCCCTGGCTGTAATAGGCCCCCAGCTGTCCCCTTGCTGGAGACCACAGGGAGGAGGAATAACCCCCATCTCTGCCCTCCCCTGTCCCCAGGGGCCCTGCCTGGCCATTCCCCTGCAGTGCCGCTGTGCTTCACAGTAGCTCTATGGGCTCCACAGTGCGGCCCCCTCCAGAAAGGGACTCTGGGAAGCCATGATGGGCTGCTGCCCATCACCTCACTGACTGCTCACTGCTCCAGCTGCTGGGTGGGGACAGGGCCCAGCCCCTGCCACTGGTTCTGTGCTAAGGCAAGTCCTGGAGGGGTTAACTTGCAGTTAACAGCAGTTGCTCCCGGCCATTATTCCCTCTGAGCTTTGCTGTGGTGTCAGCACCTGAATAAGCCAGGGAGCTTGCCCCAAACACAGGGAGACCAGCAGCTGGAGCGGCAAGTGAGGTGATGGGGAGTAGCCTGTCACAGCCTCCCAGAATGCAAGCCCCTTCCCAGTGCGGGGAGGGGGAAGGGGGGCATGCTGTGGGGCTGGCAGAGCTACTGTGAGGCACAGCAGCACTGCAGGGGCATGGCCAAACAGGGCCCCTGGGGGGGAGGGGTTATTTCTTCTCCCTCTGGCCTCCAGTGAAGGGACAGGCAGGGGCCTATTCCAGGCAGAGAGTGAACATCAGGAAGACCTGGCTGCCAGTGGGGGTACAGGGGAAACTTTCTTCTGCTTCAGGGGCCATGGTGCCCAGTGCTGCAGCAGCATGCGGGGAGCATTGAGCAGACCTGGCTCTGGTCCCTGCTGGTGGCACAGGGAGAAGGGAATTAAATCCCTCTCTGGCCAGTTCAGCCCAGGTTGGCTATGCCCCCCTTCCCCCAGCACCACTTCCTTGCAGCTGAGGGTGCGCTCTACCACCCCACAGCACCTGGCCTGAGCAGCTGCAGGGATGTGCCCCCACTGCCTCAGTCCACAGTGAATGTTTCTCTTGTTACAAACTGGTTCAGCTTAGGCAGGTTAGACTAACTTACAGAGCTTGAATCAATTCAGGCTCCAGCTTTTTGAAAGTTTGTCCCTCACCTAAGGGACTGCCTTCTCCCTTATGCCCCATGACAATCCTTAGGATCAGCCAAGAGCAACCTAAGCTAAGTACCATCTATATGTCGAGGCTGCTTTATGAAAACATGTAGGAAGTCATTCTCAGCAGTCACTCCTCAGCTCTGGAAATCTATCCCCCTTGAGGCCTGCCAAAGCCTGAGCCTGGATATCTTTCAGGAGTGCTATAAGACCCTTGGGGGTTTAGCAAACAATGCTATGTCAGGATATTGTTTGGGAGGGGGTTCTGTTTTATGTCAATATGGTTACAGTTCTCCTTCCTTTTCCTTTAAAAGGAGTAAGAGGAGGCTTGCAGCTCACTATCACTGTCATTAAATCTCTTATGAAGTGAAATAAGCATAGTATTTTGGCAACGTGAAAGTGGCAAACAATAATTGCTGGATACTCCTGCTCAACCTAGGTATCTAAAAATCATGAATCAAGGAGGACCCTAAAGCCAGGCATTATTCTGACACATTACACATCTTCCCATCTCACTCTGTCATGGCTGGACTTAATATCAGTCACCTGCTTTACTCCGTTACATTGTGGCCCTATTGCACTGCTTTGGTAAAGGGACCTTGAAGTGGGTGCAAATTGTCCCCTGAGGATAGGAACAGATGTCACCAAACCAAAGCAGATCAGCTGTCGTGGGATATCCACTTTATGGGGTGACACACACATTGCCCCTTGTTTTGCAACAGGCTCCCTGCCTTGTCCAGGTATTCCCTGGATCACTTCATGTTCCACGTTGGGTTCTAAACTGACCTTTGCCTCACACAGAAGCATGGGTGGATATGGATCATGGTGTGGAAGCTAGGGCTGCTTTAGGAGCTGAGACATCCTTGGTGCCTCATGGCTTCATGTGGGGACCTTCATTAATCCATGCCTCCATGTGAAGCATGGGCTAGCTTGAGTCCTAGCAAGGAGGTGCAGGGCACTAGGGATTTCCTAGCTCCCAAGCTACCCTGTGTCAGGACCAGAGGGGAGGCCCCAAGTCATGCAGGTCTTGGTATGGAGGTATGTAGTACCTGGGATTCCTCAGGTCCCATACTTCCATGCTGGGACCTAGGTAGGCTTTCCTAGCATGTAGACACCTCCCTGGGGTGCATCTCTGTAAGATGAGAAAGCAAAGCAGGTGCCTTGGGGGTCTGAGGGACACAATCTTACCAGGGGTGCACAGTATTGGGCCCCTTGTGCCCTGGGAGTAACTGCCCAGGGTGACAGGAGACAGCAGCTCTGGGCTTCCTGTCCTCTCCTGCCAAAGAACAAATAGATATCAGCTGCAATTAAACAGTACTATTTAGTTGTACTGTTTGTTGCACTGCATTAGTGCAGCAACAAGAGGTAGGGAGTAGGGACATCTATTTGCTAGGCAATTGTACCTCCATAAAAATTGTTATAGCAGCACAAAGCAATATCTGTTTCCACCATGAGCATGATCTTTGTGCAAGGGACTACTGTAGAACTGGCAGAGGTTCTGGAACAGGGTTGTTTCTTGTCCTCATCTACATTTGCCTCATTCACCATACCGATCTCAAACGCAGGTAGGAGGATCAGGCCTACAGCTCAGCATATGTGTTTCTTCAGAAGGTGGTGTAAGAACTGATGAATGCCTACATGCTGAGCTAGTTGACACCTGCTTCTTCTATTCACACCTGTCATGTTCCATAGGTGGGGCTGCATCTTGAGCCACAGTATGGAGGAGCCAACAAAACTAGCATAACAATTTAGCCTTAGTTTATTGCTGCTTCCATGTTTGTCAAAAACCCGATCAAAGAGGAGCTAAATTTCTGGAGACTTCCTGAGTGAACATTTCCCTGCAAATGCAGGGGACTGGACTCAGTGTTCCAGGAGGTCCTTTCCAGTCCTATGTTTCCATGTCACTTGGAATTTTCTGTCACCAGTAATAAGGATGTTCAAAGAAGTGACAACTATCCTTGTCCAAGCTAGACAGAAAACCAGTTTTCTACAGGATTATCACAGGCCATCCTTTGTCCACAATTACAGCTGGTCATAGTGGACAAGGGCTTTATTGAGCACTATTTTTTGTCTACTTCTGAGCCCACCAGTGAATTCAGAGCTTGGATATGATTTACAACTAGCACGGTGCTATTATGCAATGATGCACGGGAAATGCAGATTGTGCCATTGGGTTTGGCACATGTAATTATCTCTGTGTAATGTGAAATAGGACAATTCATTGAACTTTAAGTAAAGAAGGGGCTAGCTATTCTTTTTAGCCATTGTCTGAATGAATAATATTAACTCTTTTTTGTAGCCAACAACATGGCTATTTTTTTTCTAGAAAGCCATGTAGTGAGGGAAGAATTAGCATTGAAATATATTAATATTTCATATATAAAGCATGGTAGGCACATATTTATTCACATGTTTCTCAAAGCTCAGCATTTATACTGTTTGCTCTGCATTTGACATCATCCTGAATAATATGAAAGCTCACAGGGAGGTATGCTTGACACAACTGTCACCAATGCTTTTTTATTTGATTTAGCCATTGAGTCATACAAAGTACTTTCTTCTATCACTGTAACTTAGCAGCTAAATAAGATAGCTGTGAGAATTAAATATCATGTCAATCCTTTCTATTGTGTAACATTTTCAGATTACATTTTGATCTTTATGCCTTCACTCAGATTTGAGGACATCTGGTCCCATCCTAAAGGTACTGAGCAGAGTAGTAAACTGATTTTCTCCTTGCAAAACCAGCTCCCTCCAAACTTTTGGGGTCGAATCAACATTCTGTGTGACCAGGGGCTTTTACCCCTTTATTAACCCTTAAAATGGCAATTTTCTAAATGAAAATGTGATACTGAAGTAAAAAAAGATCAAAACATTTAAGAGAGGTTGAAACAAATTGCTTAGATATTTCCCAAATATTTTGTCTGAAATTATTCACTGAATGTGTCTCAAGTTCACATAAGATTCAGCTGCCCAGAAGCTTCATTTTGTAGCAAATAATGTTTCAAAGGTTTTAAAGAAATTGTCTGAGCTGCTGCATGAGTTGCCCTGGGTGGGGTAATACACCCATAGCCCTGCAATCTGTGCACTATGTAGGTCCTTGAAACATGAAGGATTTAGGTAGTGTATACTCCTTATGTTGGCCCTCTGTGCAAGGATGTAATTTACTCAGTGCCCTTCATTCCAAATAGGATGGACCATATACAATGTAAGGACTGAGGGATAGGTGGTCTGGCATAGTGGGTAGGCTAGCAGGGGAGAGATGGGGATAGGAACTAGTGTCTAAGTTATCTAAAGCAATGGGGAATTTCAGGAGCAGAATCCAAGTTACAAGGTAAGTCAGGGTTCTAGTATCAAATAACCATATCCAAGGGGAAAATCCAAGGGCAGAGTCCAAGTTACAGCCTGAATGATGGTTCTGGTATCAGAGGCTGAGTTACCAAAGCCAAGGGGCATTTTCAAACACTCAGAGTCCAGAAGCAGAGCCAAGTGGAGTCAGAAGTCCAAGCACACAGGATCCAATGAGGCTAACCACAGAGGACCTTCAGAAAAAATGTTGGTTGGCCTCTAGTCTGGACCACAGGTGGACCTAAGTGGGGAGGCTGCTATCGTCAGAAGCCACTCAGGAGGCCCTAACAGTATCCATCTGGTTCATCAGCCAGGGTGGGGCTGCTAGTTAGTCTCAGGCAGGTTTGGCCAATTAGTCCTGGCTGGGCTCCCAGACAGACAATGAGGGGAAGTAGGAACCCATTTTGCTCTCTGCTGATCTTCTCTGACCTGCTGAAAAACAGGTTTGACAAACTCCTGAGGAAAACTTCCTTTAATATAAAGAACATTATGAATGGCTTCTAGTGGGAAATGAGGACTCTCATTGTTTCTCAACAAAAACCATTCAGCACATTACAGGTTGACACCATCAATTTGCAAGTAAATTGACACAAGAATAAGAGGAACTAAAGAACATACTTGGGTTTGGTAAATTTTCAGTGTTGCACAGACCTTTTCCAAACTGCAACCAATGTTGTCATAAACATACCTGGGTGAAAGCACTGGGGTGAAATAATGTTGCAATTATAATTGACCCAGTCAGGTAAAAACATTCATCACTTCACATCATAGCTGTTGAACTCTTCCAGTAGAAAAAAAAAGGGGAGGGGGAAAAGAAAAAAATGACAACTTATTTCAATATTGTTCAAACTAAATTATAACAATAGAATCACAGAAAATTAGGGTTGGAAGGGACCTCAGGAAGTCAACTAGTCCAACTCCCTGCTCAAAGTATCCTCAACTAGATCATCCCAGCAATGGATTTATAGCCATGCCTTAAAAACCTCAAAGGGTGGAGATGAGGTAACTTCTTTGGGTAACCTGTTCCAGTGCTTTACTATCCTCCTAGTGAGAAAGTTTTTTCCTAAGATCTAACCTAAACTTCCCTTGCTGCAACTTGAGACCATTGCTCCTTGTTCTGTCATCTGCTATGACTGGGAACAGTTTAGCTCCATCCTCTTTCGAACCCCACTTCATGTAGGTGAAGGCTGCTATTAAATTCCCTTTCAGTCTTCTCTTCTAATAAGACCAGTTTCCTCAGCCTCTCCTCAGAAGTCATGTGCGCCAGCCCCCAAACTATTTTTGTTGTCCTTTGCTGGATTCCATTAGGAGCATATTTTTCACAGAACAACTACTCTCTCCATTTTGCCTTTTATTAAATGACTAGCAAATTGTCCATCAAGAATGATGTGGGGGCAGTGGGGAAAGAGCCCCACATCTGGCCCTGTGCCCTCCCCTCCTCCCTGCCACTCCTCATCTGGCCCTACTCTCCCTCTCCCCTCACTGCTTCTGGTTCTACTATGCTCCACCCCACTCCCCCCCCACTTTTGGGTCTGAACCTGCTCCATGCCCCCCTGCTTCAGGTCTGACCTTGCTCCCCCCTCTCCCCTGCCGCTTTGGGTCCAGCCCTGCTCCCCACCTCCCCCCTGCTGTTTTGGGTATGACCCTGCTCCCCCCAGCCACTTGAGGTCTTTTGCTAGTATTCTTGTAATAAGTGTACCACACAGTATGATTTTCTGATTGCCAGCACGCATTCATAGATTCATAGATGTTAGGGTCGGAAGGGACCTCAATAGATCATCGAGTTCGACCCCCTGCATAGACAGCAAAGTGTGCTGAGTTCAGATGACCCCAGCCAGATGCCCATCTAACCTCCTCTTGAAGACCCCACTGTAGAGGAGAGCACCACCTCCCTTGGGAGCCCATTCCAGATTTTCGCCACTCTAACTGTGAAGAAGTTCCTCCTAATGTCCAGTCTAAATCTGCTCTCTGCTAGCATATGGACATTATTTCTTGTGACCACCAGGGGTGCCTTGGTGAGTAAAGCCTCACCAATTCCCTTCTGTGCCCCCATGATGAATTTATAGGCAGCCACAAAGTCGCCTCTCAACCTTCTCTTGCGGAGGCTGAACAGGTCCAGGTGCCCTAGTCTCTCCTCATAGGGCTTGGCCTGCAAGCCCTTAACCATACAAGTGGCCCTTCTCTGGACCCTCTCCAGGTT
>NW_017729033.1:91601475-91609592 GCF_001723915.1 Gavialis gangeticus | reverse complement strand
TCCAACTGCAGTCTGACCAGCGCCCGATAGAGGGGAAGTATCACCTCCTTGGTTCTGTTTGTCATGCAACTGCTGATGCATGATAAAGTGCAGTTAGCTTTTCTGATGACTTCATCACACTGATGACTCATGTTCATCTTGGAGTCCACTAGGACTCCAAGATCCCTTTCTGCTTCCGTGCTGCCGAGCAGGTCATTTCCTAGGCAGTAGGTGGGACGGACGTTTTTCCTCCCTAGGTGCAGCACTTTGCATTTCTCCTTGTTAAATTGCATTCTATTGTTTTTTGTCCATTTGTCCAACCTGTCCAGGTCTGCCTGTAGTTGTTCCCTGCCCTCTGGTGTGTCCACTTCTCCCCACAGTTTTGTATCATCCGCAAACTTGGACAGAGTACACTTCACTCCCTTGTCCAAGTAATTGATGAAGACAGTGTAGAGTATCAGTCCAAGGACTGAGCCCTGCGGGACCCCACTGCCCATGTCCTTCCAGGTCGATACCAACCCGTCCACCACCACGCTCTGGGTATGACCCTCTAGCCAATTTGCTACCCACCGGACTGTGTAATGATTCAAGTCACAGCCAAGTCACAGCCTCTTAATTTGTTCACCAGTATGGGGTGGGATTTTTAATGTGATCTAACCCTCCCTGAATGTCTGTATGTACCATAAGAAAAACAGGGCCTTTCTGTTTCTAGGCCATTGTTGTAATAATTTACATAGATTCATAGATTCCTGACAGCAGCATGGAGTATAGGCAGCAAATATGGAAGGGGCCCCACCCCCACTATGGAATAGCCCTCACTCTGCAGTTGCAGAGGGATTTCCCCATGAGCATCTGCAAGCTCAGAGGGGGAAGTGCAAGTCCCCCACCCCACATGGCAACTCTGGTCCCCGCCTACCCAGGTAGCAGCGGTTGCAATGATGGAGCTCTAGCTCTTGCCCCAGCCCCAGCCCAGGCCAGAGCTGCTGTCATCACCACCACTGATGACTGGCTGGGAGGGTGTGGGTCACAGTGGGGACAGAGCTGGAGCCAGAGCTGAAGCAGTGACTGAGGATATGCAGAAGTGGGGGAGAGGGGCACATACAAGGGCAGGAAGAGAGGCAGCAGAGGTGGGTAGTGGCTGCCACTTCAACTCCAACCCTGAGCCCAGTGCTTTGTGCCCCAGCCTGTGGCAGGACTAAGTAGCATGCCACTCTGGTCTCCTCTTCACTCTTTATAGCCACATCCAGTCCACTGGTACATACAGGAACATAAAATAAAGCCATTGCTTTAACCAAACCCACCCTGATCAGGGTAAACAAGCATTAGGAACAAAAAAAGGCATGCAGTCACTTTAACAAAACCCTCCCTTCCTTGGGGTAAAATAGCATATATCAACATGGCCTCATTTCCTGGGCTCTTTTTCCATCTCAAGCATTCCATGTTGGTTAGGGTCTCCCAGGTTGCTCACTTTCCTACTAGCAGCCCAGGCCCAGTTTCCATTTTCATTTCCATTCCTGGCCCTGGCCTCAGCAACACTGCTCAGATACTGGGGTTTTTAAGTGCTGTGGAGTGTGGCCCTACTAATCAGGTGATTCTCTATTTGGCACATCTGTTTCTTCAATTCTAACAAGCAGCCTGCCCTGCTCCCTGGCTGCAGCAGGGCTTTTCTGCCTGTAGTCTCCTCTTTAGTAACAGGAACCTTTGGCTTCCTGTTACAGCGGGTTACCTATCAGGCAGTAAGTAAAACCTGGATCTATTTTAGATTGCTTAAATTATCCTCTATCAACATCCTGCCTCTCCTTTCAAATAGTCCAGCAGCTAAAGAAAAGTGCACTTCACTAAGTTTTCATTAAACAAATAACATTAAAATGAAAAATTATTGAAAGCAAAACCTTCACTAAAAGGTACAGTGATCATCTTCGGTGATTCTCAACTAGGGTACCATAGGATGCTACCCAATGGTAGCAGTGTTATGTGTGTAAATACAATTGACAAGACTAAACCAAAGATTTCAAATAGGAATCTACAGTGTTAGAGACATTCTGCCCTGTTGGGGTCTTTCTAAATTATATGCAACAGAAGATTTACTCTAATGTTTTTATATAGTCAAAACATGAGTAAAAAACAAAGACCTGGCATTTTCTGATGGGTGCTGGGCATCTAATGAAGGGTTCCTTGAGTCTAAAAAGGTTGAGAACCATTGCTCTATATATTTTCTGGCTTGGCTGTCATACTATGCTTAGATTTGTCGATTTGCACATTGCCCTTTTCAGAGCAACAATAGGCTAATTCTATTTTTATTCTTTCCATGACCGTGGTGAAGACCTTATTTTACAAATAACCACATTTGTTTAAGTTTTTTTATCAGAACAAAACAGCAAGATTCATCACTGGAATCACATGAAGTAAGATAAAAGCAGCAGCAGTCTTCAGGAGTATCATAGCTGTTAATATGAGGAAATTATAATTATAATTTACGGACTGGCTAGCTAAGTAGTATCTCTGAAGAAAAGGACCTAGGGGTTACAGTGGACAATAAGCTGAATATGAGCCAACAGCGTGGCCTTGTTGCGAAGAAGGCTAACAGCATATTGGGCTGCATTAGTAGGAGCATTACGAGTAGATTGAGAAGAGTGATTATTCCCCTCTATTCAGCACTGGTGATGCCACATCTGGAATACTTTGTCCAGTTTTGGGCCCCCCACTACAGAAAGGAAGTAGACAAATTAGAGAGAGTCCAGCTGAGTGCAATAAAAATGGCTAGGGGGTTTAGGCACAAAACTTATGAGGAGAGGCTGAGGGAACTGGGCATATTTAGTCTGGAGAAGAGAAGACTGAGGGGGGATTTAAGAGCAGTGTTCAGCTACTTGAAGGGTGTTTCCAAAAAGGATGGAGCTAGATTGTTTTTAATTGCAGCAGATGACAGAACAAGAAGATATGGTCTCAAGTTGCAGCAAGGGAAGTTTAAGTTAGGAAAAACTGTCTGACTAGAAGGGTAGTAAAAAACTGGGACAGGTTACCTAGAGAGGTTGTGGAATTTCCACCCTTAGTGATTTTTAAGACCCAGCTTGAAAAAGGGTTTTCTGAGATGGTATAGCTGGGGATAGCCCTGCCTTCAGCAGGGGGTTGGACAAGATGACCTACTGAGGTCTCTTTCAACCCTAATTTCTTGTGACTCTATGGTTCTATAAATGGAAGAGTTCTTATCAAAATAATTTACTAACAGTTGATTTTAGCTGTTCTTCATTATGAACAAACAGCCCAGTAACAACGTTTGATTTTCTGATCTTCTTCTTTATCAGGTCTCCGATTCAACCTTTCTATATGGTCTACTTCCAATATTCTGCACAGGCCACTGCTTCTGATGTTGATGTAGCCAGATCTTAAATCATTTTTTACTTTTGGCCAGAGGCAGCCCAAGAGATGCTGAGAGGAAGTTCTCATTCAGAAAATGAGATGAAATAGTTATATGTTATAAAAAATACTGTTTTTCTTATCCTGTCCGCGTTCAATGCTAGGAGAAAAAAAGTTACCTTTTGTGATTTTTTTATTATTATCAGGAGAGATTATTATCCTGTCTTTATCCACCACTGAGTATATCATACCCGGTTCATTCATGGCAATGCCATTCAATTTCTCCTTGTTGTCCTATAGCTTAATCAGAACTGCTCATGACACGAACAGCAGTACCTTTGGGACACAACTGTATATAAATCTATACTAAAGGCTGTGAGTTACTCTAATGTGTTTCCAGGGCATATCTTTACATTTTCCTTACAGTCTCTTTCATTTTGCTGCTTCATACAGATCATTTGCCACAAAAAGCACTTTTCAGTGATAATGATCCTCCACTTACAGTACCTTGCCTCCAAATGGTTCCCAAAGCACTTTTCTAGCTTACTGTATTATACAAATTACATATTCAAGAATCACTTAGACCCCCTGTGGAGTACAAACATATCTGGGGCAAAATGCTGCAACTACTCAACAGCACACAACTACCTTGTGCAAAAGTTAAGAGCTATGTTATAATTTTATTGTAAAACACAACATAGGGATAGCCTTAGGAGTCATTATAGTTCAGTGATACACCTCTGAATCATAGTTACTTTTCTGTTTCTGCTGGTGCCATTGGATAGTAATTTACTGCTATCCAGCACAAGTGGTATGTTGGTACTCTTTTTAACTTCCACAGCCCTTCCACTATGGCCACAGAAGAGGGGCGGGCAATTATTTAAGTTGGAGGGCCGCTTAATGAGTTTTGGTGAGCTGTTGAGGGCTGCAAGGGTAGCCCTGCCCCTTGATAAGTGCCCCACCCCCTGGCCACCATCTTGGGACCAGAAGTCCCTCCCCTAACCCTTGACCTTTGCCAGTCCCTTCCCTTGCCCCAGAAGTACTCATTTTGGGAGCAGGGGTTGCATGGAGATTCTGGCTTGTAGAGGGGCAGCCTAGGGACACATCCAGCCCATGGGCCATATTTTCCCCGCCCCTGCCATAGACACTCATAAGACAACAGAACTTACACTAAGGACCTTGTTACACCTTATGCGGAAAGCCACACAAATGCTAGTCAGCTGCCTCCTCTGACTGCCCCTCACCTGCACAGCTGTGACTTGTCACTAGCAGCTTGGTGTACAGATCCAGGACTAAGAGCTAGGGAAAGGACAAGCTCACTGCTCCTGCTGGGCAGAATGAGTGTTGCAGCCCTGGAGCACCCAGTAGCTGGGGTGCCTCTTGCTGCTGTTTGGACCAGCTCTGCTTCTGCTAGGAGTAATGCAACGTGGCTGGGGAAAGGGGTGGGAGGCAGGCACTGCCTCCCTGCCACCACTCAGACTGGCTGTGCTCCTGGTCTGAGCAGAGGTGGGAGGCACCACATTGCTAGGTGCTCTGGGCCTATGATGCTCCCTATGGTGGACATGCTTTGGTGACAAGGCACTGTGTTCAGCCCTGCTGTGCCTTGTGTCCCTGCTCACCCTGACTCAGGAGGGCCCTGTGCCTTCTGGGATGCTGGAGGACTTCAACTTGGGCAGAAAAGCTGTGGAAAGTGGCTACAAGTTAATGCAACAAAAACAAAATTAGGCAGATTAGAGATAATCCTGCCCTGGAGTGGCATAGCATTAAAACAAATATGGAGCTAGACTGTTCTCAGTGGTGACAGATGACAGAACAACGAGAAATAATCTCAAGTTGCAGCAAGGGATGTTTAGGTTGGCTATAAGCAAAAACTTGCTGACTAGAAGGGTGGTGAAGCACTGGAACAGGCTACATGGAGAGGTGGTGGAATCTCCATCCTTGGAGATCTTTAAGAACTGTCTAGACAAAACCTTGGCTGGGATGATTTAGTTGGGGATGGTCATACTTTGAGCAGGGGGTTGGACTAAATGACCTCTTGAGGTTCTTTCCAAACCTAATTTTCAAAGTTTCTATGATTAAATAATGAGTTTTTAAAATCATTTTAAAGGTGTTAACATGCAGCCAGTCCAGTGGTTAAGAGCTCCTGAAGCTGTGTAAAGTTACAGTGTAACAAGGCCCCTAAGTAAGTGTGTGGATGGTCAGGAGGGGGTTCTTCTGAATGGCATACTTCTGGCTTCATGGTAGATGCCTGTATAAAAGGCACAATAGGTCCAGGGAGGAGCACAGACAAGCCAGGAAGATGCAGGGAGGGCACTCCTATATGTAACCCTAGCCATGGTGTTACCCACACCACATCCAGATTCAGGGGCCTGGGGTGTCAAATAGCCTTGGGCGACCTCCAAGCCCCTAAGGTTGGGGCCACCTCTCCACAGAGTGCTTTCTTGTGGTTTCCCCATGCACTGGAGTATATACAGTCTAACTATTTATACAATTTATTATTTACAAAACAGTCAACATATGAATGAGCTTAATATCAAAGCAGGATAGAAATAATCTAATTGTCAAAGCCAGGGTATCAATGAACTAAGAACACTTTATACCAATTGAATAAAGAACAACCCCAGTACAACTCCCCAGTTTAAACCTTGAAATGCAAGTGAATTTCAGCAGGAACACACTGAGTTACCAAAACATCAGCTCTCTTTAAGATTAGCAACACAATAATGTTGCCTGGTGCAATGCCACTTGCTTCAGAAAGAAGGTGCCTTTCTGCTCTCTGAAAGAGCCTGCATGGGGAAAAAGAAGCTTTCCTTGGGTCCAGCTATCTGTTGTACCTGCAAAAGAAACACGCTGTCCCGTCCCCTGTCCCCAAAAGGACCTTTCTCCAGTTCCCAGACACAGCCCCTTGTGCTGATAACTGAAACAACCCTATGTTTATCACCTACCCAGCCCTAGGCTGTTTTCTCAGTTAACTCTCCCCAGAGCCTTCCCAGACGGACACCCTGCACTCCTAGGCAAGGCTCCCTTACAACTCTTTCACACTGCACAAGTCTCTCTCTACCTCACAGGGAGAAAAGGATACCAGAGCTGTCTTCTCCTGATACCAATTGCAGCTTTTATTCACAGCAACAACAACCACATGGTTCATGCCTGGGCTCTGGTCCCAGGGCACCTCTCCCCTCTGGGGCTGAGTTCCCTCCCCTCACTTGGCTCAGGAGCCAATCAAAAACATGCATATGCTTTTGCAAAAGAACTGTGGCTGCAAACTTTCCTGCTTTGCCTTTGCAGGGTTCCTTAGCCCTGTTGCAAGTCCAGCAACAGCCGTTACAGATGGAAATCGTCAGGATTGCTTTAAGTACACATACTAAAGTAGTACCTAACCCCCCCCCACCCCCATTTCAATAGCTGTGCTGAACTAGCTTCCATGACTTTGTAGGAAAGGTTCCTCCCTTTGTCCCTAGGGAATCTGTCACTCACAAACCCAAATGAACCTGGAAAGCAATGACCTCTGAATCAGAGCTTTGCCCATAGTAATATTGGGCAGCTTCTGGAGCTCTTAATCCTTGGAATGTCTGCACATTAACACCTGAAACTAGTTTTAAGCACTCGTTAGGCAGCTCAAAGTTATATCACTCCAGGGCAGGATTATCTCTGATCCACGTTACACAGCTCATGTTACACTAAATTGCAGCCACTCCAGGCTATACCATAGTGTAAACTCCTCCCCCCACCCTCACTTCCCTTTGGTTACCTACAGGGTCTGCTTTTTGGGGAGCAGGCAAGGAAGGGCAGGTGCAAACTGGAGAAAAACAGCAGTCTGGTGGTGGCAGCTAGGCAGGCAGGTTGACCCTTCCCTGTCTGTTTCCCAAAGACAGACAATGTGGACAGCCACAAGCAGACAGACAATGAGGACAGCCACTGGAAAGGGACTTCCTGGGGCATGATGGACTTTACCTCTCAGTGAAAGGTAAAAGTCTTTTCTCCAACAGGTTGACTGATCTCCTACATCAGGTTTTAAACTAGCTCAGACAGGGGATGGGGAGGCAGAAGAAGGAGATCATGAGGAACCTGCAATCCATGGGATGTCCAGCAGTACAGCACAGGTAAGCAATAAGCAGGTAAGCAATAAGGGGCCCATCGGGCATCAGAGCTGGGGGGCAACAAAGGCGCCAGTCACAGGGCTCAAGTACCCATACACTAATGCTAGGAGCATGGGGAACAAGCAGGCTGAACTAGCACTCCTGCTTGCAGAAAACACGACTTATTGGGGTTAACAGAAACCTGGTGGGACTCTACCTATGACTGGGTGGTACACATTGAGGGCTACAAGCTGTACAGAAAGGATAGAGTGGGGAAGAGAGGGGGAGAGGTTGTGCTCTATGTCAAGGAGCATTATACATTGACCCTTATCAAAATGGAATCAGAGGAGGAAAAAGTAGAAGGATTGTGGGTTAGGATACATGGAGGTCAAGGAGAAAGGGATTTGGTGGTAGGGGTCTGCTACAGACCCCCACACCAAGGGAAAGAACTAGATTTGGAACTCCTGAGGCAGCTCTCAGAGACCATAAAGACTAGGGAGGCAGTAGTCATGGGGGGCCTAAACTACCCTGACATCTGCTGGGAGACTCAGACAGCAAATTCCTACCATTCATGCAGGTTCTTATCCTGTGTACAGGACCTCCACCTGATGCAGGAGGTACATGGTCCCACTAGGGGGAATGCCTTACTGGACCTGGTATTGGCAACAGGGGATGACATGGTAGGGGACCTACAGATCAGTGGTC
>NW_017729033.1:91600686-91601378 GCF_001723915.1 Gavialis gangeticus | reverse complement strand
AAAAGCAACTGGTGACAGACAGGGGGGACAAGGCTGAACTCTTCAATGAGTTTTTTGCCTCAGTGTTCCTAAACGAGGGGCAAGACAAGTCTCACAATGGGATCATAGAGAGACAACAGCTGGGCACCAGACCACCAAGTGTTGACCCTGAGATAGTGCAGAGTCATTTGGAAGGACTGGATGCATTTAAGTTGGCAGACCCAGATGAGCTCCACCCGAGGGTACATAAGGCACTGGCTCATGTCATTGCATAGCCACTGGCAAGAATATTTGAGCACTTGTGGCGCACAGGCCAGGTCCCAGAGGACTGGAAAAGGGCCAATGTGGTCCTTATTTTCAAGAAGGGGAGGAAGGAGGATTCAAGCACCTGCAGGCCAGTCAGTCTTACCTCCATCTTTGGTAAAGTCTTTGAAAAAATTATTAAGGCTCATATATGTGACAACCCAGCAGGAAAAATTATGCTGAGGGGAAACCAGCATGGGTTTGTAGCAGGTAGATCATGCCTGACTAATCTAGTCTCTTTTTATGGCCAGGTTACAAAACACCTGGACACAGGAGTGGGTTTGACATCGTTTACTTAGACTTCAGGAAGGCCTTCAATACGGTATCCGAACCCATGCTGGTGAACAAGTTAAGAGGCTGTGACTTGGATGATTACACAGTCCAGTGGGTGGCCAATTGGCTAGAGGGTC
>NW_017729033.1:91583992-91600299 GCF_001723915.1 Gavialis gangeticus | reverse complement strand
AACCTGGAGAGGGTCCAGAGAAGGGCCACTTGTATGGTTAAGGGCTTGCAGGCCAAGCCCTATGAGGAGAGACTAGGGCACCTGGACCTGTTCAGCCTCCGCAAGAGAAGGTTGAGAGGCGACCTTGTGGCTGCCTGTAAATTCATCATGGGGGCACAGAAGGGAATTGGTGAGGCTTTACTCACCAAGGCGCCCCTGGGGTCACAAGAAATAATAGGCATAAACTAGCAGAGAGCAGATTTAGACTGGACATTAGGAGGAACTTCTTCACAGTTAGAGTGGCCAAAATCTGGAATGGGCTCCCAAGGGAGGTGGTGCTCTCCCCTACGTTGGGGGCCTTCAAGAGGAGGTTGGATGAGCATCTGGCTGAGGTCATCTGAACCCAGCACTCTTTCCCTGCCTATGCAGGGGGTCGAACTCGATGATCTATTGAGGTCCCTTCTGACCCTAACATCTATGAATCTATGAATCTATAAGCAAGCAGGAAGGGGAGAGCAGGGGATGGGAGGAGCCTGGAATGTGGGTGGGACTCTTACTTTTCAGTCCTCCAGACCCCTGCTGGCCTGAACATGGGACTACTACAAACTTCAGCTAGCACTAACACTGATCGACACATTTGTGTGGCTCACAGTGTAACATGTAACAATGCCCTCCTCAGACCTTTCGTTATGAAAAGAGATAAGCTAGTGCTTAGTACTAGATTAGATTTAGGCTAGAATTTAGATATTGAGACTGGCTTGTGGTTTGATTTCAGTACTGTTGAAATGTTGAGGCTTCTGTCGACTCAGTTCACGTATGAACAGTAGTGTAACTATCTGTGGGTAAAAGTGGCACAAGTCCCAGGTGCTAACTAAGATGGTGTGCCAGAATGGAGGTAGGAGGCACTGGAGGGAGGGCACGGTCAAGCCTTCAGCAGCGATGGCCTCTGGCAGTGTGAAGCAGAAGGAACTGGCCAGAAGCCAGACAGCAGAGAAAAAAGGGTTTGAGGCTTGGGAGCAGGGGAGGAAGAGACGGAGGCTGCAGCTAGGGGGGTTAATTCTGCTGCTGAATTTGGGGTTTTATACTGTTGCTTGGCATAGTTTTGGCAGGACCTACAAGCTTGCCCCTGCCTGCACCCCATGGCTGCTGGGTCCTGGCCACTCCCTGCTGCTCTGTGCCATAGCTGTTGAAGCCTAGAATCCCCTGCCTGTCTCAGTGTCCCCTTGCCAAATACGCCTTTGCTGCCCAAAGCACCAATAATAGTAGTTACACTTATGCATGTGAACTAGATTTAGAAGATAAATGCCTTTTGGCTTTGAATCTTGCCTAAAATGAAAATTCCTGTTGTGCCTTAGATGCAGAAATTTTAATCTTTATTGCTTCTGAAATTTGTGGATGGAAGATTGGATTTGTGTTCCTGCTGGGACCATCTCTACCTCATGCTTGTAACCACAAGATTCTAAAACAGAAGTCTCCAACCTTCTGTTGCAAACCAATGCAAACCAATACTGAGCAAGTACCACCCTGCAGGGAACATCATGTTTTGCTTCCCCTGGCACCTTCAGATTGAACTTCTTAATTCTTTAATTTCCATCTATCCTGAAAGTCATGAGCTGGGAATCACTCTTGTAAAGGAAGACTGTTTTTTGGGTGCTGTTGTGATAATCTTTATATTAATTGAAGGTAAATCACCACAAATAAGTTTTAAAGAGACCGTTCATAAAACCTGATCTCATACAGAATGCCAATGCTAAAGCTGAGAACTTTTTAATGATATGCTCTTTTTCTGCTGGCAGAGTTTATTGTAGCAGCAAATGAAAAAACTGGCAAAGAAACAGCTTGGTTATGTAGAAGAGGGGGATCACACAACATTTGGAAACTAACAGTCTCTGTGATTTAAAAAATATATTTTTTGTGACTGTAGCCAGTGCTTGAACAAAAACTGCATCTATCTCTAGTTTCCTGCCACAAACATTGTACATAAATCCTGTAGCACTGTTCCAGCAATGTGCAGTGTGAGAATAGAAAAATGATCTCCTATGTAAATGAATAAATACACAAATAAAAATAAAAGCCCAGGAATGGTTAGGCTTGTGTACCAAAAGCCAGAGTCTAGCTTCTTGCAGGAAGCAGGCAATAACTCTCTTGGAGGCCATGAAGAAAGAACACTATAAAGTGGGAGAAAATACACTATACTGTGAAGATCATTGCTGCAATGGCTGAAAGAGCATAGCAATCTGACCTGGCATGCGTCAACGAACAACTAAAACTTTGAGAGTGGAACATGTTACACATAATTAAATATGGATCCTTACTAATCAATAGTGAGCACATAATTACTTTTCTCAAGGTTAGTTAAGCAGGGTCTTGTGAGGGGACAGAAGCCACAATGAATAGAGTCAAGAAGACAAACTAGATAATCAGAATGTGCTTTTCAGAGCTGAGGAGGCTGTTAGGAGACAGTCTTGTCATCCCTGAAAGGCTCTTGCTGAAATTTTTATCTGTAGTCTCTTTAAGGAGCCACTAAACAAGGTCAAGCAAGCCTCTGAGACATGGCAAATCCACTCCAGTAATTCTGCCTGTTTCTTTATTTTGTTCAGGAAAAGACAGTATACTATTTTTGTCTCTCTGGTCTTTACACAGAAGTAGCTAAAAACAGATCTGTATCCATAAGATACTGATCACTGGTATACATAAAAAGGTTAAATAAACATCAACCTTTTTTTCAAAGGTAGAATCTAAGGATCTTAACATGTGGGCCTTGTCTCTGCATTCTCTGAATAAGAAATATTGAAATATCATCTACATTGTAGCCCCTATACCCAGTTACAAAGATCAACACATTATTTGAACAATCAGAATTTAAAATAAACTAACAGTCGAATAATTTTGATTGTGTCATACAGGACCAGAGAACTGATTCTCTCATCAGAAACACAAAGCAATGTTTCAACTTAAAAAAACTTATTATAGTAACTTTAGGGATATGAATTCATCTTGTGAAGTTTACATATATATAAAAAAAAAGAAAAATTCACCTGGCAACCACTCAGAAACTTTGATCTCCTTTTCTTTCACTGAGTCCTAGGCTACTGCACCAAGGCAGAACCATATACTCAATGACCCCCAGTGAAACCAATGGAACTCCATGCAAGTTCAGAAGTTCATTTAGAGCAGGGGTGTCAAACTCAGCCTGTGTTCTGGGATAGATCTGGACCACGTATCCAATCCAGGGTATAGGGCAGATGCAGCAAGGCCAGCAGCAACAGATCTGGCATGGGGTAGGAGTGGTGGGGCTGGCAGCAGTGAGGCAAGAAGCCATTTACCATGGTGAGGTCAATGGGCCAAGCAGTTAGAGGGTGAGTGGGGCTGTAGCAGCATAGCCTTTACTCAGCCATGTCCACTGGGGTCCTGAATTCTGTACCATGTTCCCTGTAACAAAGGCCTCCCCCAGGGTGGACCTGACACCCCCTGGTAGCCACTTAACCACTATTTTACCCTGTTTGTGAGGTCATTGTCGCCTCAGCACAGGATAGGGCCAACGGCCCCGGAGGCTGTGTGCATCCTGAGACTGTGTTGTGAGGAGACGGACTTGTCCAGCTCAAACACTCAGCCACATCTTGGTGTTCAATACCTATCAGTTGGGAGGTGGTTTATCTGCTGCACATTCACCCTGGATATGCCAGTTCTCCTTCTTCTTTGGGGTCCTACTTCTCCTTATACCACATCCAAACACCACCCAGCTGTTAAGGTGTCAATTAAGTCCACTGGGTCTCAATAGGCATTCTTCTTCTGATCCCTTAGGCTTGTGATTATTTCGGGCCTGACTCAAGGATATGGTGATTTAGCTGGGCCCCAATGGTCGATCCCCTGAAGCTTTGTCAATGGAATGGAAAAGAAGTACAACACAAAACAAGGAAACTGGAACTCAGGTACATCTTTCTTTGCCACTATGGCTGCTGGTTGTGGCCTTCACCAACAAAATCTTCCCTGAGGGCTGTAGGCTATTCCTCCAGGGCCCAGCCCTACCAGGTAAGAGAAACTAAAGAAAAGCACAGGAAAGTCCTTGGTTGATTTTGCCTACGAACTTGGGCTTTTATATCAACCTTAGACACATCTGAATCAGTCCCTGGTGCTCCTGCTGGACACGTCAACCCTCAACAGTATGGCAACCCCCTCCTACCCACCCACATTGATTCAGCTCAATCCTCGAGTCCTGGAATCAGATTTCTCCACCAGCAGCCCTCTGTCCAAGGGCTGTTGCTTGTTTTTTCCTTCTTCAGAGTGTCTGGAAACCAGTCTAACAGGATTCTCACAGTTCAAATGAAAGTAAATTATAACAGAAACAAAAACCTTGTTTTCCATGTGCTGCCAGCCCTCCTGTGCACATCCCTTTCTTGTCATGTGGATTCCTGCTGGATCTCCCCATAGCTTTTGCTGCTATCAGCTCATTGGTGGTGACCCATTATTGGAGTTCCTCCAAGCTTCTAGGCTGAGAAACAGCTCTCATCCCATCTCCCAAGGGCTTTGGAGTGTGCACGTTCTAGGTGGTATGCTCCCTTCTTCTGGCGGTCTTCTCTTCCTTCTGGTGTTGGTGGTGGGCCAGAAGTACAGACATGGCTGCAGGGAAGACCAACCTGTAAGGAGCAGCAATTAGTAAAGTGGGGCTCCTGTGGTGGCTGCATGCCTCTCATTGCTGTCACCTCTGGTGATCCAGGCAGATCTCTTCCTTCACTCACCAGAGTCTTGTAAGAGGCTTTTCTCGCCTCTTCACAGACACCTACCCTCTACACAGCTGCCATGCCTTGATGTAAGTATATATTACAGAAACAGGAAGCTGCTCCTGTGATATTTCATTCATTCACAAGTTACAGTCTAATTGCTCATCACCTTAATGGCAGCTAATTTCATAGCCTACTCATCCTGCCTTCTAGCCACACCTAAGCCTTGCAAATGTTACAAATCAGTTAATTCATGCCCTATTTCTGGGCTCTGCCCTGCTCTCAGAATCAATCAATTCAATGGGCACTCATCCCTCAGTCTACTATCACTCTCTCTGCCCCTCTCTGGGCACTGGGATCTCCTTAGTCACACCTCTACCCTTCCTTGGCAGATGGGCTCTCTCTAGCCCCATCTCTAGTCCTTCCTCTGCCCTGCTAATGGGCTCTGGCCTTACTCCCAGGCTTTTTACACTCTCTTCCCTGTTTCCTGGCTCTGGCCCTACTCTTGGACCTACTGGGGCCTCTGACCTTCCCCAGTAGTCCCAATCCCAAACCATTGGTGCTGTCTAGGCAAGTCCGTAATATTCTGCTTGCCTCCCCAGCTCCTGGACTCAAGTGTGTCTCTGATATGAGCCAGGAGCAACTCTGCCACCCTGCTGGTCAGGAGTCCTTTCTTCATGGCCTCCAAGGCCAGATTGCCTGCCCCAGCTCATGCCCTGGGTTTATATATTCTTTAAGCCTGGCTATCACGTTTCTTCCCTTGAGTGCCACCTGAACCCTGTGTGCAACCTTTTCCTCTTAAAGTAACAGAAGCACTAAGCTCCCTAGCCATTCCTACAACTTCCCTAGCATGCAGGTAGTCTGGTGGGCTAGAAGGGAAGCACTGGGGGCCAGATCCGGCCTGCAGGCCATATGTTTGACACCCTGATTTATAGCATACAGCTAGGCTAATGCTGATATACATAATTATAATGGCAGTCCTTCCCTCTCCCACTGCTTTCCCCCATCTCAGACAGTCAGCAGTTTCCACTGCTAATAAAGAGATATGGAAATACCTTCTGTGATGTCTAAAAGGCAGTAGTGTAATTAGGATGGGGGAAGGGGGTAACCTGCCCCATGCTACCAAATATGAAAGGGTGCTAGAATCCCTTTGGACCAGGAGTCTGCCATGGCAAGGGAACCCGTGCACTGCCCCTGACCACCCATAGGAGCAGGATAGCACAACATTGCTCTAAAGTATATTTGTGGCCCAGAAGGGGTGTGTAGGGTAAGCAGAATGGTGCCGTCTCCCCACCCTGGGCACTCAATGAGTGCCCTAGGCCACTGTTAAAAGCTCTTATGAAGTTCTTTTTTCTTGTGGCTGGGCAAGTTACATAGCACACAAGCAGCTAATTCCAGTCAAAAAGGACTAGTGTGAAGTGCTCTGTAGCTGACAGCTGCATAGATGCTGACACAACAAATGAATGTAACTTAGCAGAGTTGTGTGCACTGTGGTATAAAAAACCCTTTGGCCTGCATTCTTCTATACAAGAAAATGAACAGTTGTCTAGGGCAGGTAGGTTTATCTTCAAGCTGGAAATTCAGATCTCAAAAAATGAACAGTGCATCTTTATTTATTATAGCAAGCAAATAAGAGGCTTGATTCTGGAGTAATTAATAAATGTATGTATCTTTGGATACGTGAATATGCATTCTCCATCTAACCACATGTCTTGGAGTCTAAATGGTATAACTCACGTGCACCAGAACTGGAAGTATCATAGAATCATAGTAAATGGCATTTAAAATAGTATGGAGGCTATTTGTTTAGTACCTTTTTTCCAGTTCTTTAGCATGCAAATAAGACTTGCATAGTCTTCTTTGTACATGAATACAATGAGGGCAAACAGGCCAAGAAGACCAAAAGTGAGTGTAAGAGACTGAACAGGACTCTGTGTGGCATAAAATGTGGCATAATCAAGCCCTTAATGAAATACAAGTCTGCTGTCACAACACAGGTGTGAGAATTGTTGATGGATGTTAAGTGATAACAGAATGTGGCCCAGGGAATCTATCATACCCAACCTTTCACGTTATTTATGAATGGTCTTACAGTGGTAAACTAGTTAACAGAAGAATTCCTGAGGGGCAAATTCTGCTTCTTCCCTTTACCTATGAAATTTTATGACAGAGTAGACTCTGTGTCCTCAGAATATTTTAAGAGCAGGTTAGCTAAACACTCACTTGGGATGGTTTAGCCCAGGATGATCCTCCCTTGAGCACGGGCTTAAACTAGGTGACTTCCTGAGGTCCCTTCCAGCCCTCCTTTTCTATTATTCTATGCAGTTGCAGTGAAGAAATGTGGAGACCTGTTGACGAGACTCTGGCAGGGATCTATCTCCTCCTTCCCCATTTCATTCATACTTGTGCCCAGAGAAGTTTCCTGTATCATAACATATAAAAGGGTTAGAGGGAGCGAAGAGAAATATTTAGAGGAAAGACCAGTGTCTGGGCCTGTAGATTCTCCACCTGTTTTTCCAGCCATGTGGATATACAGAGGCCAGCAACATTTTCCTCTTTCCCTTACTGGACTGCCAAAGTGCAGAGCCCTATTATTTAGCTTGTGTGCTGGGTCATAAGTGTGCAGAGTCAGAAATTAACTGCATTGCAAAACAAGACATTTGCAAATCAGCGTGTCCTCCATACACCTTCTTGGATCTGACTTCAGCATTCTCACATGGTAAATTGAAAATGTTGATAACAATCAAGGCCAAACACTTCCTTCCACTTCTTGCTCTGATTCTACAGTGCTCCTTATTAACACATGCAAGAGAAACAGAACACCTTGGTCTTAGAACTTGGTGAGAGAGGGAGAGAGAGAGGAAGAGCTAATATACAAGCATTTTATTTTAAAAGATAGATGCCATTTCTAAGCACTGTCATACAGAATAATGTATTACTGAGTTGAGCTTTTAAAACTTTTACATTTTTTTCAAAAGTTTTTGAGTCAGACAACTAAAAGAATCACAACTGCTTCTGAACCAGTAGTGAGTGCATAGTAATAGCAACTTAGAATCTCCAATACTGGGCTTCTGATGAAAGTGAGCATCAGTCTCATTTGTCCTCATTCAAGAGAAGGCTTAATGGGAAGCAGAGCTCAAAAGAAATTGGCACTTTGGAAAATAAGGCTATGTGGGAAAAGCACTTTTGTTAATAGTAATTGAAGGATACACTATGGCTTCTTTTCCAATTGTCTGAAAGCCTAGAGACAATTCTGATCTCATTTACCCCAATTTTCTACCAATGCATTTCCACTGATTATGTTGCACTTTCACCTGATTTACATCAGCATAAGTGAGAACAGGATCAGGCTGGACATGTGCTAAAGTCCTAATGAAGGTGCTAGTGTCTTCAATCCTGTATGCACAGCTGCTTGATTCAAGGCCCGTGTTCCGTCTAGAGTTCAAGGTTCTGAGAAAAAGGACAAAAAATGAGACAAAAGCAGCACCTTTCTGCCTCACAACGTCTTGCTTTAAGGCTGCAAAATTGCAGAAGCATAATGACACAATGTTAACTTCAGCAATAGATACAGAAGGTGACAAGGTTACTTCTTTTTATCAGCTAAGATATTTTCTACAACAAAACGACTTGTTCTGCAGTGCAGCCTACTTCATCCTCATACAAATACAGAACAAAGAAAAAGAAAAAGGTTTCCTCCTCTTCCACCTTCTTGATTTTTTTAGATTTCAGTATTGCAGCCAAGTTGAAACACTAACTTTCTGTTTTCATTGCATCTGTTAATTTCGTGCCTACATATTTATGCACTGGCACAAATATGTGATAGTTAATATTAAGTAGTTAATATAAAGTTAACTACTAAATGTGCACTCATAGTTAGGTAGTCAGAGGCTCAAGTTTGCAGAGCTGTGTCTATAGCTAACATTTTATTTCTAAAACACTGGCTGTTTGGCAAATTCCTACCAGCTACTGGTGAATCTGTGAACATACCTGACTCTGTGGTATGTGAAAATTTCTCAAAGCTGTCAAATGTCATTATGAGCAGTCCCTCAATAAGAAGATAATAGCTTTCCAATAGACAGGGAAGTCATTGGTGAGTCCAGAGATGACTGATAAGGCCAGTCTGAGATCTGCATGTTTGACTGCAGATATGGCAAACAGTTTCAGAAGGAAGGAGTGGATCTTGGTAATGATGAATCACAGGTCTTTTCCTTTTTCTCTCTTGGCTATATATCTCCAGTTAGGCAAATTTACTCAGAATGGTTGATGCCTGGTTGTTTGTGATGGAGCCACTGGGAATGATTTGGTCTCCCAGCTATTGACGTTAATATCACATTTCTGCAGATTTGGTCTTCAATGTACCCTTGCAGGACACCTTGAAGTACAACTTGCCTAATGTATGAGGTATAGATAATCATATACATCCAGATTCTGACTTTAGTTGCAGTTTTGATCATGGAGGGGTGGGGATAAGGTTACATAAGCTGAGTAGGAAAAACTGTGACTCTGCAATGTCTCTCTGAGGAACAGGTCCACTTTGCAGTTAGGAAGAATTTAGGAACCTCTCTGGCTAAGTTAATTTAGTCTTATTGGGTGGTCTATTACCTAATATGTTTGGCAGCCATGTGAGAGTTCAGCATAAAATAAAACGACGTAGAGTTAGACCAGTGATTCTCAACCACTATAGGGGGCCTTGAGAACCTTTCAAGGATGTCATAGGGAATCATACAATGCTAGGTTTACAAACATAGTTCACAACATAAACCCAGAGATTTCAAGTATAAATCCATAATTGTGGTCTTTCTGAGTTCTTTGCAACAGAAAAACTGGTTTATTATTTTTCTGTAGACAAAAATAGAGTGACAACTGAACGATGGGATTTTCCAAGGAGTGCTTTGAGTCTGAAAAGGTTGAGAACTACTGATTTAGACTGTCAGGATGGGTGGTGAGGAATCCAAATAACTATCTGTTGCTATCCTCATGCTCCAAAGAGGAAGCAGGCATACATATTCTCTAACTACTTTACTAGTCCCTTACTGCTATTTTACCTAACAATTTCTTCATCACTGGCCATGTCTACACGAGACACTGACTGTGCAGTTGTTACTGCACAGGCATTTTGTACTTGCATAACTGGTATTACTGTGCCTAGTGACACTTACTCTGCAGTAGCTCATTACTACTGCACAGTAGTGTCGGGTGCCTGGCGACACTACTGCACAGTAGTAATGAGCTACTGCACAGTAAGCATCTCATGTAGATGTGGCCACTGCAGTGACCAAGCAGTGACCAAAGCGTTTCACTCTATCTGTCTTTCTGTAGAGTATCATAGATTTTTTAACTGGGTACTTTGTTGCTGTACTATGCAAATAGGGCAAAGAGGATGTTCTTACGAACTCTCTGGACCAATGTATGCCTGTGAATGGCCAAGACTCAATGCCCAAGAAGGTCTCTTCAAGCCCTCTGGTCATATGCTCTGACTTTGTGCTTGGAATGTAGGTCCAGGTAGCCTACACCAGAGCAGGTCATACTGGTTTAATCTACAATGTGAATTTAAAGCAATTTTGTTAAGCTGTTGCAAACCTTTGTGTGAATGATATGATTTAAATTTGCTTAAGTCAAACAGGAGCATATTTAAGATAAACCTGAATGAGTCACACTTGACCTGAAATCAGAGTGATCACATGGGAGTTTGTGTGAATTCAATTATATTGCTAGGAAACCAGTTAAACCAGTGCATACAATTTTTTGTCCAACCAAGAACTTACTTTCATTTGTGGGCATACGTTCCTTATAATAATTCAGCTAATATTATCTCAGTATGGGATTAAAAGACAAAACCTATGTTACTCTGGGCTACTTCATAATAAGTTTTTCTAGGAGTGACCTAATTTGAAAAGCTCAGCAAAATATTCCATGGATCAATCTCCACAAAATTCTTGGAAAAAATGCCAAGAATTTTACAATATTAATGACATCCTGGAATCAAAGACTAATATAAAACAATATTCCCTATAGTCTTCCAAGAAGATCTATATTTAAGCGTAATATAAAGGATGGGGCTGAATGGAGACAAAGAATCAGATGGATTCATACACCAGTTTTTTTATATGCCAACCCATGTAAAGCATAAGTTTTAATATATCTGACAGGGAGAAAAGAAAAATAAAATAGAGCAAATGTTTATTCCAACTGAAGTAAAAATACAGTACAATCTTTTTGTATTAAGAAGCTCCTGACTGTTGAATATATGGTGTTTTGACTACAATGCTCCGTATGGTAATATTAAGTTGGTGGGTTATCTGGATAGACATGTGGTGAATAAATGGCTGACATTTAATCACTTTCAGGCTTACAAGAAGAGATGGGAAGGGAGAAACCACCTGGAGCCATTTTGCATGTGCAGCTTATGAACACTTCAGTTTTTCAGTGTTTTTGGTCCATCCTTTGTTCAGCTAGTAAAGCTTACAAGGTCTATCAGCTTCAGTAACGAAGTTTCAAGGCCCTTGATCCTGGGCCTCTTTCTAGGAGCTCCTTGTCCTAGTGGCTTACTCTGATGTAGAGCTAATCATCTCAGCAGGTTCCTACTGAAGGCATCAATAAAAGACACATTCTTACCACAGCTCTACTACTTGACTGTGTTCTCATTAACTGAGACAATGAAGCCTCCTTAACAAAACTGTGCTCAAGAATTGCAAATGTTTTTGGCTTGGGGTTATTTGACCTGTGACTCTCACAAGTTCTGGTAGGTTAAATTCAACTGCTAAAGCTTTCAAGTTTCTCTGTTCTCTTTACTTTATATTAAGTTTAAATCATATTCCTTTTTTTTTCATTGCTAAGCATCTTAGTTAAGGATAGTTAAAAATCTCCTGCTGTCTGGGAACAGAATTGCTATTGACTCTTCTATTCCTAAGAATTGTTTACAAATTTCCTACGTTCTGGTTCAACTACATAGTGCCTTTGCCTTGCATAGCATTGTGTAGCATATTAAATTTCTCATAACAGCCAGGCAACTAAATTTCTCCACAGGGGAGGATGGGAAGAATAACCAGGAATTACATTTAACAGATCATAGTTTATTTTTTAAATTCTGGAAGGCATTCTATTCAAGATAGTTGTATACCATCTCACCAAATTATTGATCAGAGTAGTGATTTCTTTACTCAGCATCCTAAACAACTATCTCTCTTAAAACAAATTAGAATAAAAGCAATGGGCACCATGTAAAATTTTGCCATATTCAAAGGCTCAAACCTGACTTGATTTTGAAAGCTCAATGCGATTCAGGGATTCCTAATCCCTGTTTAAGGCAAGAAAGGATTGTTAAATCATCTAGTCTTACATCTGTACATCATAGGCCACTAAATATCACTTAGTTACCCCTTTGCTGAGCCCAATAACTTGCATTTGAATAAGATGTAACTTCCAGGGAGGCATCTGATTTTGATCTGAAGACATCAGGAGACAATGTTTCTGTGGGTAGTTTGTTCCAATCACCCTTAGTGGCAAAACAACTCATTTCTTTGATTTATAGTTGAAACTTGGCTTTGTTTCTAGCCACTGATTCTTTTTATGTTTATGTCTGATAGATTAAGAAGCCTGCTAGTACTCAGCATTTTCTTATGAGAAGGTGCATATATACTGTTCTTAATTCACCTCTGAATCATCTTTTTTGTATGTTAAACATACTGAGCTCTTCAAGTTTCTTAGGGTGCAACATCTTTTCCCAACTCTCAGTAAAGCACTAATATTTCCAATTCTTAGAATTTTTTTGTGGCTCTTTATTTCACTCTCTCCCTTTTTTTCTTTTTTCTTTTGTAACATTTTCTTTAAAATGTGCATACCAGACTTGGGTGTAGAATTCCTATCTTTGTCTTACCATTGCAGTATTCAAAATCACCTTCACTGGGCATGTCTACATGAGCATTTGATGTGAGTTCAGTTTACTCATGAGAAAACTACTCACAAATAAAGGATTCTGCGAGTGCATCGGGGCCCTGGATGGGACCCACATCCCTGTCACCTGCCCACTTCATGGCAACGAGCCCTAATACAGCTGGAGGGGATTTCACTTTGTGGTGCTCCAGGCTGTAGTGGACTACCATGGGGCCTTCATGCATGTGCGTGCTGGCTGGGCAGGAAGCTCCCATGATGCCCGTGTCTTCAGGAACTCTGCTCTACAAGTTCTGGTGTGCAGCAGTCACCTCGTGCCAGGGGTGCTGGACCTGCAGCTGGGCACTACAGTGGTTTCACCCAGCCTCATCAGGGACCCTGCCTACCCGCTCCTCCCGTGGGTCATGCATCCCTACACTGGTTACCTGGACCCCAACCAGGCCCACTTTAACTGGTGCCTGGGCCAGACCCACACACTGGTGGAGTGCACCTCCCCCAGGTCATCATCACAGCCTGCATGCTGTATAACATCTGTGAGGCTCTAGAGGAGCTCTTCCATGAGGCCTGGGTGGAGGAGTTGTGGTGGACAGAGGATGCCTGGCAGCAGCAGTGACACCAGCAGCCACCCCCTGCTGAGGCCCCAGGAGAGTTGTACATCCACCACCAGGGGTCAGTGCACTGGGTACGAGAGGCTCTGGCTGACCACTTCCTCCTGCACTCCCCTCATGTCAAACAGACCCCCCCCTTTCCCCTGCCTCCCCACCAAACAGAGCTCCCCCCATCCCCTTCACAGTAACAGAGCCCCTCCACCATACACACCAAAAAATAAAACACCTTCTTTCCTGTGCAAAATTATTTACAAAGTGTTTTGTGCACTGTCCTGGGGTGGGGAGCCATGGGGTGGGGGCACCTGGGAGGCAGAGCCTGGGGACAGGCAGCCAGCATCTGGCTGTTTCCCAGTGGGTACATATGCTGTAGTGGGTGGGGGACTTGGCCAGGGGTGACAGTGGCTGCTGGTCCCCTGGTGCAGGTGGTTCTCCCTCTGGTCACTGGTTTCCAGGGTGAGCAGGGCCAGTGTGCAGTCTTGGCCCTGCTGCAGGCAGCTTTGGCTCTGTACCTGTGTGGGGCCAGGGTGAGCTCTTGGCTTGGGCCCAGGCAGGGGGGCTGGGTGGCAGAGGACCCAGGACTTGGGTTGGGTACTGGCCAGCAGGTGGCACAAAGGCAATTGCCAGGTCCAAAATGGTGTCTAGGACCTGGTGGTCATCATCCGTGGCCTACACTGCCTTGGTCAGAATTCTGTTCTGCTTCTACTGGGCCTCAACCCACTTGTGGTCCAGGGCCAGGAACTGCATCCAGAAATCCTGGTCTGCCCAGTCCCATGCCTTCTCAGGCTGGTCCCACGTGTCCCACATGTCCTCCTCTGTCCACCAGGCCTGTACTCTCCAGCCAATCCTCTGATGCTATTACCAGCCATTCCAGGAGGACAGTACAGTCCTGGGTCCATTTCTGGCAGAGTCAGTGCATCTTCAGGGTCCCAGCTGCCAACTGCGGCCTCTGCACTATGTGCAGCTGCAGGACCTGCAGAGCCATGAAAAAGAAGTGGTTTGTGAGAGTTTGCAGCATTTCTCAGATAAGATGCTCTGTACTAGGGGCCATGCACTGCCCCACCTCAGATTGGGGGTTGGTGTGCATTGGTGCCCAGGGTCCATGGTAAGTCAGCCAGGCAGGCCTGGGCTCAGGCAGCCACCAGGTGAGTGCCCCATCCCTGCTCACTCCCCAGGAGCCAGCAGGCTGCTGGGTGCTAGCCATAGGCAGTCTGCCTCCCCTGTCCCTATCCCTGTCCCAGGTGGGCACAGGCCAGGCTCCTGGCAGCACCTGCTGCCCTGGCTCCAGACCCCGGTGCTCCCTTTCCTCCCCATTCAGGTCAGTTGTTCTGCTGTGCTGCCACCCAGCCCAATAGGGCCCAGGCTTGGGGGATATGGGGCTCCTGGATGACTGGGATGAGGAGCTACCCATGCTCCCACCCTACCCACAGGGGGCCTCTCTAGGGAGAAACCCTTGGACCAGCCCCCCACTATGCCAATGTTGTGGCTCAAGAGTGCCTCTGTTGCATGTGTCATGGGCAATGCACAAGAAGCTGTTTGCATGGAGTGAGGGGTGCCCAACCCATAGGGCTGTGCAAAACACCATCGTTTTGTTTCGACATCCCATTTCACCATTCTGAATGGACACTGTTTCATTTCATTGTTTCATTTAATTTTGAAGCACTGTCCCATTTTGTTTTGTCGAAACCATGGGGAACCATAAAAATGCCTACAACTTTCAAACTTCTTGCCTGATTTAGATGCAAATGACAGGAATGGTAGCCCCTTCTGCAGGCATGAAGCCTGCTGTGTTTCAAGGAGATAGGTACAGAGGTTTCTTGGAAAACGCACCTCAAATTCTTGATAGCAAAACTTGCCAGCAGAGGCAGCCTCCTGTCATCTGGCATGCAGATCTGGGAGCTCATACCCCAGGAGGGCTGTGGGACTGTGACAGGCTCCTCCCAGAGGTGTGGTTCCCCTGGATCTGTGCCGGAGGACAGGAGGCTGCTCCTGCTTCCTGGGACCAGCACTGGGCACAGCCTGCACCTAGTGCCAGGGAAGACAGAGGCTGCCACTGGCCCCAGGCAACAGCGGCAGCCTCCTGTCATCTGAGTGCATATGTGGGGGCCTGCACCCCTGGGAGGAGTTCAGCACAGCCCCACAGCCCTTCTGGGGGTGCAGGCCTCCAGATCTGCACCAGACGATAGGAGGCTGCTGCTGTCACCTGGGACTGGCACTGGGAGCACCCTATGCCAGTGCAGCTCTGTGGAGCTCAGCCCAGCAACGAGAGGTGGAGCGCAGCCCCAGCTTTGCTCACCTCCCTCCACCAGGCTGCACTTCAAACTGCTCACAGCCCCATTGAACTCAGCTGGGTGGTGGGAGGTGGAGTGAAGTGTTGGCTCTGCCCGACTCCCACCACTGGGCTGAGCTCCATGGGGTTGGTGAAGCTGATTGGAGTGCAGCCCTGGCTCTCCCCTGTCTCCCACCACCCGGCTGCTTCAAAACTTGAAATGTTTTGAAACTTTTGAAATGTTTCGAGTGCCCTTATTTCGTTTCAAAGCTATTTCAATGCTTTTTGTTTTGTTTTGATTTTGCTGTTTTGAGCTTGAAACATGTTGAAACAGCTTCAAAATGAAACACTCAGCGAAATTTCAAACAGCCCTACCAATCCACTACACCCTGTGCACCTGGCATGGGACCCAGCACTTGTATGGTGCAGGGAGCAAGCCCAGGCTGCCCTGCAACCTCTGCCACTGCCTGGAGGGCTACCTGTAGGTGTGCTACATATCCTTGCCCCTCACAGCTGAGGAGGACATTGCTGTTGGCATTCATGTGTTCCTCAGCATGTGAAAGGCCCCACCTAGCTGCAGTTTTGCACTGTCTCCCATTTCAATAAAATTTTACACTTTCTCCCACCTCCCTGAATGCTGTGGGGGGTGGAGGGGGGAAACCTGGGACCAGGGTAATGTAGGCACTCTGGGTAGGGAGCAGGGGCAGGGGCAGGGTAAAGGGCAGGGAGGGTCTTCCCCCCAGTGTAAGCCATACCACATGGCTACGGCTGGCATGGCTGGTGACTCCTCTTGGTCCTGGCTGGGGGGGGGGGGATCTGGCATTTGGGTCCCGGCAGTGGGCT
>NW_017729033.1:91574047-91583721 GCF_001723915.1 Gavialis gangeticus | reverse complement strand
GTGACTCCTCTTGGTCCTGGCTGGTGGTGGTGGTATCTGGCATTTGGCTCCAGGCAGTGTGCTTGGGTGGCAGGGCACAGCAAGTGGGTGCCTGGATGGTGCCCCCACCAGGGAGGAGCTGGCACTGCTTACACATCACTTTGGGTGCCAGGCAGGCTGCCTGTGCTGCTGTACACAGCATGGCTGTGGCTTGGGTCCTGGAGCATAAGGGTGTCCATCAGTTGCCACATAAAGGGCATGGACTTGCAGGCACTCCCTGACTGACTGTCCCTTTGCTGCTGGGCCTGGGCAGCTGCCTGCATTGCTCAGTACAGGGATACAGCATGGGACTGAGAGCTGCATTGTGAGGCAATGCCCCACAGCACCTGCAGATTCTGGGCGGGCTGCTAAGGGTGGGCTGCAGGCAGCTGGAGCTGGGCCTGGCAGCTAGAAACTGCCTGCAGCTGGGCTTGGGTGCTGGAAGGCCTGGCAGGAGCCTGCAGCATCCTGCAGCACCCTACAGGCCTGGATGGCATGAGCTTGGCAGATGTGCAGCACTGCAGTGCCAGGCAGCAGCACTGAGGTGCAGGCTGGCTGAGGCAGCTGGCCTTTGGCCTACACAGGAGGACACAGGGACCTGGAATGGCCCTCAGGCTCCCTACATGTGTGCTCAAGGGCTCAAAATACCTGCAGGCTTTTAAAGTCCTGAGGCAGGGGCTGCCATAGAGGCAAATTTGCTCCTAGTTCGTGTCTACATGTACATTTCTGTGTAGTAACTAATCATGAGTAAATTTGCTGCTTGCATTTGCAGGGCCTGTCCTGATCTCCACATGGCTGGGAGAGCTGTCCCAACTGCTAGGCAGCTGCCTCCCTACCCTGTGGAAATTGGGATGAGTCCCAATCTCCACGTGGCTGGTAGGCAGCTGCCCAGCATCCAGGACAGCTCTCTCTTTCCTGTGGAAATTGGGATAGGTTTATCTCCATGTGATTGGAAGGGCAGCTGCCTGCCCAGCCTGGACAGCTTCTCCAACCCTTGGGGCCAGCCCAATCTACCCCTGGCTGGGACTGAGGTGTCCACCGAGCCCACCAAGCCGGGATAGCTTCCCCCAGCCCTCAGCCTCTGCAGTTCAGGGCTTAGCCCCTGTGCCCTCTGCCAGCCCAGGGATGGCACCCGGGGGAGCGTGGAGCTCTCCCTGGATGTTGCAGGGGGACAGAACAGGGCAGAATTAGCCCTGGACCAGGCTGCTCCTGCCAGGCTCCATTTACTCCTGAAGAAGGCTGATGTGTAGACATGTGTGGGGGAGCACTTTAATGAGCCAGAAAATTTGGGTGCATTAAGTACACTTGGAGATACACCTGGTTATAGCTACCTGCTCCAAACCTTCTGGCTTGTGACACCAGCCTGGATCCTTGTCCTCAGTTCATGACCTCCCGCATCTCACCCCTTGGCCCAGTTTTCTATCTAGGGTGGCTGATCCCTTCTAGAACTTGGTTTCTTGACCCACCTGCTCCTGATCCCCTCACACCCAGCTCTAATCTGGACCCTTACTTCCTTGACCTTGCCTGTTCCTAGTCCCCTGAATTGTGATGCCCTCAGGTCAAACCCCAACCTCACTTTTACTACTTACACTTCTTTGTCAATGGAATGATCATGCTATGGTTTATTTTTGTTGTTTTTTTTATCATTGTAACAGCATTGCACTAGGAGCTCAGGTTGGGTCAGCTGTCGACTATTTCCCATAATATTTTCAGTCATTCTTTTCTAGGACACAGTCTCCTATTCATTATGGCCTTTGTTCCTAGTTTCTGAATGTGCACATTTACATCCAGTTGTAATAAAACACACCTTGTTTGAGTGGGCCAAGTTTGCCAAATGATTCAGCCAACTTATTGTCATCAAATGCAAATGCTATCAATGATCATTTAAATTTACTTCTAGATAATTGATAGAAATGTTAAATACCATTGGGCCTACTGATCCATGCAGAATATCATTAAGGCAACCTTGAGTTGGTACTGGTTTTGAACTGACAAGTACTTTTTGAGATCTACTGATTATGCATTTCTTAATCCATTTAACACATGCTTTATTAATTTTGGATAGTTCTGTTTTTTTAAAACAGAGTAGTGTGCACTATTTACAATCACAAGCACCTTTAGAAAGTCTGTCTATTACTCATACACAGTTACGTTTATCAAATTAACCTCTAATCTCACCAAAGAACAAAATTAGATTTATTTGAGGAGACCTATCTTGCTAGCATTAATTATATTCCAGGATTTCCTTTCTTACAGCTGAATGCTCTTTGAGTTTTCCATTATTTTATCTTGGACTGATGTCAGGCTAACAAGCCTTTAGTTATCCACAGCACACATCTTGCCAGTTTGAACACTGGTACAAATTTAGTACTCTTCAGTATGGGATTCCCCTTATATTCTAAAATATATTTGTATCACTGACCAGAAAGTGGCTCAGGTAAACTTTTTAGCAGCTGGGAGTATAAGATATCTAGAGCTGGTGATTTTAAAATGTTTAATCCTGAAGATCTTAAGCAAACAAACATTTTAAGGGGTGTGTGTGTGTGTGTGTGTGTGTGTGTGTGTGTGTGATAACTTGAATGGCTCTCCCCCCATACACTTGAATAACTTAAAAGTGCAATCAAATTAGTCCAATATTTTGAAAATAGAATTACTTTTGACCTGGGACACAGCATGTCAAATTTCTGCCTGAAAAGAGTTGCATAAAATTATGAGGAAAGAAAAAGGAGGACTCATGATGGAAAATCTATTTAAGTCCCAACCTTAGAGAATGATCTCATTCTCTACTAAGTCAAAGGCAAATATCTATATCTGCAAAACACATCACTACAGTCATTATGGTCTGATTTTTTGGGGGAAGAATATCCATCTATGTAATGCCAAGAAAGCCAGAGAAATTGTTAATTTCTCATAACCAGTGCTTGGTTAGCAATTATTTACAAAAGGAAATGGTCTTGTTACTCACTCTGTTCTATACTGATTACTTGCATACATCAATATTTGCTCCGATGTCAGCCATCAAATATTGTAATCTTACCAGAGAGGAACATCAATATTTTAACTTTTTATTCACTGAAATCAGTGTTGCAAAAACAAACAAAAATGACTACAATTAGTTGGAACATCCAAAGTGGGACAAAAGTTTGGGTTTTTTTTTTCTTTCCAGGGTTGGGGGAGAAAAAATTGAGGAAAATGTGGTTTGGGAAGAACTGAAGTGAAATCACACAGCTTGTTCTGTAGGGAGCTTCTTATCCCTGAGGAGCTAGTTCTCTAGTTTTCCAGAGAACTAATTCTCCCCAGTGCCTGGTTCTGCATTAGCTTCCTTCCAGACTGCCCAATTCCAAGTATTTATGATATCAACATCCAAACAGTTTACTGTGGGTTGAAAGGGTGCAGAACTTTATTTGCATATCAGCTGCTCTGAGGTGATTGCCTAGCAAACGGAAGGTAAACCACAGTACTTAGCCTTCAATGAAAGAGAGGCAAGTTACAATAGTTTAACTTTCACTTATCAGTGGGTAAGAACTTGTACTCAAGCAGTTATTTAAGAAAAAACCTGATCCATTTTACTTCACAGGAAATTATTCACATGTTTATACCATTTGAGGACATATCTAAGCAAATTAGACTAGGGATACAAATGACATATTTGTGATTAATCAGCTTTAAATCTCTCTTACACACACACACACACACATACACACACACACACACACATTTTCTGTGTGTGATGGCTTGCTATAATCTATGCGTGTTTTGATTTTCAGGTGTTTTGCACTTACAATTCCAACGTAAGTTAACAGATGTAGTAGGTTCTCAACACTTCTGAAATTCAGGCCCTATATATCCTGATTGATACAAATTTTAGTAACAACCTGTCATGCTGCAAATAATTGGCTCTCCAGGAATAATATACTTCCAGTTTGGTATATAAACTGAATAACCAGTGCAGAGAAATCTCATCTAATACACTAACCAGTTATTTCCACTCAACCCCTTTAAAAGCTTTTTTTTTTTGCCTTTTACAAATGTGGGAGCAACAGATATATCTACAAGGTTTCCTCTGTGGTTATTATTTAAAGTACTGTCTTCACAATGTTTATCTTGCTTGGTTCTTCCACAGCTCACTTGATTTGCACAAGTTTCTTTATGGTTTACTTCAACTTTATGAATTTGGAAATACATATTTTTTGTGTCACTGAGGAAGAGAAAAGGGAATCTTGACTTTAAAAATTGTATTTCATAATGACTATTCTATAATTTCAGAATTACACAAGTGATCATGATGTATTTGAAGATCAATACATTTTATACGCTACTTATGGAATAATATGCAGGAATTGGGAGGGGGATCAATCTATTATATGTTGGGATTTCCTTGGCAAAATCTAGATATACTACTGTTAATATTAATGGTTAGACAAATTAAACAAAATGTGAGGTTGGCATTTGTTGCGGTGAACAAATCATCACATATTAATTGAAATTACCTTTAAGCAATATTTAAAATTCTATTGATATCAAAATCTGGACAGTTCAATTTATGGTTATTTTCAGAACAAAGCTCATCCTTTCTGGCTTGTAACTTTAGATAAATCTTAGATTAATGGTGTAATAACGGTAAAGGAACACTAAGTCCCTTGGTGTGGTATTTCTCAAGAATGTGTTCCTCTTAGTTAAATGTCCACTCCACAATTCATCTCATGATAAATTAGGCTCTTATTTTAGTGCACTGCACTGATTTCATTAATTAAGTTCAGAATACTATTTTGTTTTCAAAAATCTACTGTTTCAGATAAAAGATTAATTCTAATTCATGGTGGTAGTGATAGGCAGTGGGAAAGAGGCATCTCTCCTGGATTGCTGGAAAAAATGTGTATTGGAAAAAAGTAAGAGTAATGGATGTTAAAAATTAAAAAGTTAAAAGTAATGGACATGAAACTAGATATCAATCACTTTATCATAAAAGTAATAACTTGTGAAGTAGGTGTGCCTGTCTGGCCTTGAACATCCAGTCACATGCTGCTTGTGCCCGGATGTTCGGTGGTGTTCACCTATCAGTCCCAGATGTTCCATCAAGTAAGTGTTTCCCTCTGGTGTAGTCTCCCCCCAGTCTCGCCTTGACAGGTCCCAGATGTCCTTCTGGCCCGGTCCCCGACTGTTGAGACCCCAAGTGCACTTGCAGAGAAGGTCCTATTGGCCTACAGGGCTAAGCCACAATAGACTATCCATGCTTCGCAGCTGCCTATCATTCCCTGAGGCTGCCAACCACCTTTAGGTTTAAACAACACTCAGGCTCTGCACACCCTGCACCGCAACCCCTCCACTAGTGGGAAACTGTTAGTGATATATGAGTCACAGTAGGTAGGACTGTTGTAAAGCTTGTGTGCTACTTTGATAAGGATAATGTTCATTTTTAAAGAGTTTTATGCTTATTCTATTGTGATTTTCAGGATTAGATCAAAATATATAACGAAATACTATAATTCAGTCACATTCCTGTAATAAATCTGTGGATTCTTTTTTCATAAAATAAAAAGGGATGAATTTTAAAAAGGTGCGGAAGGATAACATGAAATATTTTAAAATTAATATCCTATCCTTCCCCAACATTAAAATTAGTCCTACAGACACTACAATAGCTATTTATACACATGCATGCTGGCCCAAATCCAGAAAAAAAATGTGATGTGCCTTGATTTGATGTCATTACACTTTGTCAACCTCCCTTACATTTAGTTGGACTGCCTTAACCCTACTTAAAGTTGTGATTAAATATTAGTTGGCAGAACTAGAGTACCAGATATAAGGAAGAAATAAGCAAGATAAGGAGCTGATATGGAACTTACACCAATTTATGGCATCTAAGAAAAAAATATAAACCAAAAATAACCATATTCCAAGTGGCATTTCTGTTACCAAAACAGGAACAAAGACTTCAGAGAAATTAAATTCACAACTGCCAGTCTAATTTATGTAGAACATCCTGAAATCATATGATGATAGTCAGCAACACAGAAGTGTCTGGTGACTAGGTAAGACTTATGTGTAAGACACTCATTGATTCTTCAGTTGTAAATAAATCTGGGGTATAACAGATGTGATAATTATTAGGACTGCATGTAGCTTCAGTCACTGATTCGATATGGCAGAGATTCAGCCCAATTCAGCAGCTGAATCTGCAAATCTGAATCAAATCAAGAGACTCTTTAATCTCTCGAAATCAAATCAGAACCCTCTGAATTGATTTGGAGAGATTCAGAAAGATTTGATGATTCAGACATAGACACAGCTTTAAATGTTTTTCTGCATACCTCAAGGTACCAGGCAGATCATGTATGCTGAGATGCTGGGGTGGATGGAGTGTCCCACAGGAGCGCATGGGGGGGTCCCCAGCGCACTTGGCAGTGGACCCGGAAGTGCATCAGAAGCACTTCCAGTCCTTTTTGAGGTCTGCTGGGAAGCACATGGGAGACGCCCCCCACTGCTCCCTGGCTCAGTGACTGGTGCCTCCTGGGTTTTAGGGCGCACCTGGGGTCCCTCTGTGGCCAATCATTGAGCTGGCGTGGGGCCGACATGTTCATCAGCAGATGCAGAAGTGGACCAGAAGTACTTCCATGCCATTTCTGGGATCGCTGCTGAGCATGCGGGGTCCCCCCCCCGAGCTCCTGTGGGACGTTCCATCTGCCCCACCATTGCAGTGTTCACAAGCCATGCCTGGTATCTCGAGGTATGTAGAAAAAACATTTAAAGCTGTGTCTATGGCCAAATTGCTGATTCTCTGAAACAGCTTCAAATCTTCAGATTCAGATTTGGCCAAATTGAATTGGGACAGTGATCCAAATCAACAAATTGAATCACTGTCCCTGATTCAGGCTGACTCTGAATCTAATATTCCCCATTTCACACACCCCTAATAATTATGCATATAATACATTTATTTTACTGTATTAAAGAAAAATAATAGTGGTTTGGGCTATTGTGCTGTTTGCATTTTCACTTTTTAAATGTTAATGTAATGATTGTTTTCTGTTATATGATATGGTTGCCAGCCTGTCTAGCCTCAGCTAATTCTTAGAGCTGGTCAAACATGCCCTTTGCCAGTACATTTCTGTCTGACTTATGCAGCATCTGCATAGCATTCTGGCCCCATTTTCCATCAGAAAAACTTTCCCATGACTCAAACAAATTTGTATGAATACTCCCAGGGTCCTAATGCTATCATAGTATTCAGCCTTGATTATTCTTAAACTCACGAGTTATTCACAAACCCTTGAGTCCTGTTTTTGCTGAAGCTCTTCACTGTTCAGCCATATTCTGATAATGTCACCTGACAACAAGTTAAAGTGCAAGCACCCAAAGGATGCAGCAAATAATGTAAAATGAGTGAGAAAACACAGATGCAAAGGACTGAATTCCATCTCCATTGCTCCTGTGCAATTTAATGAGGCTACTCAGAGACAGGGCTTAGTGTATCACAGGTGCTAACTGTGATACTTGAGTGATGTTTGTGTGTGTGTGTGGGTGTATGCATATTCTTTAAACTTTAGATGTATTCACTGTGAGGTTTCTCCAAGGTGATCTATGAACAATATCCTCCAGTTTCTTTCTAAAGCATCAAAACTCCCTCTATATTAACCACTGAAATGACATTCTGATTATCTGGAATAAGGGTCAGAGTAAAATACATCTTTTTCCCCTTTCACTCAACAGCCTGCAAATTAAAATTACTTCTAACATGTTTCTTCAGCATTGAGCGTATACATAAAAATGGGATCATTTCAAAGATGCTTTAATATTTTCTCTTTGAAGCAATTACCTGTAGGTAATTAAAAATCACCTTGAGGGACATTTGCTACATTTTCTCTACAAAGTGACCAGATCCTTACAAAAGTGATATGTGAAACCTGCTTTCATCAGGTAAAGTTGCTATTTGGGCAAACTGTGTCTCTCTTGAAAATAAATAGCCAGTGAATACTGTGGAGTACGAGACATAATGATATTAGTGTTAAGAAACTGGAGGATAGTTCAGCTGGCATTCAGTTCACTATGATACAGGCTTATCAGATGACTTGCTTTTTACTACCGCTGCAAGCAATTTGCTCTCCCTCTCTCTTCTGATCAGCTCAAATATGTTCAGAAAACTTCCTCTGAAGAGACAGGGGAATGTGGGCCTATGGTAGTTGAAGAATATCTCTTTACTTTTCTTTTCTTTCTTTTTCTTTCAAAGACAGCAAGTCCAAGACAAAGGACCTCCAGCAGAAATATCTGTTACAGCACAGTATTTAAAGATAAAATTTTCAAAAGGGGAGACTCTCCTCCCTTTGTGAGTATCATCATAAAAGCTTTGCCTTTGAAGTGAAGATACCCCTGGCCACAAAATCTTTGAACTGTAAATACAAGTACTAGGAGAAGGGATGAGACACTAATAATACAGTCTTCAAAATGGGGATACAGTTTATCTTTCCATCTTTGGAATGTTCACCTTATGATATGCATGAAATTTTATATAGTCAATTTATGCTACTGCTTTCTCTCATTACATTCCAAGTTACACATCCTTATAATATTATAGCGTTTTTCAGTCTGTAGTTAGAGGAACCTTACAGACTTTTAATCTACATGCATTCAAATAACCATTTTCTATACAAAACCATCTATTATTTTTGGGATGAAAGGAGATTTATTACAGTGGGAATTAGGTGGAGGTAAGTCTCAAAAGTGATATCGAATGCCTACTATGGACAGGACAACACTGCTATTATATACACTTGATCAAAGGATAAGTTCACTTCTTTGATGGCTTGTCATGTACTATGCCAAGTAGTTGTAACATTTGGTGAAAATAAACATGGGGATAAAATGAAGAAAGACTGGCATGCTACAAACCTGCAAGAACAAAGATTCCAGTCCTCTTCTGTAGAGGCCTTCAACTACTTACAACTCAGTTCCTGGAAGTCTTCTGAGGAACTTCCCAGAGGGAAGCTAGATGCCTGTTATGTGGGACAAGGGAAACCTTGCTGAGGTATAGTGGACATCCCAGGAATAATGACAACAAATAGAAGAGGAAAACCTAAAGCACAATTCTTTGAATACTGTAGCCCCTATAACTATATGGATGTATATAATTCAGCAGATAATTTTATCAAGTAGGATTATCAAATTCTAGTTAAATTCAAATATTATTTAATCATTAAAAATACATGGCAAGCAGATATCTTTTCCATGGAGAACTCTTACATTCAAAGCTATGATACATTTTTAATATGTTTCTTCATTTGTGAAAGGAACTTGTAGAGCCAGTGGTGGTCCAAGTTGCAACTCTTCTCTAGCTTCTCCTTGGAGACAGTGACCACCTACTTGAGAAGAGCTGTCTGATTCTGGCTTCACCACTGATGGAGCCAGTGCTTGTGGAGTGCACGTGCAAAGGCTGTAGGCATCCTTGGAGCCCCATCTCTGGTAGCAGCAGGCCAGCAGCTGGTTCTGCAGAGCAAGGACAGAGAGCCTGCCTGTGAGAGTTTGCAACATTTCAGAGATAACATCCACTGTATAGAAGGACTGTGCACTGCCTGCCATCAGTTTGGGGGTTGTACACACACACACACACACACACACACACACACACACACACACACACACACACACACACACACACA
>NW_017729033.1:91560154-91573904 GCF_001723915.1 Gavialis gangeticus | reverse complement strand
GGCGCACACACACACACACACACACACACACACACACACACACACACACACACACACACACACACACAGGAACCATGGTAAGTTACTTGGGCAGCAGTGGTAGCTCTGGAACAACCCCCCCCCTTCTCCTCCCTACAGGCCAGGCACTTCACTCCTATGCTGCTGGGCCTGCATTGCCCAGGTTGGGCTCTTGCCCAGCTGGGACTTGGACCTGGTGATACCTCCCACTTCCCCGGTGGGCCTCTCTGGAGAGATGCCCCAGGCCAGGGCCTTACTACATGTGGGCTGCACCCCAAGTATGCCTTTTGTCAGCATCACCTGGGCATGCCATGACAAGCTGGAGCTTGTCCAGGCATGTCAGGGATGGAAGGGAAGGGGAGGGTCCCCTCCTCCTACATGTGGGGATCCTAGCTCCAGGTGCACAGCTTAGGGTGGGCAGGGAGCTGGCATAGGAACAGATGGTCACAGTATCCCTTCTTCCCCAGATCTTGTATCTGTATGGAGTTTACCAGATGGGTACGGCAGCCACTCTCAGAAATCAGATGATGTCCCTGGGTGTGGAGATGAGGTCTGGCTCACTGACACATCCTGGGGCAGCAAGATGCAGCACATATCTGGCTGGGCAGTGGCTACCTCTGGCAAAGAGCTAGAGCTGGTGTCTGCAGGAGACATCCCTGCCCTGTCCTCACTGGTGGGTTTCTGCCATAGTAGCCAGGGAAGGTGATGCCCAGGGCTGCCTAAGCTGCCTGTTGCAGAGCTTGTAGGTGCTCTGCGACTGAGAGCAGAAATGGTTCGGGGGAGACCCCTGGGGGTGGAAAGAGGGAAGCTCAGCTGCCAGTCACTAGGACTGCGCAGGTGCTGGTTGCTAGGGCAACCAGGGTAAACATAGAGACAGGAAGGGGCAGAGCTTGGCCCTTCTTAAGCCCCGGCAGGGGGCCAGGAGGGCAGTTTCTCTCCGGCGGCTGAGGGAGGAGGAACTCGGCCAGCCCAAAGAGGTGAACCCAGATGGCAGAAGCATTCCCTAGATCCTGCTGAGGGGATTGGTGTGCTCGCTGTCTTGGGTAGGGAGGTACTATTGTTTTCTTCTGACCAGGATGGTCTAGTTTTTATGTTGTAGCCCAGGGGCTTTGTGTTTTATGTTTACTATTTTACCAGAGGACCAGGTGAGGCTTTTAGGGGTTGGAGGAGGCCTCATAGGGACTTCCCAGTAGCATGGGGGTTCCTAACGCCAGAGAAGGTGCAGTATTTTGCGGGGTGCATTGGCCCAGCCCCGAGAGTGCGGAGGGGCAGCGAGGAGCCCCGAGAGTGAGGAGGGGCAGCGAGGAACCCCAAGAGCAAACGGAGGGCTGAGACATAACAGGGCCCAAGGCAGATCACACCAGCACCATCTGCGAGGCTTGGGCTGCGGTGTAGGGGAGGAAAAGGAGCTGCAGGCAGCGCCCCCTGTCATCGGGGCGCATAGAAATGGGCAGCCTCCTGCTGATTACAATCATCTGTCAATCAAAATAAGATCAAGGCATGGCAGACGAGTAAGCAGGCGGTTGGCCCATTACAGGAGGGCAGAGCCACATGTCTAGAGGGGCTCCGAGAGTAGGACTCCTGACACACTGCCCAATGAGGTTGAGAGTGGAAAGCACAGTGAGGAGCATGGGGGGACCTGCTATGGAAGCCCTGAGGTGCCCTGCCCTGGAGAGTCCTCCTGGCCCATGGCCCCTGACTTGGCTTCCACCAGTCCACCTGTGTTGTGGAACATATGAGGGGCCTTGCCAGGGTCTGTGGGGGCCAAGAACCTCTTGACCTGACAGAGGAAAGGCATCATTCTTGGGGTGACCCTAGAATGCCTAGTGTGGTCTGAGACCCATTGTACCCTCAGGGCGTTGGCTTTCACCCAGCACTGCTGGCCAGTCCCCTGGTGACCATGCTCCTGCATCTGCTAGGTCATCGCATCAAAGATGGGGACATTGGCCTGTGTGGCATGGGCAAACTGCCACTGGACCTCAATTTCCCCCCAGATGGTTATGAGTTTAGTGATCTTGCTATGTCTCCAATTGGGCCCCTGTCTTTGGGTGTCAGTGGGTGTGGAGCCCACCATGGCAGCTGGGAGCTGGCTTGGCAGGTGGTGGCATGTGGCATAGGTTGGCAGCAGGCTTTGGGGGTCAGACCTGAGCAGTGGGTGGTGGCATCTGGTGGTGACTGGCAGTGGAGGTGTGGCTCAGTGTCCAGGGCAGATCTGGGCTGGCAGGCAGCATGGGGGGGTGGGGTCAGGCCCAGGCAGTGGGTGGAAGCATTGGGTGGTGGCTGGCAGTGGTGTTGTGTCTTGGTGTCCAGGGGCAGGCCCATGCTGGCAGAAAGTATGGGGGGGTAGGCAGCAGGTGATGGCATCAGGTAGCAAAGGAGTTGGCTGGGGTACAAGGCTGCTAAAACTGCCAAGCCTGTGTGGCTGGGCTGACTGGGCATAAAGTATGCCTGCGGTCAGCATCTATATGTGCATTTAATTGCGGTTACTTACTCCTTTGTAAAATAGTACTTGTCCTGAACAGTACTATCTTACAGTGGAGTTAATTAATTTACTTCAGCCTAATATGGCTGCACATGTAGATGGTGATGCTTTACTGGGGAGCTAATTAGTCTACTCCACAGTAAAGCACATGTGTAGATGCACCCATAGTGCTCTGCCTCTGGTTTCTCTCTGTTTAAACTCTTACCTCTATATATTTCTAATATATATTCACCATTCTTATTTTACTGTCTGTCACCCTTTTCTTTGTTTGCATAATCAATGCTGGCTATAACATATCCTTTCTCTCATTGCTTTCTACCCTTTTACTCACTCACTATACACACTGGGTGCCTGTACATGTGCTTGGGGGTGGGCTGAGGCTTTTTAATTAGAGCAGTTCCTAAAATGCTGCAGTTTCATGTGTATTAAACCCTTGTTCATTTAAAAATGGCCACAGGTTGCTTTAACTAATGTTCATTTAATGAGCTTCAGTTAAATGCCCCAATGGCCATTTTTAAACCCATGGGGGCTTATACATGTGACACTGAGGTGGTGCTAGAGCATTCTAATTAGGACCTGGAGCAGACTTAATTAACTGAGTCTGCTCTAAAGCATTCTTATTAGAACATGTCAGACCACATATGTAGACACCCATTAAGTTTTTTCTCTTTGCTGTTCCTTCTATTGTTTCCCTCCTTGGGTTTTATTCTTTCTTTTTTGCCTCCTATTTGCTTTCTTGGAGAAAGACCATTAAGGGCACTGACAGATGTGAAAAAAACAAAGCAAAACAGCACTTCAGTGGAAGAGGATGCATGTTAATTTGATCCGGCTTCCCAGTGTCTGTATAGACCGGACACTTCAGCAGGGCTTTTTGGTGCTTTTGCCTAAAGCTGATTCAATCAACTGTTATATAAAAGTGTCAAAAATCCCCACTGAAGTTCCCAATCTATACAGATATTGGACAAATTAGGTCAAACTAATGCAATGCCTCTTTTGGGCATGCATTGAGATTAGTGCAGGGGTGCACCAAGCTGAAACTGAAGCGCCATTTTTTTCTCATGTCTGTAAGCAGCTTAATGCCTATTTTTTTCTTTCTCTGCCTAAAAATCTTTAAAAAGTATGAATCCTCCCCGCTTGCTGATGCCTTATCAGGGAAGAAGAATAGTTTCATGGTTAAGGCACTAGATTAGAAATTTTGGCTCAATTCCTAGATTTCCTGTCCATGAATCTTATTTATACCATAGTGTAATTTGGTATAACTATGTCATTTTATACCGTAGTGTGATACTGTCTTAGTATAAAAAAGACCACTTATGTAGAACCTCGAAGATGCCACTAAGGTCTTAGATGTGCTTCCCATGAGTTACTTAGCACCCTATGACTGTATTGATTGTTGAGGCCATACTGCATTATGTCAAAGATGTCTGTCACCTTGAAGGACTAGACTTTTAAGGTCTCTTCCTTCACTTATCATCCTAAAATGGTAATACACAGTGTTTATGATGAGAAAAAATCTATTTAATGTTATTAGGTACTCAGTTGCTCAGTGGTGAATACCATAAGCTAATTGTGCCAATAAGATATTAGTTTGGCTATAACTGACTTAATAGGATATAGATTTTTCCTCACCAGTTACATTTCCACTGCACACTTTATCATTAATGTTTAGGCCTTTGTGCAAGAGTTTGATGACTAAAATCTTGGCCAGTTTGAACAGACATTCAAGATATGCTAACAGTTTTTGCAAGTGTAGGAATTTGTCCTGTTGTCCTGAGTCAAAGTGCCCCGCTTGTTTTTATGTCTTTTGATTTTCTGACTACAACCCTACACTCTACAAATCTTTGAAGCCAGTAGCAAGGTGATTCTTATTGATGCAAGATGTGTTAATGGTTGGTTCAAGACTGCAGGACCAAAACTCATTGTCTGTAATATGTTTCTGGAGGAAAGTAAGTTATCATTATTCTTACTGCACTTCTCCCTATGGTCACAGATCTCTCAGTTTTATTTCTTGTTTCAATTATTTTAGAGTTTTTCCTTTACTTCCCAGTCCCTTTACATTAATTTTCTCTTTTCTGTAATTATTCTAATGGTCCTTTTATTTATTTTTTATACCCAAGTCCAGTAACACCTGTAACTGGTAACTTAGATAATTTGGTTTTTTCTTCCAGTACACTTTTTTTAGTTGGTTTTATTTTAATTTAACTGTGTTTTGCATCTTTGCATCTTCAGAGAACTAATTTCCCTTTTAAGAGTTTTTGTTTCTTCCTACTGCATTCTACTTATTTTAACATGTGAGAAGCTACATTTTCACCATGTACAAACAGGTAAGTGTTCATACATAGATGCAGGGTAAATTGAATGCTTGTGCACATCCTGATATATTTTATGAGTGTAATATAGATATTTTTATAGAGTTTGGGGCTGTGTACTTCCTTACTTATCGCTAAGAGGGAGATGAACAGAACATAAAACTCTTCTTTCATCCTGAAATTTGTCAAAGGGAAAGGTGTTGAATAATATAATGTTATTCCCTTCTCTCCTCTCCCAGTTTTTTGGGAATAAAATGAAGAGTGGAGAAGGGATATAGCTGGGAGAATGTCACTATGACCATTGAGATTTCTTCATATAAATGAATGCTACACAGACTCCCACTTTAGAATATGTGACCTAGGGGCCTGTTACATGTTACATATATTACACAATTAACTGGTCAGTCATGAAGTTCCAGCCATACATGCAAAGTAATTATTACATGATAAAAATGACTATTCAACTGTAAAAAGAGCCAACCAACTATAAAGTTAATGCTTGAAAATCTGTAACAACTCTATAGCTTCTTTCTATCCAGTTTTAATTTGAACATTTAGCAAGGCCCTTTCAGACTCCACATGGAAGGAGGCAGACCATAGTTACTAAGTTTATAAAATAAATCTACTGCCATTGTGCAAAAGATGTGGGGCAAGATGAGTGCCATAAAGGGCATCACTTAACCATGGGTGCCTTGGAGTACCTAGGATCTTTGACATTCATGGGAATGACCCACAAATTTCAGGTCATCTACAGGATAGAAAGGGCATGCTGACAGCTAGGCCAGAGATGGCTAACCAGGAGATCTCAGAAATACTTGGAGGTTCAACTCAGATTTCAAAGTCTATATTGCCCTATAACAGGGTACCTTCCTCAGGGTGGCTGAAAATCTCTGGAGGCACTCTGGAGTCCCCTTTTTTCTGACTCACTCTGGGAACAGTCTCCCCTTCACTTTCCCCACCTGGAGGTGGGGAGCTCCTGCCTTAAGGGCTAATTGCATAGCTCCATACCACTCTTATACCATGCCCCAGGCCTTGCAGATTTCAAATCTCCAATTAGATGGGATGCTGGTCCCAGCATCTCCAGGGCACTCTAGGCCTTTCCTTTTCCCTTCTATCAGGGACTTAGCCTTCCTGGCTTCTGCCCCTCTTCTGTGGCTGGTCCAGCAGCCTCATCCCACTGCTCTAGGCCTGGCTTCTGGGCCCCATCCCCTGTCTCTCATTGCACTTTGTGCTTTCGGCCTACCCTGGGCTCAATAACGTTTCAGTCCTTGAACCTGCCCCTGACAGGGCTCAAAGCTCTTGCATGCCCCACAGGCACTAATGGGACCTCCTTATACCACCCCTTACAGTCCCAGCCCAAAATGCCAGTTTAAACTGCAGCGTAAATGCTAAGCCCCTGGGCTATAATATGAGAAGAAAAAACAATAGACACAGCGAATGTGGCTACCAAGCCTCACTTTCTCTCTGGGTCACTCTGTCCTATGTTCTGGGCTTCAGAGCTTTCTTCCAGTCTCCTGGGCATTCAGGAGCCCCTCATTCTACCACATCTAGGGCTGGCCATCTGCCCAGGTAGCTCAATCCAGGGCTTATATAGATCTGGCCTGAGCTCTCTCCCAATCATGTGATAGCCCCAATCAGTTAACCAGCCTGCAGAGCTACCCTTTAACCCCTGATGTCCCAGCAGGCTGTGCTCTGAAAACTCTGACCTTAAAGAAGTCACTTTGCTTTCTAGTAACAGGGTTAGGATTCCCTGTTACATGCCCCCTCATAGGTTTTTGTTTGTTTTTGGTTTTGGGGATACCATGATTAAGCCCATAATTGTTACAGACAAATTTAGTCCTCAGACAGTCATCTGCAATCCCAGAGAAGGCAGAAGGAGATGCAATTGTGACACTAAGGATGAACATTTTTAATCTTAATGTCTAGCTATAAATTCATTCTATTATAGGCAACCCCTTCTAGACTGTATTCTAATATCCTGATCATCAGTGTAGCTTCTTCTTAAAAACTGCTCCCAGAAATGAGTGTTTTTAGGATCCATAACTGAAGCAAAGCCCAAGTTAAAAAAAAAATCATCATTAACTTGGCTCCAGAACAACATGGTAAAATATGTGCATCATGCTGTCCTGTATCTTTCCACAGCTGGAGTACTGTGTCCAGTTTTGGGCTCCACAATTCAAAAAGGATGTGGAGAAGCTTGAGAGAGTGCAGAGGAGAGCCATGCACATGATCAGAAGTCAGGAGAACAGACCTTATGATGAGATCCTGAGAGCCATGAGACTTCAGCCTGGAAAGGTGCAGGCTCAGGGGTGATCTGGTGGCCACCTATAAGTTTATCAGGGGTGTTCGCCAGGATCTGGGGGAATGTCTGTTCACCAGAGCACCCCAAGGGATGACAAGATCAAACAGTCACAAACTCCACTGTGACCGATTCAGGCTGGACATAAGGAAGAACTTCTCTACTGTCCGAGCCCCCAAGGTTTGAAATAGACTGCCACCGGAGGTGGTTCAAGCACCCACTTTGAACGCCTTTAAGACACATTTGGATGTTTATCTTGCTGGGATCCTATGATCTCTGCTGACTTCCTGCCCTTGGGGCAGGGGGCTGGACTCGATGATCCTTTGGGGTCCCCTCCAGCCTGAATGTCTATGAAATCTATGAAATTGTTGAACCAATTTAATTAGCCTTTCTCAGGGATTCATATCCCTCTAAGCTGAATGGTGTGTGCAGCTGTGCAGGCGTGCACATGCTGCGTTGCCAGGCATGCCTGCGCAGCCACTCATGCCACACAGCTTAGAGGAAACGCTATTCATATTTCAATAATGATGAGACCTTTCCCCCTTAGATAACTGCTCATTGATTCACTGATTGTAAGATAGATCTTACTTTCAGCAAAATGTTATCTGTTACTTAACATCAGATCCAGCTTGGTATTAGGTAGTGTTGTGAGTCCTCAACAACTGTTCTATACAATGGGAATTGCAGGCAGATAGAAATGATGTGGTATTAATCCTTTGATTTGCTAGCTTGAAAGTACTATGGAACCATAGCATGTCTACAACCTGGTGTCTGGAAAGCTGTCAATCCCTATATATAATGTTATTTTGAAGTTACATTTCCCAACATTATTTATAAAGCACAACTTTGCAGAATATTACATATCTTAGGCCCTGCAGTCTCTGATTTAAATTCTTCTTGCACAATTTTGGCAGAATACTTTATTCTCAGCATAGCTCATCTTTTATTTAATCATTTAATCTTTTCAATGTAATCTAATCTCTCTCCTCCCTTTCCTTCCCTTAATTCTTTCTTTTTCATTAAAACAAGTATGCAAAGATCAGGCCAGTAGAATATGTTCTGTAGCTGTCAATCAGTGGGCACAAAAATACACAATGTGAATAGTTAAATCACCACACTTGCTTGTTGAAGTTATCTGCATGGCAGAGATGTCAGAGTATTGTTTCCAAGCCTGACTTCTACATGCAGGGAGTAGCAGAGCATGTCCTGGCCTCTTTTATCTTCCTCAGGAGAGCAGCCAAGTGGCATAATCAATTCTTCCAGCCTTTTGTCTTTCACCTGATGTTTACTTTGCTCACAGCTTAGATCTTTGCTGTTCTTCTGCCACCCTAAAATATGTTTACTTTTTGGTTGTCATTAAAAGAAAATAAGTGTTTTGCTTAGTGAGATGCAATGTTGAAATACTTTAATTTTGAAAAGGGATATTTTCCCTTGTTCAGAAATTACTATAAGAGTGCAAAGTTTTCTTAATGTTGGAAAACAGGCAGATGGATAACGGATGCCAAAAAATTAAAAGAAAAAGAAATAACCTTCCATGTACTTGCTGCTGAGAGAATTTTAGTCATGCAGACTATTTTGATGAGCTCACTTTATTGGTCTGCAGTATATATTATTGAAGTTAACAAAGGTCAAACATTAAAGCTATGACTTTTCTTGTACCTCTTGATTTAAAAAAAGTAGAAACTGTGACTGAATAAGCCTATAGTGTTCAGATAACTGCAAGTTAATTTAATTGGTCCATAGACCATGCATAAAGCAGAATTAAAATTGCATGAATGACCATTTTTGGATTTCTGTCTGGTGTGTTTCCCTAATCATTTAAATTTATGGGGTCAGGGCAGCATAACAAGATAATAGAACAGGTCATGCTGAGAAAAATACTTGCCTTCAATTCATATCTCTTTTCTTTCAAAGTCAATGTAACAAACTTGGTTTAATAGACATCTTCAGTCATACATTCTTTAGGGGTAACACACACACACAAAGTAGTGTCTCTGGTACAATCATTTACAAACTAATTTGCACATTTCTACAATGAAATGGAGGATGGAGCATGCTAATTACAAAGACAAGTGACTAGCCAGACTTCTGGGGTGAAATCCTGGCCTCACTGCACTGCAGTTAAGATTTTTCAGTTGCTTTAGTGGTGAAAAGGTCTCATCCCTTGTCTGTCCCAAGCATGTCATACCCTATTTTGTACTACCATAATGACCTGGTCCTTCAGTCATTCCAGTGTGGTGGAAATTTATTTTAGTCGAAGTTTAAATGCAGAATACCAATTACACAGGATCAAATCCACAACTGTCATTTATATTTTTATTACCTATTGTTGTCCAGAGGCCCAATTAGATACCAAACTGTAATTAAAGCTACGTTTTTATTTCAGCTTTAAGTCCTAATGATTTTTAATGACAAATCTTTATTTAGTCTTCAATTTTTCTTCAGGGTGCTTTTCTTTTGTGTTGCATTGTTTATTTCTTTTTAAAATTCTTATTATTTTGTATAAAGAGAATTGTATTTTAATTGCATTTGTACATGACCTAAAGTAAAAAATGAAAAAAATACTTTAAAGAATATTTCTTCATATAGCAACAGTAACAGTTAACCTTATTATGACAGCTTTGGAGCATGATTAAAGATGAGTTAATCTAAACGTAAATAATTTGGGGGATGCTTTTTGTATTTTTGTGGTGGTGTAAAGGTCTGTGTTTTATGAGATGGGGAGAGAATGAGGTATTGTCATTTGTACTTATATATCTGCCACTGAAGACCAGTGTTACAATGTGGATTAAGGACAAGGGAAAGTTGAAGGCTACTTTATGGTGAAATGTGTCCTCTGTATCTCTCTTTTTCTATTTATTTATTTTTTAAGTTTCACAAGGCCCAGGATTTACCATTATCTTTCAATTTCCTGGCTTCTACTAGTATTAACAAGAAGCTCAGCAATGCATTATATGGATGTACCTTTCTGTGTTTAATTTCTTGGTACAGTACTGCTAGCCCAATACTTCTGCTGTAATTAAGGTTCTGATATTGCTTCCATTAATAACTCTTTATTTAGAGTTTAGCCAGGACATGAAAAGTTTCTGCATAGCAAGAACAAGTTATATTCAGATTCTTTTTAAATTTTCTTATTTTTATATGATGTCTCAGCAACATATCTCATTAACTCTGGCTGTTGTGATCTCACATTTGGGTTTTGCCAGCAACTTTAAATTACAGTGGAGCACACATGGATTCAACACTCGTCAAAAATAAAACTAACTTACATTTTTGAATGTGACTAGTGAAAATAATGTCTTTTCCAGTCCTTAACTGAGAGGGAAATATCAGCAAAAAAATGCACAAAATCAATCAGACATAAATAAATTCCATCCTGTTTTTTCTTAACTTGTAATATTTGAAGGAGCAACAATAAAAGTTTTCAAGCAGTTAATGACCAGTTAGGCAAAAGTCCATGGCTTACCTTCTTGTACTCTTCATCCTTCCCCACAAGTTTTTGCTGAAGTGTAACAGTGAAAATGTAAAATAGCAATATTGACTTCACTATTGGCATAAGCCAATATTTCCCTCTGGGGACAATAAATGTTGATATTCACCAAAACATATAGTCAATGTGCGGTAGGTACTGCTACATCCATTCATTCACAGTCATTTAAGAAGCAAGGCTAGAATACTAACTCACTATGTAAAATTGTAAAGTGTTTCTTTCCTTTTATATAAATGCTTTAATGGAGATAGAAAATTAGAGGTCCAGAAAAATTATTACAGCACAACCTGGATCAGGGGCTTGGAACTGTTGTCATACCAGGAAAGACTTAAAAGGCTAGGTAGGACTCTTCAGTTTTGAAAGGAGAAGGCTTGGGGGTGGCAGGAGGTGGCATATGATACAGTCTTTAAAATTATGAAGTGAACAGGGCACTGTTGTTCACCAAATCCCAGAATATTAGAATAGGGGGCATCCACTGAAATTAGTAAATGACAGATTTAAACTATCAAGAGAAAGTACTTTTTATGCAATGTGCAATGCATAGTTAACTTGCGGACTTAATTGCCACAGGAGGCTGTGGACTCAGAATGCAGAGCCAAGTTCAAAAAGGGATTGGATAAATTTGTGCGTGATAGATGTCGGAGATGGTTGGAGATGTTTCTTTTGGTGTCCCTAAGCCAGTGAAAGGTGGATGCCAGGCATGGTATTGAATAAGGTACAGATCGCTCTAGAGATATGTGGTTCTGTGCTTTCCCTGTACAGCATCCACTCCTGCCACTGTCACAGGCATACTATTACCTAAAACCTGACTGCCCAAATCTGTCAGTCATTCCAACTTTGCTTGTACCTTTGCAGGGGTTTAATGTAATATCATCACCAAGGTTTTTTTCCTCTCTTTGTGAAGGCTGGCTTTTCTACAACATACATGAGTTTATCATCTGAGTGGTCCCATCTATCCTCTAAGAGAAACTAAGTAACTTGACACAGGGGCATTTTTAGTAACACACAAGCCAGTTTTCTCTTTGTATATATTAATATATGGGCCCAATCCCATAAAAATTCAACTCGTGGAAACAAGGAAGGGGGAGGGAAAAATAGCACACTGATCAATCCCCTATCATTTTAGCACAGAGACTGATGTAAATATAATTAAATATATTAATGTGCTTTTTAAAAACACTATGACTTTCATTCTAGCTATCATTCAAAAGATTACCACAATGAATTAAGTAAATTTCAACTCTTCAAGATGTAATTATAACATACTAGAAAATATTTTAAAATTAATGAGATTACAAAATCAGGGAACAGAAGAGGATGTCACATTTCTTGATAGAGTTTGTGTCTACAGTGTAGTCAAAGGTGTTACTTCAGCTTATGCGGATGTACCTCAGTTAGTTGTAGACTAGCAGTCTGTCTATGGCAGCCCAGAACTCACTTCTCAGGCAAAACGTGCCTTAGAGATGTGGTAAGCAGTCATGAAGTTACTCTGTGCTAAGCTCCATGCCATCAAGGCTACATCATTAGCAGTACCAAAGCTAGCTCCTTTAAAGTTAGCAGAGGTATGTTTATACAAACTACTGTCATTGCAGAGATGAATACATATAAAGAACAAATCACATATTTTCAGATGAATCATTTCAGAATCAGGTAAATAAATAAAAGTGAAATATAAAACAGGAAGAATCCCTGGGAGAAAGAAGAGACAGGGACTCATAGGCTAAGTACAGATATTCAACAAGGCTAAGCCTGAATTGATTCAATCTTTGCAGGCTAGTTTAACCCGTGTAGATTGAACCAAGAAGCAAGTGAATAGAAATTCACTTTTGATTCCTGAAATGCAACCACATTCCTGCAGGGGCCCAGGCTAGAAGCTGGGGCCACTAGAGCAAGCCCTCCTTTCCCTTTGCCAGTGGCTGAGAGGCTAGAGGGGAACAAAGTTGAGGGATGGGGTGTGGATAGGCCCAAACAGGCTGATGAGTATGATTGGCGAGGGGTTTAAACCCCCACCCTGGCCAGCAGGGATCCCGGCCAGGGTGTGCCTGGAGGAGCAATGGGGAAGCAGCCCTTGCCAGGTTTGTACCCATGCCATGGGGGGGCATAGCCAGATGCTGGTCTGGGCAGCAGCCAGAGGCAAAGCGGGGGGAGAGGGGGATTAAAACTCTTTGCCTCCCCTCTCCTACCAGCATGGGATGCCAATTGGGGTCTGCCTGGCTTTCCCCCCCTGCTCACCACTTAAGAGGCAGAGATGTGTGCATGCCCCCTGCTTTACCCCCTACCCTCCTGTGGCTATTCCCTCCTAGAGCAGAGAGTGGGGGGGCAGAAGGGTGACAGCCCCCCCAACCATGCAGACCTAGGCTGAGGTCTCATGGGCCATGGAGGGGATTTAAACCCACTTCCATCCCCTTCATTTGAGCTTCCTGGCCCACACTAGGACTGGTATTTAACTTGAATGAGGAAGGCATCTGGGACAGAAGTTTCATAGACTAGTTTGACCTAAATTAGGTAAGTCTGATACTGCATTCAATCAGGGTCCCTAGCCATATTGCTATACTTTGCTTCAGAGAGCCCTGGCATACATTACATTTAGAGTGCAATTAAGGTATTAATCATGCCAGAAATAGTAACCTGGTCACATGTGAAAGCCTATTTATTGCATGACAATATAGCAAACAAACTGTAAAGTTATCCAACATATAATGTGTAACATCTTTGTGGCTTGCCTGGTATATACTTTCAACTGAATCCAGGGCATGTCAGAACTGACCCATGACAGATCCTGATGCTCAGCTGAGTGGAGAGATGTGGTATGGGGCAGCCCCAGGGTCCAGTACACAGCTGTCCCCCTACCCAATCAGTGGGATCAGACTGGAGGCAGGTTCTAGCACCCTTGTCTGATCCCCAGAGGCAGATGGAGAGTGGTGGGAGTGAGTCTGACATCAGGGATTTTCTCCCTCATCTTGTGCTCATTGCACCGTGGAACTTAAAAAGTAGGTGTACATCTGGGACCCCTAGCTGCACACCTACTCTTTTAAGTACATGAGGCACCTACGGAAGCAGCAGCTAGGGAGCTGAGAGCTCCCCACTTCCCAGCTTCAGGTGCTGCTTCATGATGGGGTTTGGGTGGCTGGGTAGCCAGCCACCCAGTTCAT
>NW_017729033.1:91554945-91559695 GCF_001723915.1 Gavialis gangeticus | reverse complement strand
TTGTGGATCCCAAAGCTGGATGCAGTACTCCAGCTGTGGCCTCACTAAGGCTGAGTACAAGGGGAGAATGACGTCCCGGGTTTTGCTTGAGAAGTATCTATGGATGCAAGCCAGCGTTTTGGTCGCTTTACTAGCCACAGCATCGCATTGCAGGCTCATGTTCATTTTGTGGTCAGTGATGACCCCCAAGTCTCTTTCTTCCGCAGTGCTAGCCAGTGTAGCACTGCTGAGCCTGTAAGGATGCTACAGCTGCCTGAACATCCTGCAAGTTCCCCAGCTGCCTGAGCCCTGCACCATGAGTCCTGCACTGTAGGCTCTGGCACACCTGGAGCTTTAAAGAGCATGCCTGCAGCTGGCCTTTCTAAAACTTTGTGGGTGCTCAGGCCCAGGCAGTGGTTGGAGGCTCCTGAGTCCTTGCCCCGGGGGACCTTTCACAGAGCTGTTGAATACAGGGTTTTCACAATCAGCTCAGCCCAAATAGCCCTGGACTTGAACTAAACCTGGGGTTGTCCCAGTTGGGCCAATGATCAGCTACTGCACTTTTGACTTGAACCAGTCCCAGTGCTGGTCCTGGTTCCAAACCTGACCAACAGTCAAAAATATCTTCAGGGTTTTGCGGAGCCTATTAAGAAACCTTTTCCTAACTGCTTCTAATTAATGGGTGATGGTTAATATCTAATCTAAATGGTACCATGAATTGGCTATAAAACCAACCAATATTGTATTACACATTAGTGTTTATTTAGAAATGTATTAAAGAGCACTGCTGGAATATGTTTTTCTAGTAAAATATATATCCCTGATTCAGAGAACTGCTTTAGTTCCTGTGATTTCACCTTTTTTATTATTATGCTACACGTAGGCATCCCTTTACTTCTTAAAGCTTTCAAGTATATATATATTTAGTTATAAGAATGTGAAAATCAATAAAAGAAATTTTTTAATGATTTTTCTAGACTTGTTCCAAGGTATATTATTGCTGTGATCCTCACTATTTCTATGAACTAAAGAAATTAAATAAATAGACAATAAGTAACATTACCATGGGCAGAAAATGCTGCTGTTTAGAAAATACTATATTCAGAAGCAATCAAGAAAACTGAAGAACTTCAGTTAGGAATACTTGAAACATTTTATAAAATACAGATTTTTTACACGATGACCTAGCTGTCTAATTATTTTAAATGGCTTGTCATTTAGGCTCACCCCTGCCAGGGAATTAAATTAGAAACAAAATTCATTGTTATTTTGATGAACATATGCTGATAGTTGGCATCATACTTATAATTGTGAAAACAAATTTTTAATTTGTTCAGTATGGGAAATGAAAAGTCAATGTAATGGATGTGGATATAATGTAATTTAATTTGTAGTTAAATATGGAATTATTTTAAAGTATTAGAATGTGTAAATTTAAATTCTAAGAGAATCTTGGCAACTACTTCAAAAGATTCCCATTAATATTTTTTTCTGAAAATAATAATAATACAATGAATTAACTCACTCCTTTCCTTTTGTTAATTTTTATGACTATTTCAACCAGTCAGTCTCCTAACATATATACTCAAAAAAACCTAAAAATGTAAGTCAGGAAGGAAGGAAAACAAATTGTGAATTTTGAAATTTAAGTATTTGCTTAGGAAACTCAATTCTAAAAAGTTGGATGTGTTTACTTTAGCAACAGAAACAATCCTTATACTTCATAACTAAAATAACACAGATGGAATTTAGAAATATAATACTTCAGAATACAATTAATATATTTGCAAATAACTATTAATGAACAATCCACAGACACAAAATTCTCTGCAGAACTTAATTACTGAACAATTTGAGAATTTTTAAAAAAAAATCTACCATGTGATACTGACAAATAATTCCCAAACAACCTAAATATACAGGGTAAAATATTCACTATCAATAATTCACTCCATTCTAATAATATTTCTATTTATATTTCCTGATCTATCAAAGGTTAACACATATTTAACTAAGCCTGTTGAGAGGTCTGGATTCAGCAGATAGGCCAATTCAACAAGGACATGCTTCAATTCATAGGTCTTATTCACATCCTCAAAGTTAATTATGTGCTTAAGTGTTTTGCTGAATGGGAAAAAACTTAAGCAATACTTAAATGGTTTCCTCATTTGGTCCCTTCATTCTCTGTTGAACCAGGTATGTTCTGACTGGCCCTCCAAAATGATCAAAGCATTTTGTGAAGAGCTGAATGTTACAATAACCACTGGAGTCTGTAGTTCCAAATTCAGTCTGCAGTGATTCATTTTGATGGGATACATAGTTGACTAGATCCATAAGTAATTCTCTGATGCGGAGAAAACCCCAACCATTTCAACATAAAGGTATTTCTATGGGCTGCCCCTAATGAATTTTCATGACTTATCTATCCAAGGCCCTCTCTGCACATTATATTTATGCCATGATTAATGTGTTAATCACAGCATAAATGGCAAGTGTGCTACCTGTGCACCCAATTTAAGGCACCATGAAATGGGAAACCAGCTGTAAAAATGTTCTATATTATAATGAACATAGAATATAATACAAGAACATATAATGTAGAATATTTTTATGGCATCTTAAATTGAACATGTCACAAGTCCTGTAACAGAGGATGGCAATAAGCTAGGTGCTGGCTCTGGTTCTAGGACTGAACCAGGGTCTCAAACTGGCCCTGGTGTGGTCCCAAGGCTGGGGCTGAAAGTCAGCTGATGGTTGGCTCCAGCCCCAGAACTGCAGGTACTTAGTTTTCCATTTGCTGGTGCAGGAAGAATGGAGGATCCTGATCCTGTGCTCTCACTGTACTTGACAAGTAGAAAGGGCATGACTGGATCTAATTTCTGATCCCATAATTACGTCTCCGGCTAGGCATATCTGGCATAGCAGTTGGTACAATTATATGGTGCCTTCAAATGTGTGCAGAGGCCCAAAACAATTTAAACTACAATAGTAAAAATCTGTCATTGTGAAAATTAAAATGGGAGAATTCATTGGGTTCATTTTTTAAATTTTGTTGCGTTGGCATTTTTTCCTTAAAGGACTTAAGAGCATAGTAATTTTATTTTCATCATAGGCTTTTGGTTACAAAGAATCTTTGTCATTAAGGCAGGAGTGCAGAGCTGCATAAGAAACTTAGGTATTTCTTTATTATGCATTAATTAGCCCAACACTTTCACTAGCCTATCTTTTGAGCAAATCTCTGAAGATGGAACAATACCAATCAAAACAGGATGTGATATGTACAGCAGGTGTGGTGAAAAACAGTTGAATTTATTCATTCTTTGATGTGAAGTGACAGTTTTCTTGTGAATGGTAAAACAATAAGAATAATAATTATATTCCCACAGAATATTTATAATCCTTTTAAAAAAGAAGCAGACATATTTTTATATAGGACATATGGTGTTTTCATGAATGTGAACTGTAAATTAAAAACTTAAATTAATTTTTTGGGGAAATACTTTGTGACAATGAAATCATTATTTGGCAAAATTATGTTTTAAATTGCATAATTAAATTAACACTGCCAAAGACAATATGATCATATTACCCTTTTCCTGCTAACTTTTGTTCCAGGGGACAAGAAGAAAGAGGCGGGATACCCCTTCTGTGGCAAGGGTTGCGATGGGGACAGCCCACCATGACACCAAGAAGAGAAGCCCTGAGAACAGGGCAAACTTACTCCTAAGAGGCACAAGCAGGCCAGACAAACTGCAGGGGGTTGGAACGCCCATGTGGTTCATCAGCCACTTTTCTCTGCAGCTGCAGGTTGCGTGGATGATGATATATCATCCCAGAACATCACCTAGCTGGGATAAAAGCCAGCAACGGGGAAACAGCTGGGGGGAAACACAGCTGAGAAGAGCTGCGAGGCATCCCCCCACAATGGACCAGAGGCCTCCTGGCCACTGTGGCGAGGGCAAAGAGGGATCCAGAAGAGGGATCTGGGATCCATTTAAAGGGACACATCACTCTGGATGATGAGGGAGCCGGACTGGAGGAAGACCCTGACGGACGATGAAAGTGTTGGATGCAAGACGTATGAGTGGGGAGAGGGCTGAGGCCCCTTCTTGAAGTTTATATTATTTTCCTGTTTGTTTTTTTTTTCATTTCAACTCTGGAGGCTGGGATGAAGGCAACAGGATACACATCAGAGGCTGAGCAGGCCGGAGTTGCTCGGGGAACCTTGATGCCAATAGGCCTGGCCTCCCCCCACCCCACAAGAGTCACCTCACTGTCCAGGTAAACCCACATGGCAGAGAGGAGAATTGTGTGAGCACTGAGGGCCACAAGGAGTGAGAGGGATTGGGACACAACATCCAAGTGTGCTTGGACTGTCCATTGTTTGGCTGTCCCAAAAGGCTGGTGCTTGGCGGAGGTGTAGGGAAGGAGACCCAGGAACACACGGTAACACCACCCAGAGTGCCCTCTGCCTTAGAACGGAATCCAATAAATGATCATAATATCCAAGGTGCAGCATGTGAGCATTGGGGTATCCCTTGGGGAGAACGCAACCAGGCATCACAGCAACCGGAGCAACCTGTGCGGCAAAAGCTGGGCACCCATTCCAGGGCTGCATGGGAAAGGCTTCATGAAGCCAGGTGGGTACATTGTTGTTTTATTTCTTAGTGTTTTCCTAACATTCAACTAAAGCTGGATAACCTAGCCAAGGAGAGTACTACATTGAAAACTTAAATCCAGAACTGGGTTAGAAACAAGAAATGTACTCCCA
>NW_017729033.1:91546246-91549945 GCF_001723915.1 Gavialis gangeticus | reverse complement strand
GCGAGGCCAGTATCACTGGCCTCCACCCCCGCCCCCCAGCCCTACTGCAGGTGGTGACAATGGAGCGGGGGCAGGGGGCAAGGCCAGCACCATTGGCTTCACCCCCTGCCCCTGGCCCTGCTCCCTGCATGGCCAGGGGTGGGGGCACTGGGGTGTTGACTGAGGGGAACACAGGGGGCAGCAGGGCAAGGTTCCTCCCCCTGCTCCTGGGAGACAGGGTCTGTAGCAGGCTGGATATCCAAAAGAATTCCCTGAGTTGTGCATTTCTGCCATTACGTTGTACTTTCCTTCTCATTTTCCTCTTTTTGGGGAGTCTATCACAGTTTGAAACTGATGAAAATATAGTTTGCTACAACTCTTATGAAAGCATATCCCATATGAGCTCAGGCAGTAAGACCACAGAAAAAATGACTGTATTATTCTTGTTTCCCAGCTGACAACACTATGACTTTTTGAACCATGGGGGTTCCCAATACAGGATCTTATGGTACATGAAAAGATATTCCCCCCCCCCAGAATCAGGATTTATATAGAATGACTTATTTTTTTTTCAACATTTCAATAAAAACAATATAAAATTGCAATTTTTTTGCCCTTTTTTGACTGGCTTCAGTTTGTATGTTGTCAAATTTAAGGCCCTTATGACTTGTGTATTTGTTCAATTGGCTTATTGACATCATAGAAAAGATTAAGGTCCCTGGGAAATTACATTATTTATAATCATAATGTAAAAACTGAGAACAAAGGTACATCTTTTCAACTGGATACTGTATTAGCTTCTAACTGTTAGGAAAAGACCAATGCTGCAAACACCAGGCTCCTGGCAACATGCAATTTAATCTTAAATTTTCAACATTAAAAAAAGTGATTACCTAACTGATTCCTTTATATATTTTTACATATTTTCACAGTTTAACATTAATGGAGTCTAGGTCAGGCATTTCCCAACAGTTAATGACTGGTTAGAGGAGCCTGCCAGGAAATAGCTGACCCTGAGTTCATTCTTATTTAAATATTTTCCTGTGATTCCCAAGGACTTCTAAGATGCTTCTTTTCCTAAACCTTCTTTCCTTCATGAAAGCTATGGCCAGCAAATCTGTAGACAATTTTAGAATTTATGATGAATACTCATAATTGTTTTGTGACTGTTGATAAAGTCAAGGCAAAACAAATGACACTCCTTTCTTCATTAGTTATTTATACCACTTTGGAGATAGGTACGTATCATTTAAAAGCTGATTTGATCCTATGCTGTGATTTGAAGCATTATACTAAGACCTTTGGCAACTTTGTTGGATTTTCTTGGTCCAAAGAGACATCATGTCATTGTGTGATAGGGAAAGGAGCACAGAAACAGCTGTTACAGAAAGAAAAAACTAAGCTATCGAATTCAAAACAACCATTGGGCCCATGCTTTGTTTTTATTAGGATTGATGATGAACAATTTAGAATTACATTCCAAGCATGCTGCAATAAAGAAGAATACTGACATGGTTATGAGGTATCGTTTAAGCTAGTAATCCAGACTAGGTGTAGTAAATTGGGAAGTTACACGTCTACACATGTCACTATGGTGACATAGTTACTGAGCAGTGATTTAATACTTCCTTTTAGAAGTTCTAACTCACAGCACAGTAACAGCCCGTACTGTGATGTATGCACGGCGCATGGTTATTTTTAGCAGCTACTTGGCCATAGTGGCGCACTATACCAGGGGAGTGTGTCACTATGGCAAAGTAGCTGCTGGTCATGTGAAAATACATCGCCATTGCTTGTTGCTATGGTGATGTAGCATCACAAGTAGACATGCCTAGTGTGGTAGAATAACATAAAGGGTTTTGCGTAGCAGAACATTACCAACATGGGTAGCTTTTTTTTTCCGTGACCCACGTATATGGCTGTCAAGAACAACATTTGTGCATAATTCTCATCTTGAAAATGAGAAAAAGGTGTCACTCATCCAGCAAGAGGGGAGAAAGATTTTCAGGACTACAAATATGAGCTGAGAGAGACAGTTTTGTTTTTCCTATATATCAAAAAGTGATCAGATTAAACAAGATAAACTGCAGTGGCTGCTGACTAAAGGGACTTGTATTCAGTATTACTCATGTTGATTTGCATCACAGACTTTATACAGAAAATGCTTCCAAGGTCCAGAATGTGCTGGATTTTCATTCTCTAAGCTATCATGCATAATATGGATTCATTTGCTTTTCTTCACAGCAAGTTCAAAATGGGACTCAAGCTATGTGGGTGGAAAATTCTGATTTAATAGCATATTTCATCCACTTTGCAGAGGTGTAAATGGTCTCCACTGCATGGTAGGTAGTTGTGAATCCAGGCTGGAGTGCCTTCCATTACTGATCAGTCAAATGACCCTTTGACAAATTAAATCAGTGTATGCATGCATAACCTGTATGATTCATACTTTGTTTGGGAGGCATTCTTCCATTGTCCATGTCTTGGTAAAAGCCACCGTTTTCAGATAAGCATGTAAACACGGGTACACTTAAATATACACAACTGCTGTTGGATGTACACCATATTGAAATGGGATTGTGTTCTCAGCGTCTGCTGTTTCACAGATAGGGTGACCATCTATTCTGATTTTGCAGGAGTACCTTGGTACCACAGGCCCATTTGGTATTCTGCCCGTGTTCACAAAACCTATAATTTTTGTCCTGGTTTTATCCACTGCTACCCCTTCATAATCTTGATCTGATTGTATTTTATTTTTTGTAATTAATTCTTATTCTCCACATGCTCCCTTTCTGTCAGCTGGTATTATTTTCCACATTTAACAGATGGGGAAATTGAGACGCAGAGAAGAGACCTGTCCAAAATCAGACAGTGATTAGTTCCCAGGTTTCCAGAATCCCAGATATGCATTATCCATAGGATTGTCTTTCCTTGATGCATTCTTCTGTGTAACCAAATTAGGGCTGCTATGATCAATTTCTCCTCTCTCTTTTATTTGCAGATAACTGGGAGTGTTGAGAGAGAAAGTTAGCTGTGTTAGTCTGAAGTCAGTCCGAAGTCAGGGTAGATATGAAAGGACAGCATAGAGCAGAGTGACTAGAATATAATAGATGGAAAAGCATGAGGCTGCAGGAGGGACATTGCTATGAGAGGCTCTGACAGGATGCCATAGGGGTGCTGTGAACTCCCCTAGCGCCCCCTGGCTACCGTGTCTACCTGGTGTCAAAATGCACCCTCACCAATCTCGCCCGCCACGTCTTTGATGTTTAAAATGTTTAGGGGAGGCTGCCTTTCCTATCTGCTCTGACACGGTGCCTTGATGTAACTTAGCTAATGATCTGTCCAGTTGCCTTGGTGCACTCTAGCCTTAGGGGCTACCAGTAAGTCCTCCCGTCACCCGCACTGTGGCCTGTCTCCCGCGCTCCCCACACCCGCTCTGCGGCCTAGCTCGCGCTCCCTGCGCTCTTGCCCCAACCGGGGCCTGTGCCTCAATCTCCGCCCACACTCGGGCCTATGCTCGTGCTCCCCGCGCTGGGCCTTTACTCGCGCTTCCCTGCAATCGGGGCTCAGGCGGCCTCAGCCTCACCTGGCCCCAGACCCCTTCTAGTTTCGGGGCTTCTCACTGCTGCCCCCTCTCGCTCCGGGGCTTCTGGACTGGGGCCAATGCACCTCCTAACACTGCTGTGCCCTCTCCGGCGCCAAACTGCTGTGCCTTCTCTG
>NW_017729033.1:91544536-91546162 GCF_001723915.1 Gavialis gangeticus | reverse complement strand
CTGCTCTGCAGCAGAGCTCCTGTTGCTCAGGCTGCCAGAGGGGAACTGTCCTCCTGGCCTTATGCTTGGGCTTAAGAAGGGGCCAAGCCCTGCCTCTTCCTGTCAGCTGACCCCCTTGGTTTCCCTGACAAACAGCACCTGTGCTGCCCTGGTGACTGGCAGTTGAGCCTCCCCCTCCTCACCACGAGGGGTCTCTCCTGCCCTTTCCACCGTTAGGCGCAGGGCACCCACGTGCACTGTGACAGAGGCATACAAGCAAAGGACCTATAGGAAAAAAGGGGTCCTAAAAACTAATTGAGGTAATGTGATAAGAATCCATAGTCCCTGTTGAACCCATACTTAAAACAGTTCAGTTTGTAGATGATTTCTTGTTCTGCAGCTTTTTGCTATGGATCCAAATGCCTGCTCTGTCCCTACATCAACACAGACCACATCATCACTGGACCATCATCACAAGGTCACCAGTCTCCTCTTGGTTCCAGTCAGAGCCCTGGGTGGAGTGCACAGGCATGCACATGTAGCTGGTCCCATGCCTAGATGGGGAGATTGAGGCCATGTGGGGTCTACTCCAGCTCTCTGGACCCCCATGCAGCTGTCCAGGTGTTGCCAGCTCTGGCCAGCTGCCAGCAGTGCCCAGCACAGGGGCACAGCAAGATACTGGCAGCCACATGGCAGAGGCTATGCCCCACTGCACCTGGAGGCATAGAAAAGGCTTCTGGGGGTGTGCTGCAGGCTGGTGGTGCTGGCCCTGCTGCCAAAAGCAGCCTGCAGGCAGTCCTTGGGTGCTAACAGGCCTGAGCAGAGCCTGTAGCAGGCTACAGAAGCCTTCACCAGACTGCTGGCTGTGACGGCACTGCCCTGCTTGCCACATGTCAGGGCAGTGGCTAACAGTACCGCTGGGGTGGTACTGGACAGGCACAGCAGGGCTGTGGCTTGTCCAGGGGGACACACAGGATGTGCAGTGCTCTCAGGCTGCCTGTGTTGTGTGCTTCAGGGCACAAAATGTCTGCAGGACATTTATAGCCTGCAGACAGGGATTGCCATAAAGGCAGCCCAGGCCAAGAGCAGGAGAGACTCCTAGCCTTCAGCCTAGGGCCTGGCCTCAGGATGGCCCCCTAGTAGCTGGGCAGACCCAGAAGCAAATTTTCTCCCCGGTTGCATCTACATGTGCATTACTGCGCAGTAACTAATTGTTCTTAAATTTGCTACCTGCAAATGCTGTTAGCAAATTTAAATGCAGTTAAGGGTTTTTACTGTGCAGTAAGCATGTGTACATGTAGATGCATGTGCTTACCTTGCAGTAAACTAGGCAGCTGTGCAGTAACATGTCTTGTGTAGATGTACCTACTGTGTCTGAAGTTAACATGCAAGTAAGCACATATATCCTGGGAAACTGAATACACACACAGTGTTCCATAACAAAGATAACAGACCCTGCATCATTGGTACTAGGTCACAGTCACCAAATTAAGACACCAGTAAATGACTAAATTAAGATGCATGCATGTGATGGGTTTGTGGAAAACATAACATGGGCAGTTTTGCTGATAAAACAGCATGTGGACAGTATGCTAAGCACAGGGAAACCAATCAATGGTATCTGGAAATGAAGAATCACCAGCAGGA
>NW_017729033.1:91536300-91539536 GCF_001723915.1 Gavialis gangeticus | reverse complement strand
AGCACATATATCCTGGGAAACTGAATACACACACAGTGTTCCATAACAAAGATAACAGACCCTGCATCATTGGTACTAGGTCACAGTCACCAAATTAAGACACCAGTAAATGACTAAATTAAGATGCATGCATGTGATGGGTTTGTGGAAAACATAACATGGGCAGTTTTGCTGATAAAACAGCATGTGGACAGTATGCTAAGCACAGGGAAACCAATCAATGGTATCTGGAAATGAAGAATCACCAGGAGGAAAACATGCAAAAGGAGGGATTTTCATAGCAGGAGGGGGGAATCCCAAGGCTACCATGGGCAGAGAATGCACCACTGGCCCATCTCACTCACCCCCTGGGGGGATGGGCATTGGCCCTTGACCTCTAAGACTGCTGACATTCAAGCAAAGAACCACAGGTTGGAGCTTCTGTACTGGCCAGATATAATACCCCTCTGTGAGAACCCTGAAACTGGGAAATAAGTAAGATGGGTGGAGGTATTTTGTTGGCTTTCCCTGCATTACTTTTATCTGCTATCACTGTGTACCAATAGAAATCACAGAACATGGGATTATACATAAACTGGACCATATTATGTATAGTTTAAAGATGGATTATGGTTATTAAATATGGTTTAAAGAGGGACTTCTTATCCTGTTACCTGGATTAGTTTTTGTGAACCCTTTTTCTGATGTGTTCTTAGCTTGTATGTCTCTCAGAGTACTCCCTTCCCTCTCCCTCTGTCCTGCTTTACAACATATTGTATTCTAATCGCTCACTCCACTTAATACTTTATTCTATGCTGTCCTTTCACAGTATCTGAAGAAGTGAATTTGGGTTCATGAAAGCTTGTGTTCTGTCTATAAATGTATCTAATTTAGTTAGCTTATAAAGGTACATATCTACCCTGCCATCTAACTGGGAATTTTAATACACTAGACCATAGGACACCGAGGCAAAAGAACAACATAAAGCATACAACTTGAGAGGTTTTGGATCACTTAAAGAACAGGGCATGGAAGCTGGGTTGGATGAGATGATGGGTATAAGTAATGCAAGTTGAGTGATTTGGCCCTCTACTAATACCTTCTCTAGACTTGCATTCTATCACCCTTTTGGAGACCAATGAACATTTCTGTGCCTGGTGGAAAAACAACAAGATACACAGTTACCATTTCCATGTCTCAATTTTTCCTTCCTTAACAACTTAAATGTTATTACAAGATACCCTCAACGTAAGAGGGCCATATTTTCTATTTTGCCCCAAAGGCATGATAATCCTGTTTTTGAAGAGGAGTTAATTTGTAGGCAGCAGGCTAGTAGTTGACTTGATGGATGAAAAAAAAAGGCTAGCTGGACTATAATCATGTGTCTGCGGTTTTTCATGCTGTCGATTGATTTTTCTTGTTCCACTTTCTCTCCTCTCTGGAATTCCACGACTATACTATTTTATGTATTCAACTATCAGTCTGACCTCCACAGTGCCCTGTGTCTCTTTCTCCATTCAGGTTTCTGTCTTCTCTCCTGTTTTTTACTTTCTTTTCATGGTCCCTCTTTATATAATTTGTTTCCTTAATCACAACAACAATTCCTGCAACATATACAAGTCACTCAAAGCTCTCTGTACTCCCAATCCCACCCACTTCATCTGTTCTGAATATCTCCACCTAGATAGCTAGCTAGCTAGCATTGAAATTCAGGCTGCAAAACCAAACTTGTTATCTTTCCTTCTGGGCCCTGTCCCCTGTCTCACTTTTGTAGTGCCATGAACAGCTAAAGGAGAGATAGCATGAATAGCTCAACTCTAAAAGAAAAAAGTAATATCCTGGTTGCTTGAGACAGGAGACTTGGTTCAAGCAGCAAGCAAAGCCTGAACTCATCCTCTTCTAGATGAGGTGGCATATTTTAAAATTTCTTTGCATTAGAGTGAGATGTGTGAGTTTTGAGAGAGTTAGATGCGAGACTGACAAGCAAGAGTGGGTGGCAAGTATATGGGGAAGATGATAACATAGTAAGGGTAGGGAAACACATTATAGTGAGATTTTTTATTTACTCAGAAAAGACTTTCTTTCATTATTTTAAAATATAAACTTCATTGATGACTTTTTTTTTGGTGTAAGGCACTCACAAAACCTAACTTTAAAGCTGTCTAGAATGTGGATATGTGAGCAAACCTCAATTGCATATGTAAATTTAAGGGGATGTAAAGCCCTAACTCATATTCTGGATGCATGAAAAATAACTGTCGTAGAAATATACCACGGCTGGGGATTCATTAATAAACTATTCATGTGTGCCTTGGGTGTGTTGTGAAGTATGAGGGTGAAGACAAAGTGCCTGAAGGTATCTGAGAAATGCACACATTCTTTGCAGTCCATTGCTATAAGAATGTGGCTCATTAATTTTTACACATCATTAAAAATAGCCTTAAAAATGTTTGGGATCAGGCTTGTGAATAAGATATTTGAGGTACACAAGCTGGGGGATGGGCTGATACACACAAATCCTAAGGGCAGGAAATGCTATACTTCTGCTTTGTGTGGGAAATAATTAATCTGAAAATTTGGGCAAGAGGAACTAGGCCACTTTCATCCTACACCACCTCCATCCAGATTTCTGGTACAGGAAGAAAAGCAGTCTTTGCCAGTGTAATCTTTGACCCAGAACATGAAGATTGTGTTGACCCAAAAGCAATAGGAGAGATTTCCTTTAGGGAGACTAGATACCTCTCTCATCCAGACAATCTGTCCTTTAAGATGTAGCTCATTACCTGGCAGCCATTTTAGCTTGCAGTTCTTTATGAAAGTAATTAAGACTCTGGACAGTTCTCAATTTAAGCTTTTCACTAGAATGTGGGGCAATGGGGCTGAAAGGGCAGCGCACTGCAGTAAATTTAAAACATTTTCTATTCTTCTTCACTCACCCACCCCTCCATCTGCTTGTCAACACCTTCCACTGTGAAAATGTTACTGTTTGTATTCTACATATTTTTGGCACCCACTGAATGTAATGGAACAGATCATTATCATGGGTAAACTGATGTAGCTCCACTGATTGACCCATTAGCTAAGTACAGACAGTCAAAAAGCAAAAGGCTGAATTGATTCAGTCTTCACAAGTTAGTTTAACTGGATAGACTGAACTGATAAACAAGTGAACAGACATTCCCTTTTGATTCCTCAAATGGAGCCACATGCCTGCAGTGCACAAGCCAGAAGTTGGGGCGGGGGGGGGGGGGGCTAAA
>NW_017729033.1:91528999-91536113 GCF_001723915.1 Gavialis gangeticus | reverse complement strand
GCTAAAGCACACCTTCCTGTTCTCCTGCAGCAGACAGCTTGGGCCAAGTCTAGCCTGCCCACCCTGCAAAAGGTTGCTTGTTAGAGAGATGCAAAGTATCTTGGGATGCTGGGGGACTGTGAGTTAACTTGCAATCTGGAGGGGGTCTGGAACAGAAGTTCAATAAACTGATTTAATTTTAATCAGTTAAGCCTGATACTACATCCATCCAGGTTTATCTTAAACTGGTTTTGGTAACTTTGATAGCAATTTATGTGCACTGAACTTCTGTTGTGTTATAGATTTGAACCGGCTTCTGATCACTTATACCAGTTTATGTGTAATTTCTGTTTTCTAGCCATTGCATCAAAGACTATTTGTGTATGTTTAAGTGATATATGATCACTACTTTTGATTCTGATGCACAGGAGTGACTGCATGAAAAGGGTTCAGTCAGCTACTTTGAACACATCTTTAGACAATCAAGACCCATAGCTAAAATATACCACAGTGACTATTGTAGTATCACAGTGATCTGATGAGTCTCTTCTCATGCTGAAGACCAGATGGTTGAGTGTTTTCTAAATGTTGAACTGAGGTTGCCAGAAATATTTTTGTTTAAGAACAGTATTTAACTGAATAATCAGTTGTGCCACTTTTTTATGAAAGGAGGTATGTGACAGGTTTGTATTCCAGAGGCAGATGATACCCCCTGATGGCCATATAATCTCTGCCCTGGCTCAAACTCTAGGGGCCTTCACCTCCTTACTAGCCTGATATGCTTTTGATGCTATTATCTTATTGGGAGGGAGGCTATATTGAGCATCCCAATAATTTTCCTTGTCAGGCCTCGGCCTTCTTGGCCTTCATGTCTTTTCTCTTGCTGAGCTCTCTAGCTCCAGTCCACTGTACAGGACTGGGCTTCTGGGTCCCTAGCTTGTCTTGCCCTCCAGGACCTTTGCCTTTGTCCCCTCTCAGGTGCCGAGCCTTCTAGCTCCAGTCTCTGTCCTTCTCAGACTCTGGACCCTCTAGCTCCCAAATCTAGCCCTGCTCTGGGCCCTCAGCCAATCTGTGCCTTGAGCCTGCCCCAGGCAGGGGTCAAGGTGGTTGTGTACCTCTTAGGTGCTAATGTGATTGATGTGGCCCTAGACACAATCGGATCACCCCTCTGAGCACTATGGGACCTCCAACTCCACCCCCACCATCTTACCCAAACCACTAGACCAAACTGAAACCAAAACTTAAATTCTTCTGGCATAACTACACTTCTAGTCTCCTGGCTATATATCATGACTCCTACTCAACTGTGGGCCTTAGTCCGCTGCTAGCCTTCAACCCTTTGCTTGCTGTCTCCAGGCTTAGTACGCTCACAGTCTGCTTCTCAGCAACTGGCCTCTCATAGCCGAACTCTTCTCACTTCAGCCTCCAGGGCCAGACCTGCTCTGTCTCACAGGCTCTGCCCATTTCCAGACAGGTGACTCAACAGGGCTGGTTGCAGTTGCCCTCTAATTAGGCCAGGGGTGGGCAATTATTTTGGGCAGAAGGCTGCTTACCGAGTTTTGGCAAGCCATCAAAGGCTGTATGACAGGCAGCTGGGGCAGATATATATTACATTTTCTTAATTTTTTAGGGGACCTGCAGGCCGCATTTTGCCTACCCCTGAATAAGGCTCATTCTCTGGACGCCATAGCAACCCAGCTGCAGCTGTGCCCTGCAGGATTCTCCCTAGGCTTTTTCTCTCTTAAAGTAACAGAGAGTCCCAGAAACTGGAAAAATCCCAAAAGTTTGTGATGAGCTCACTAAACTTGAATGTTATAAGAATAATTAATAATTATGACTGCCCAAGTGCTCAAAGCATTCCGTTTGGGAACAAAGCAGAATTTAGAGGTAACAAACTACCAGTGTATAAAATGAGAGAAGAGAATTGTACATTTAAGTTCAAGAAGCTTAGATTTAAAATGTAAGATTCTTTATCTCCTTCCTGCATCCACATAGGAGCTTCAGTTGGTTGCTATGGGTTAACAATGCTTATTTGTTATCATCATCATTGTTAAAATAGTGCTAACAGTGTCATGAACTGGGCATTATCCAGAAATAAGATCCAAAGACCAATGAGTTGTTCTATACCTAACTTGGCTGGAACAAAACAAATGTGATATGAATACAGCACATTCATTCATAATGTCCTAAATGCCTTTAAATAAGGTAAGTTAAATCATAGTAATTTACATTAATTCCAATTATCTTGATCTTACCTTCAGTATCTCAATGACACAAAAATTTATTCTAAGCTTTTATAACTACTGCTGGCTAAATAATACAAGAAATAATTCACAAATATATGCATATATTAAGTTCAGTTCACCCAGCTGATAATTGTGAAGTCATGTTATATGCAGTTTGCAAGTATTAAATCCTGAAGAGTTTACAAGTTTTAAATAAGAATGCTTATTTGCTCAGTACATATGTACAATCTTAATTATTTGCCTTTCACTATGGCTGGATCTTATGTCCTTTGAAATCTTTCTATTGATATCAGTGGACTGTGGAGTAGGACCTGTTCATTTTTTTGTTTTGCTTAATGATTCTTAATAATTAGATCAGCAAAGAAACACTGCATTCAAATATTGAATAACAAACAAGTAAAATGAACACTTTGGAAATAAAGCCTAATGTATTCAATTCTTTAGGCAAATCTTGTGAAGAATAAATACATTCACAGATATTAGGATCAGTTTGTGAATTATTCTCTTAAAGGGAAAAAAGCAATGCTGTCACATAATTTATTCACAATAGATAATTCAATTATCTTTATCCCATATATTAGTGTTAACTGGGCATGTCTACATGTGCAATTAATGCACAACAATAAACTCCATAGCTTATTTGCTCTGGAGTTTTTTGCTTCCAGGTATACTGTGTGAACTAAAATTAAGTGCTACCCTTCTGTAGAGTTAATTAGTTTTGTGTGCCCTAGTTGGGGTGCACATGTAGATGCTGAGACATTTACTGCACAGTTGGTCAACTATGGGTAAACGCCTTGTGTAGATGTGCCCACTGGTGTGTATCACTTGAACTTCAGAGAACTTTGAGGGACTCCAAATTACTCTAGCCTTTCCTATCCATATTATGTTTCCTTTTATTTCTCCATGCATGATCATCCACATTTTGTATACTCTGGCTAGAAAAGCATTCAGTGTCTTTAGAGGCAGCCTTAGGAACTACCTCAAGAAGCATCCCTCAACCACAAAATGGAAATTTGTATCAGAGTGACATGAATGACAATTATTATAATCATTATCTTCTCTTTTATTAGGCTTTTCTATTAATTAAACTTAAAGTCTGCTACTGGTCTTATAAAAATGTTCATCTGTTTTCCTTTAATTCTGAATAGATTAAAAATGAGATTTGACATTAATTAAAAACTTGGATTTATAGTTTTTTTATTGCAAACAGATTTGTGATAATGTGTGTATGAATGCCTTCGTAGCTCTTGTTTGGAGCAAACACATTATTAAACAATGACAAGCAATAAAGCCTATTGTGTTGAGCACAGGAGGGAAGTCCTGTTGGCTCTCATGCCTCAGCACAGCACAAAAGGTGTGCTTGTATTCAAATGGTGCAGAGGGTAAAACTGCAAAAACACACCATGTAATTAATGAGAGCAATAATTTCTGAAGAGCAGCTTCAAAACCAATTTTAATTAGCAAATAAAGCAGGATGTTAGCTATTTAAAAACTATTTTTGGTTTGTGATTTACTAGAAGATAGCAGTAGGATTTCATTTCATTATGAATCACAAAACTAGTGCTTCATTTTGCATGTAGAACACATTAAAATCCCTTCCACACCCCAATTCTATAGGTACCTCCAAGATATATTAAAATGGTGAAGACTGTAGGATTCAACACAATTATTTTCTAATTATCCTCTTTAAATGTTACATTATGGCCCAAGTCAGTTACAGCATTGTCAAGGAGTGCTTTTAAAAGCAGCCCTATCTGTACAGCCCAGGCCACATGTGACAAAATTAAATTGGCACACTTCACTGTATAGACCTTGTGTTCCTGGCAGTCACAGCCAGCTCGATACCTCAGAGAGAAGGCTCAGCTGTCACTCAGTGACCCATTAACACTACAGTTCCATCCTGCAGTGTCATATTCCTCATTCTCACAAAGATAGTGCTCCCCAGAGATACTGAATACCTGCAGGAATGAAAGAGGACAGCAGTGACAGCAGCACTATCAAACAGGGCAGCAAACAACACACAGGGAGAGACTTGTCGATTCCAACACTTGAATTCTGAACCTAGAGAAAAGTCAAAACCCACAGTGATGCCAAGGTGATCTAGTTTTCAAAGGGATATCATCTTTAACAAGCTATTTCCTTCTGTGCTTCAGCATCTAAAAGAAACAACTGCCAAGAACTCTTGGTGTACACTAGCAACACAATTTGCTCAATTTGTACTGTGGACTCATCCAACAAGTTGTTAAATAAAACAAACACCTGCTGCAGTATATACAGAGATGAGGGCTGCCACTTAGAGAAGTGCAAGGAAAATCACACATAACAGAATCTTTCCCTTTTTTGCAGCTCTTAATCCAGAATTCTGATTGTAACTGGAAAAAATTGGTTCAAGAGAATTAAAAATATTGTTCAGCATAAATGTGAAGGTGCTTCTGGCCAATGTGAATTTTCATGCAGTGATGTGCAAAACCACAGGCCATAGATCAGCAGAAGGAAAGATAACGCATGTTGCCACTCTGCCTGTATTGCTCAGTCACATCTCCCCAGTGGTTTAACACACTGGGGAGTCACTGTGTATGTGATTTAGGAATTATTGTAGACCGTGGGAAATTGCACTGTACATTACCTATTTGTGTGTGTGCACGTGTGAATGTGTGTGTTGGTAGAGGCTGAAGAGTAAGGAAGGAAGACAACTACAAGTTATCTAAACCTTAATGGAAAAGATAAATTCAGACATGATTACAGCTGTAAGGATAGAGCAAAAGTTACAATTCTTCTGAATTTGTAGGAGAATGGTACTGTGACAAGTTTTTACTTTCTGCAATTGCAGCCTCTCAAAAAAAAAGAAAAGAATGAATGGGGAGGTGAAAATACCCCCTTTTTGTCCCAATTTGGTGTCTTGTGGAGGAACCTCTAATTCCACAAACTTGGGTCGAATCTTACTGTCAGATGCCCAAAGGGTGTAAATCAGTATTACTTTTGGTTCATTATATTTATAGTCTATGTACTATTTATTTCTTGAGCCATCCAAAAGTTTGACCAATACTTTTCATTAAGGAGTACAAAGTTCTTAATCTCTGCCCTCTCAAATTCACAATCTAGAATCAAATGTTTTAACAAGTGGGGTGTAAAAGAGAGCAGGAAAGCAGGTAAACATGTGAGTAATTCTGTTTACTGCAGGAGCAGTACAGGTGGTTGTACCCCTGCTTCCAGCCTTCCAACTCCCAACTCATGGGCAGACTGCACTGCAGGAGTTTTTGGGGACTTTTATAAAAGTCCCCATATTGGGTTAGAATCCCTGTCTTCCCTTTCATGCTTAGATGTACATCCCCTTCTCTTCCCTACTTCCCACCACCTTGCTGCTATTGCTTTTTCCACTGTCTTGGGGAAGGGGAAGCTTCAAAGCCCCTCCTTCTTGCTCCAACTGAGCTTTGAGGGGGCTGGGCTCAGCTGGAACAGTGACAGTGGTGGTAGTGGAGATGGGTGGGGAAGGAGTGAGATCCCCTATCCTGCCCAGTCCCCCCAGGAGCAGGCTTGGTAAAGGAAAACCCATTCCCATTGCCTCTGTTGATGTCACTGTTCCCAGCTGAGCCTATCCCCACCCAGCCCAGCTGAAGCAGTCAGCAGGAAATGCAGCAGCTGCAGGTGGGGGATAAGGAGAAGAGGAAGGGAGGGGATGGAGGACCAGGATTCTTACATGCTTTGGGGACTTTAACAAGGTTCCGAAATACTGCCAGGGTGTGATCCAGTCTGAAAGCAGGGTACAGCCATACCATTGTACTCCCACAGAACCCTACTCACTTTGCCCCTAAACTCTTTGGGGCAGAAACTGACTTTCTGTGCTGTTTTTGTAGCTTATAGACCAACTCAAATAAATAATGGCATTCTATGCAAAGTGATTATTATGGAAGAACAAACAAAGATGTAAGTAGGAAAAGCAGACAAATGGATTATCAAGGACAGTACCACTGGCAAACCAGAGGGTGACAAAAGACACCCTGGCAGGAACAGGGAACAAATTACTGTTAGGATGACTGTATTTGGATCTTGGGGAGCATTGGATTACCTGCTAACTGCAAGGCAGAATGGTATATGAAAAGTAACATTGCAAGATGCTTAGGCAAGCATTTTCCTAACAATGTAGTAGTGTTGTAAAATCTATAGCTCATTGTGTAAAGAGAACAGGATGCAGACCACTGGCTATTGTTAGAAATAAAGCAGAAGCAAGACCTTGCAGATGGTGAAAAAATCAGCAAGAAAACACAAATGATTGAAAGAAGCCGGGGTCATGATTTTAGGCATGCGCTCATGGCAAAAAGACATGCAAATAAGTGAAATACACAGGTAATTCTATGCTACTGAAATAAACAGTAAACAGAGGCGGAGCTAAGGATAGAGGAGAATATGGGTGGAACAAAGAAGGGACAAGGTGGAGTAAATGTTAATGACTCTGAACCAAGGTGTATAAATATGGAAAGAACTAATGTTCGTAGCAGCTCCCTGGTTTTTTGGAGCTGGCCCGAAGCTGTCTCTATTTTGAATAAACCTGTTGATGAGCAATATATGCAAGTGATACATGATGGCATTGATCCATTTTCTCCCTAGTTGTTGGGCATTGCATGGAGTCAGAGTCTAACAATTACATATATTTTATTTACTGAAGTCAAGTTTTCTTTTATTGGGACTGCTGGTCTGGCCTCTGGAATGTGTCCTGCATGGATTCTTTTTCTATCTACTTTTATAATTTTCCACCATTTCCCAATATTACAGCTCTAGTTTGGAATGACTGATTATCAAATTTTTTATTCTGCATATCAAAAAGGCTAATTTGCTAATACAATTATGAATATTTAAAAAATATCTTCTGCACATGCACAATGCAAACTTCC
>NW_017729033.1:91522735-91523999 GCF_001723915.1 Gavialis gangeticus | reverse complement strand
AAGACTTACCAGTGCTTATGGATACAAAATGGAAAGTGGATATGTTCAAATGAGTTCTTCTCTGATCTTGATTCAGTAGATTTAAGTGTGCTCTTAATTTAAGCATTTGCCTAAATTTCCAATGGGATTTGCTAAATAGGAATAAATTAAAGTATGTGTTTAAATGCTTTGCTGAAAATGGGGACCCTAAATGAAGAAGCACTCAGAGTGAACAGGAAGTTTGCATTGTGCATGTGCAGAAGATATTTTTTAAATATTCATAATTGTATTAGCAAACTTCCTGTTCACTCTGAGTGCTTCTTCATTTAGGGTCCCCATTTTCAGCAAAGCATTTAAACACATACTTTAATTTATTCCTATTTAGCAAATCCCATTGGAAATTTAGGCAAATGCTTAAATTAAGAGCACACTTAAATCTACTGAATCAAGATCAGAGAAGAACTCATTTGAACATATCCACTTTCCATTTTGTATCCATAAGCACTGGTAAGTCTTAAACTGCATTTTTATTCTGAAATGTGACTTTTTAGAAAGGGCATTGTAATGTTTATATATACTGTCTCTTGGTAATTTTAGGATCAAATTCGCTTGCTTTGGAATAGACTGTCATTCTCTAACATGGCTCCTGTGCACACATCTCAGTACACTCTGTAGACTCTCTCCATCTGACCAGAGACAGATGGCAGCAGTGCACAAGGCAGACCTGACTGGCTAACCCAGATTCATCAGAGTCAGTTTGTGTTTCCCTGCAGTATGATGTGGGATTTTGAAGGGGGCATATTCTTCTCCCTTCCTGGCTAGAGCAGCAGAGTCCAGTGAGTGATACACTGTCTTTTGGTGGGGGGGAAGAGGAACAGAAACAAGGCAGTCTGGGATGCTGGAGGACTGTGTTGTGGACTCTCAGAAGAGAAGGAGAGCAGACATCCCTGGTGGCCGGAAGTGGGGGGAAAGGCCACTTTCCTTGCCCAGCTGCTCAGACCCGATGGGCAAGCCCAAAGCTGGTGTGGGGCCCAGGCTGAGCAGCAGCAGTGGGGAACATGCTGGTGCTCAGTGCAGGTGAAAAGTGGCTGCTCCAATCCTCCCCCGCTGCTGCTGCCTCTTTCCCTACTTCCCTGCTTGCCTGCCCACCGGACACTTTGCACTACATGGGTCCCATACCCACATCCATACCACGCACACACAGATCCACACATCCCCACAAACCCCCATACCCACCCACCCACAGCTCTCTTATCTCTCTTCCCCCTCCTCCGCCTGCGGCCAT
>NW_017729033.1:91517617-91522724 GCF_001723915.1 Gavialis gangeticus | reverse complement strand
CCTGCTCCCCTAGGGGCTCAATCCCCCTATACTCACCCACCCACAGCTCCCCACAAACCCTATGCCCACCTACTGATACTCCCTGACACCCCTGCACACCCCACACAATATACAAGAGTAAAACTGCATTTTGAGCTATTATGCAATTACTTCTGCATCTACAGCACAAATGCATATAAATCTACAGCAAAAATGCATCAGGACAAAAATATATATTTTTAATTAAATTAAAATATATTTTTATTGATGTTTGATTTTTAGTATGTAATTTGTTTTTTTCCCCCTAAGATGGCAAGCCCACTTCACCAACGGAGTATTTCCAGGGGCAAGGGGAGGGACTTTCAGTGGCAAAGTTCAGAGGTTAGGGGCAGGACTTCCTGCCCCAAGTGGCAACCCAATGGGTGGGGGACCTATCAAGGGACAGGGCTACCCACGTGGCCCTTGATAGCTTGCCAAACCTTGGTAAGTGGCCCTCTGCCTAAAATAATTGCCCACCCCTACTCTAGATACATGCAAAGAACAGATCAGTTGAATAAAAAAGTGCTATATTGTGCATTCACATGTCTCAGCTTAGAAGTGCACTTTTAGAGCTGGACAATTGCAGAAAACTACCAAGTAATGTTTGTATGCCTCTCCCTGAGTAGCACAGTAGCTTAAAAGTAGTAGAGAATCTGTGTCTTAAAGGTGTTTTGTAAAGTATAGCTTCTTCAGGTTACATCTTCATCCTCTGCTGAGGCTACATATGCTATGCTGAAGGTGTGACTGGAAGAGGTGCAGGGCAAAGTATTGGAAGGGTGAAGTTACCTGTTACATTTAGATCATAACTAATGACACTTAACACTTGAGCATCCACACATTATAGCTTGTCAGCTTGCACTAAGTGACCTCTAAGTTTTGCCACTTCAGGTGAAGGTTAACAATGGGCCATGCTACCTTGTCTATGTTAGGATAACTTCAGTCTGCTTCAGAGAGATAAAATAAGCAATTTGCAGTCCTCCAGCATCCCAGAGGCACTGTTCCCAGCTGTACTCCCCGTCCCTGAGATAGACCATCATAAAACTGTGAAATGGATGCCTAAGTGTAAGGTGCAACTTCGCCTTAATACGTTTATGGTTTGCTGATCCTGGGATTAGTTAGCAGCTGGCCTATCTCAGGTTAGTGCAGTTCCAGGTACAGTGGCTTATAGCATGGAAAGGACACCAGTACAAGATTTTAATTTACTACCTTTTTCTCAGCCATACCCTCAAATATATCCTGTAAATCAGGGGAAAGCATAGACTATTTCCACCTGGGGAATCTCCAGTTGCAAAGTGGCCTGCGATATTCTGAGGCACTGAATTAGACAGAAGGGAACCTGAGACTCAGGTGAGTTTGCAGATGTATACAGGTTTTTATTTTTATAAAACAGTAAGCTAAAATAGTATTTATAGGAATTTTTCACAGAAGTATTTCCTGGTGTTGCATATATGTGGCGTGCTGCATATCTGCAAATTTGTTATGCATACAAATTAAATATTAAAATTTGTGCCATGAAATATATTTTATATATTCAATGCTAATCTTATATAAACAATGCTAAAATTTTGTTTTCTCCTCAAGATATAAACTAATTTTATTTGATTTCTGTATTCTGAATACTGTATTCACATATTCCCTGCACTGAAAAAATGGTGGCAGTTCACTTTAAACTAAAGCTCATTGAATGAGCTCACCCCACCACCATTTTTCAGTGTGGGGATGCTGATACACGTGACACTAAAAAGAATAGTCTGGGTCAAAAAATAGATCAACAAGACATTGGAAATACATTTTGATGAAAATTTCTATTTGATCAATATATCTTGGATTTTCAGGTGCTTTTAATTAGCACAACTTGCTAAAACTAATTAAAGCCCCCCCCCCCCCCATACTTCCTGGAGCATGTGCATATATGCCTTTAGTGTCCCTTTTAACTGAAATAAAGAATTACCAAATATTTTGGCAGAGTGCGCAAGGCTATTTGCCAGCTCTATGGAAATGAAAAGTGCCACCTCACCAGAAGAATCTTGTTATACTTCCACTTCCTAGGCATTTCTTTGAAACCATACTCATCTGCAACTCCACTAAAAGGAATTATGTAGTTCATACAATTTGAAAAGGATTAATCAGGCTACACAGTTTAGGATAAATTAAACTTTTATGAGTCTCTACATATATTTCTCTATGTAAAGTGTATTGCAAATACCTGGCATGTGGTGAATCTTTTAAACAGCAGTACTTTTAGGAGTCCCAGAGATAAGCAATATCCAGGAGCGATGCTTTAGCAGCATCCAAAGAGGACAATGAACTATCTATTCTCTGACACAATTTACATTTAAGATGTGATTAAAGTGTTAATTACACCATAATCACTAACCTGGACACACATTAAGGCCAATTTATGGTGTGATAATATAACAAATAAGCTACAAAATATATTCCACATATGATGTGTAACATTTTTGTGGTTTGTTTGTATGTAGCATGTTGGGACTGACCCATGACAGATCCCAATGCTCAGCCGAGTACAGAGATCTGGACTGGGGCAGTCCCAGGATCTGATATGCAGTCCCTTACCTGACTAGTGGGATTGGGTTGGGGGCAGTGCTGTGTCCTGGACCAAGCACCCCCACTTGATTCTTGAAGAGAAATGAGGTGGGGTCCATGAACCCAAAATCAGGGATATCTCCCCAGAAGACTCTTTGTGGTCTGGACCTTTTTAAAAAGCAGGCATATAGTTAGGAGCCCCAGCCACATGCCTACATTTGTAGTTCCCCCCAGCCACATGCCTACTTTTGTAGTTTCTAGGGCACCCATGGTAGCAGGAACTGGGGAGCAGGGAGCTCTATTCCCTAGCTGCAAGTGCCACTTCACAGCGTGGGACATGGGTAGGTGGAGAACCAGGAGCTCCCAGCCACCTGTGCCCCACACTATAGGTCCTAGTGCATGGGGAGATTCAAAAAGTGTACCTAGAGCAGGGCTGCAGGAGTGCTTTTTAAAACTCCCTGGGTGTTTGGACCCAAACAGTGGGGACAGGCCACCTGGTCTCTTGCTTCCCTACCAGGGACTTTAAACCCTGTACCCAGCAGCTTTGGCCAGGCTGCCAGGGCACGGAGGATCAGAGGTACCAAGGAATGATTAAAGTCTCCAGTAGGTGAAGCCCTTCATTTCCCCCATTCTGCCCTACCAGAAACTTCTGATCTGGACCTGTAGGCACTCCTCCTTCAACTTGCCAGTGCAGGGAGAGCCCAGGATTGTGATTCTGGGCTCCCCTTTCACTGGCAAGTAGTAATGGCACAACTGGGATCTGAACCCTGATCCCAACGATTGTGTTTCCTTCCATGCCCATGTGGCATGTAAGGAGGCACAGTTGTTGGGATAGGGGATCAAACCCCTTTGCACCATTAAATATTTGTATATCAGAGGCCTCAGAAACAGCAAAATCCCTCCAAGCTTCTCTCTTTGTGAAAAACATTTAAACAATCAACACATCTGAGGACTTCTGAAAGTTTTTATCCAGACGAGGGGCAAGGGTTTAACATTTACCTTTCATGAATGAGGCCTATGGATCTTGTAAATGTAAAACAACACCTCAAAGTAGACTAGAAATGATACGCAGCTCTTGTGTAAACTCTACAAAGTGGCTAAATTTCACTACAGCGAATAAAGGAGGGTGCTGTCAGATTGGTTAAAAAAATATCACTGTAAACTCTCACTTCCAAGAAGGAAAAATTTTATTTATATTTGTTATGCTGACTCAGGCATTTTTATAGAAAATTTAGTTCCGTACTTGAGAAAACTCCCAAGTGCTATTATTACACAAAGTGACTATGTGGAATGCTTATTAATAAAGCAAGAATACATGGAAATATGTTTTCTGTGACGTAGCAATGAACTATTCTAGGCTTGTTGTAAAATTGCATTACACTTGACAAGGGAAATTCATAACTGTCTTCTCTGCAAAAAAGTCCTGCCATGCAATTAAGATTGTAAGAGACAGAATAAGCCAAGATAAAAGGAAAGAGCCCACCCAATGCATGTACCTACTGCAAGGCTTTCCATCAATAAGCAGTTAGGAACTCACAGGAAACTTGGAAAGAACTCGCATCTCCATTTTGTGGTTCCTTTACTTTTAATAGAGCTTACTGGATAGAAAACTATGAACAGAAGTGGAAATGAAAGGCATGTTTGGTCTGGACAGTCAGAACTTAGTGCTTTAAGGAAGTAAGCATTTTTCTTCAAGCACAGCAATATGTGTGTGCAGGCACACACTCTGTGTGCGAGTATCTATCCATAAGTATATAGATATATAGATATTTATAGAGAGATACATCTTAAATGCCTCCTGAGCCTTATAAAATACAATTACCTGCAAGTGTACACTGCTTGATGGACAGTAGGGTATAACTGTGAGTAGGCTTAACTCTGTATAGATGTTTTAATTAAAATATTATAGAGGAGGCAGCGCAGAGGGGCACTCTACAGGCGAATTTAGAGATGCATACGCAACAGCTCACTTCATGAGATGTTATGCTGTTGCTTACAAAAGCTTATGTATCTCTGAATTTCAGCCTTCTTCCTGACTTCAGGCTGACATAGTTCACTACCTCTCTCAGTTCTTGCAGGGGGTGAGAGGGGCAGTAGGGACAGAGCCATGCATCTAGCCCCACACTCCCCCTCCCCGCTGCTCTGGGTCCAGCCCTGCTCCACCCCCTCTCCTCTGCCACTTCAGACCCACCACCTCTGTTGCATAAATTGCTAATTTTGTCCCCTGGAGGCTAGTCCAATTCACCTCTAGAAGAGAGTCACACTTTCAGGCTGGGTCCAACTCTATTTTATTGCTTGCAAGCAGGCCGACAGAGGAGCTTGTTGCTCAGATCAGTGTCGACCCTAAACAAAGAGCGCGCGGGGCTTTTATTGAGCTAGCATTTTTTTCAGTTGACGTGTTACATTTTGAATGGTCATTTCAAAACAAAACCTGAGCAACCTATAAGACATGCGTAGTGGGCTATCCTGTACCATGTGGGTGGAAAATTACAGAATGCAGGGGTTGATACTAAAACAAGGAACAAAGAAACATAGAGAAAAG
>NW_017729033.1:91500154-91517538 GCF_001723915.1 Gavialis gangeticus | reverse complement strand
GGGGTGGGGTGCTTCCACTGTGATCCTCCCTATGCCCTCAGGCAGGGAGGAGGGGAGCAGACCCACTGCTTGGGGGGCTGGGGTGTGTTCCCCACCACCAAACTTCCCTGGCAGGGGTGCAAACTTGGGCCCATGCAGCCCAGCGCATGCAGCCAATTGCCACCCGCCCTCTCAGCGGTGCATGCACAATTGGCCAGAAGCATTATAGACAGACACACAGGCAAACAGACTGAGCCTTTTATTATATTAGAATTATTACACTCTATTTTTGCAGCGCCTGACTGCTTTCCTTATTGATAAAACTGATATTGTACATACTGTAGTTGGTATTGTACGCAAGCATAAAAGGGAACTTTATTTGTAGGAGTAGTCCTGCTGAAGTTCAGGAAATTACATATGGTTATAGTCTGAAGCACCAGGCCCCAAAATTTGCTGTAGGCCCTAAGTGGGACAACGATGTAATAGCCATTTTTTTCTTTAAGAACATGTTGACCTAGCCATCATGTGTTGATTGCCTTCGTGTAACTTTCCATTTTACACTGACTTGATAGTAAGGTATTAATTGATTTTAGAAGGATATCAACTTAAGTAACAGTCTCAAGCTTAGATTACTCTACTGCATGTAAATTGATCCAATAATTAGTATAAGTTACCACGCAGAACTGGAAAGGAATGTGACAAAAGGAAAAAAAAATAGTAGTAGTCATGCTTGTGGAAATATGTTTTTATTTGAGAATAAATTAGTGTCTAGGGTTCTTAAATAAGGCAATATTTATCCTGAAGCAAATCAAATGTAGGGAGCAGGTGGCAAAATTGTGTCAGGGTAGAGGAACAGCAGTACAAACAGTCTATTTATTAGCATTATTCATAAACTTTCTATCATAAGCAGCATTAGACTATTTACTATTCACTGGAAGAGTATAAAAAGCGCATTGAAGCTTCAAAAATCAGTGACAAGTTGCCCTCTGCCCAGCACTTTTCTGTGGCAAAGAGAGAAAAAGCCACTCCTAAAACTCAGCATGCCATTTTTTAATTCACACTTATATTTCCACTTGAAGAGGCAAGCCAAAACAAACTACTCCTCTCTGAGAAGCACCCTGGGAATAAATTCCCTCCCAAATTTAATAATTATCAGACGAGTATTTCTCCCACTCCCTCATCCCGCCCCAGTGCAACCTGCTTATTAGGACATAGTTGTTTTCTGCTCCATCCTTTGCATAATTCACAGATGTCAGCCTGCTGGTGGACTGTGTCCTACAGAATCACAACCTTTGTTTTCTTTGCAATTCTCTCCCCTTTCACAGCTGTATTTAGGGCCACACCACATTTAAAACGGTAGGTTGAAGACCAAACAGTAGCATTATATAAATATTAGAATAGTTTTCCATTCAGAGTATTACACAAGTTGTCTCTGCCTATTTCTTTACAATTTAAGGCTTTATGTGAATTGGGGGTTAGTGTGTGCTTTTAAAACAATTGTATTTAACTATATGATAGCTAGAGGAAATTCCAACAGCTGTTTTAGTACCTCAACATTCTCCTCCTTGCAATAAATAAGAAAAAGAATTAGGGCATTTACAGTGCACAGTATTAGCAGCACTGAGGTTTGCAAACAAAGCAAATTTCTTTTTGATTTTCTGTAGTCATAAGGACCCGTATTGGAGATAGGCAAAGTGGAAAATTATTTTCAGAATATTGTATAACACAATGTTAAAGTTTATTTCCCTGACTAATTGGCTTTGTAAATTATTCAGCTCAATTCTTCCAGCTTTATACTGTATTTGGTTTATTTTGCTTTCCTTTATACAATATAACTATGTTTATCTCTGCAGAGAACAACAATGATAGAATCCTAAATGAAGGTTTTTGGGGATGCTGGTTAGGGAACAGCATACCACCACTAAAAAATAAAAAGCCATTTTACAAAGGAAGGAAAGGAAAAAACCCCCAAACAAAATGCAAAACCCAGCACAGTTCAAATGACAGACTATAATAAGCCTATGCAAACTTCATTATGTTAGATGAGCTCAATGAGTGGAAGGGAGAAGAGACATCCTTGTGACTCAACAGCAGCAGCTATGTGCCATCCAAAGTGGTTTCTAGATAACATAGTGATGATTACAGTGTATATCTACAGTATAGAACTATTTCAACATAAAACTTTGGCTGCAACAACCAGAAATAACATTTTGTCTGGTAGCTTTTCAACAGCTGAATGTTTTCCTCCCAGATTTCTGCTTTGTGTGGGTTTAATCTTCATGCCCAAGGCAGGAACCTGCTGTGACTTAACTACCTTACTGGTTGGTGAACTCTTCACCAGCTTGAAGAGAATTTCTCTTTTACACGTGACTAAACACGATTCCTTTTATTTTTAATTTGCAAAATTGCCAATTGATGTCATCTGCAGCAATACAAGAGAACAAAGGATAACCACCTAAAAATAAACAACTACCTATAACTTATTCAAAGGGTCTTATTCAGAGTTTTTTCAGCCTTCTTATTCAGACTCTCTTGTGCCTGCAAGATTGGATGTAATCATTAGGGAAGGTATTCAGAAAAAATTCCTGTAATACTCTGCTTTGATCCAGCAGAACCACTGAGAGAAAAAGTCTTTTTCATAGCATTTCAACAATTCCTATTCCAGTGGGAATCTGAAAGTGGAGAGAAAAATAAAAAAAATGACTTTTTGGTTTGGCTGAAGTTGTATCTAAAAACTGAGGAGGGTCTTTTAAAAAAATCTGAAATAGGAGTGAGAATGGTGAAGTCTGGCCCAATAAAATAGTGGAATTACTTGTAGAGGAAGGACATATTTGCATCACTTCGTGTCACACCTGGTCACACTGCAGGATATCACAACCTGACCACTCACTCTTGCTCAACATGTGCCCAATCCCAGAAATGAGAATACAGTTAGCTTACTGTGGCCCCAAGTGCATGCCTAGAGTGAATCTTAGGTTCTTCCCTGGCAGGCTTACTGGGGAAAGAACAGATAATATCTCAGATGCACATACACAGAAACAATTGTAGCAGATGTGGACATGAACCGAAACATGGAGGAATTCAAACCCATATCCATGCCATGGATGGAGTAAGCTGACATAACTTCCAAAAGAGGGAAGACTCACTGATTCATGTAAGATGAGGATCTGACCACAAGGCCTGGAAGTTAATCCACACCTTGTTCCTCAACACTTTTCTGCTTAAGATGGGGAACACAAAAAGTCTTTTTTTTTTTGTAAGTTACTGACTTTGGTGTTGGATCTTAGAACAGGGATGGGAAATTATTTCTGCTGAAGGGCTGCTTAATGAGTTTTGGTGACATCTGTCCAGGGCCTCAAAGGTATCTCTGCCACTTGACAGGTGCCCCAATCCCTGCTTGCCACCTTGGGACCTGAAGTCCTGCCCCTAATCCCTGACCTTTGCTACCAGAAGTCCTTCCCCTTGTCCCCAGAAGTACTCCTTTGGTGTGTGCGGTGGGGGGGAGAGTTGCCATCTTGGAACTAGAAAAAAATACCAAATCATATGCTAAAAACCAAATATCTACTACAACTTAATTTAATTTTATTTTAAAAAATGTCCTGATTTACATTGTGGAAGAAATCAAACTTTGTGTTGTGGTTGAATCAGAACTGACAGAGCCAGCTTTTCTTTATTTAGGGCTATACTGTGATCACAGGGAGGATTTCATACAGCAAGGGGAATCACCCACTTGTCTGTTTCAAAGGATTTCTCAGACTCTCTAAGGTTACAAGCGTATTTATACTTAAGACAGAGAAAGACATAAAAAATATACCTTGGAGAAACAAAACAATAGTAAATTACACAGAAACTTAGAAAGTTTTACTTAAACAAACTATCTATGTATAGGGCAATATATCAAGATAACCCAAGGAATGTAGGAATACGGATTCCTTATCTCAAAGCAGTATCAGCACATCTGGTCTTTGTCTATTTTTCTAGTCAAGTAAGCTAATTACTTCTACAACATGTTTGCATAATGTATATAGAGATGATTGCATAATCATTCAAAAATAAAGTTTTACTCTTATATATTGTGTGTGGGAGTTTGTGGGGTGTGGTTGGGTGTGTGTGTGGAGGAGAATTTGTGGGGAGCATGGGTGTGTGTGCAGGGGGTGTGGGGGTTTAGGTATGTGTGTGGGGGTTGAGGGAAGAGTATAGGGGGTGTGGGCAGAGTGTGGGGGGTGGTGTGGTTGTGGCTGCATGGGGGGAGTGCCTCTCACAAATGCCCCCATGGTGCACAGCCCCTACCACTTGGAACAGCAGCAACAAGGGGTGCTCATGGCCCATGCAGATGGAGCCCCCAGATAGTGCGTAGATCTGGCCACTTCTGGGAGCTACACATGGCAACAAGGAGAGGGCCAGGCTGGCCTGCCTCCATCACATGGGGCTCCTTGTATCTCATGTGTAGCTCCCAGCACCCAGCCAGAGCTGTGCGCTGCAAGGGGGGTGCCCCAGGTGATGGAGTCAGTGGCCTGGCCCTGCTTCCTGCTGCCACTTGCTGATCCTGGGACTCTGCTGGGAAGTAGGGAGTGGGGCTGGACCTGCTTGGTTTTATTGCGCAGGGTTTCCTGCCACTTCTGGCAGAGTCCCAGGAGCTGCATGTGGTAGCAGGGAGTGACAAAGACTGCCAGCTCCATGGTGTGGACCTTTCCCCTTGTGGTGCATGGGTCCTGGGAGCTGCACTTGAGCTGTGGGGAGCCCAGTGCAATGGAACCAAGCCGACCCAGGCTCTGTGCTCCTGCCCAGCTGCAGCTTCTCCCTGTCCCCCCCCTCCCCCAATGCTTCCCTACCTGCTGCCTGAAGTGCTGCCCCAGGAACATGAGGAGGAGCCAGAGGAGCTAAGCAATTCCCCTGGCAGCAGCCAGGGCTAGGGCTTTCCCCTATACAAGGGTGGGAGTGCAGCTAGCTTCCCTGGTGGGAGTGAATGGGGCTTGGGCCTCATAGAAGTTCAGCAGGAGCATCTGCGGGGTGGGCGGGATACAATTAATTGGTGAGTGCCCACCCATGGGCTGGATCAAATCTCCTGGTGTGCCAGATCCAGCCTGCAGTCTATATTTTGCCCATTCTTGTCTTAGAATTTATTTACATGATGGCTGCCTGAAATATTTTCTGAGCCATGTAATGAAAGAAAAAATAAGGTTGATTTCAATATGCTCATCATATTGAGGGTACAATTTCTTCTGTGGTGGCCTGGTGCCTATTTTGAGTTGCTGCATTAGGATTATATGCAGGTTAGACTTATGGTTTCTCAAATATTTCCCTTTAAAGAGACCAGAAAACATTTCACAGTATTTCTTCCTGTCAATGAAACCCCCCTTTTTTCTGACTTCTATATTATAAAAACATTCCAAGCCACATCAACACTTGGTTTATTTTTACATCTTTCTGCACAGTTTCTCTTTGGATCTTTCTTTATGGCAAAATTGGATTTTGATGCCTGAATCAATACCCAGCCACTAGATCTGAATACTCCACATTCCTAGGCTGCTGCTTGTTCTAATAAAGTGCGCTCTCTCTCTCCCCCGGCTTATTATTATTTTTAAGGGGCAGATTCTTTTTCTCTTACTCATCATAATGATGTATTTTCATGCTAATAGTCCAGAGGAGTCAATGGGTCAGCTTGTGACTTATTCTACCTTGTGTGACTAAGTGGAACTATACTGGATATTTAAAGTGTATAATCCTGTGAGATCTCTTACAAGTTTGGGTTATGTGATATGTGCTCATATTCTTTATCTATAGAATGCTCATTTTCACAACCACCTGTTTTCAAAATACTCCTGAACTACAGAATTCATTTTTTAACAGACTTTGTTACTGCTAGAATTCTAACATGGGCTACAGAACTCAAACTAAGTCTCAAATGAATAGGGCCTCAATGATTTAGACTCATTTTGAAAGAATGGGAGAAGGGAGAAAACATTATTTGTAAGTTTTTACTGCTGATTGTTAAATTTTTTTTTATAAGTTTAACCTCTAGGTTTCAGTCTTTCATAGAATTTGGAGGTAGCAACAGTAGTTATTAAAAAAGTTTATTTACATTGTGTAAGGAAAAAGCAAATGGCACCTTCTCCCTACAAAAATAAACCTAAAGAGAAGAAAGAACATGAAATGCAGCATTGCATTATATGCATAGTATTACATTGCATTGCATTGTATGTATATAAGCTATATATAAAAATAGACTTGCATATTTGCATATATCAAAACAATGCTAGAAAACACCAATCTTTGCCATTAAAAAAAGAATGCCACTCAGTAAAAATGTACAGATCAATATGAGAAACAACATCCATGGCTTAAAATAATTGAATGTATACAAAGGCCTAACCAAATGAGCTATGTTCTAGATGGCTTATTAGTCACATAATGCAGATCTAGAGATGAATCTAAAGACATCTGCTTATGGAATGCACTAAGGAGCTAGTTACTGTGGACTGGTTTCTCTACATTGGCATCTGGATCTAGTGACACAAAACCAATATCAAATAAGAATTAACAAATCAAGTGGCTGATGCATCACTTCAGAAACTAAACACTCAGTGGGACTATAGACAGAACATTCTCAGGAGAGGTGGTCCCTTTACCCTGATAGCTCTGTGTTGCTGTTCCAAAAAGGCTGACATTCACTGAAGTTATTTTTAAAAGTTGGGTAATAAAATTATAAATAACCTGACCAATCCATTCCAGATAAATGATTGGACACACACATATATATACACTCCCAACCACTCTAAGGATAGCCCTGCAGTTATCTTCTTGATACAAATGTGGAAAAAGCCCTATTTAGAATGATGTTATTTCAAATAGTTACTAGTTAATTTCCAGTCTATATAGTGTGTGGCTTGGTTCCAGGACTCAACTACTCTGTCTGCTGTTTGCAAAAGTGTAGCAGGGCACTAAGACATGCCTGTTCCTTAAGGATGAAGAAGCCTGGCCAGGGAGCTCTGCAGGCCAAACAGAGCTCCCCACCTGCAGGTTGCCGGGGTAACAGCCCAAGGGAGTAACTGGCCACACTTGCTGACATCACCTGACTGGCACGAGGCAGGGTTTTGGGATATATATGCCCAGACTGTAACCAACAGACACTGTCTCTCTCTCTGGCAATTGATGGGGTAAGAGCTTCTGAAGCTACTTGGGAGTTGGTGCTGTCTGCCTAGTTTTCCCAGTACTGCCTGCTCTGCCATCTAGGTGCTACATGACTGCAGGGAATCTCCCAGGTACTTAGATAGGGGTATGTTATGCTGAGTGGAAGTTTGTTGCCTTAAAGGGGCATAGCACTGTTGTTGTTAGTATTTAAGTTATAGCTAAGGGGCTTGTGTTTTGTGTTCATGTTTACGCTGGAGGATGGGGGTGAAACTAAAAAAGGGAGGTCTGGAGGCCTCATTAGTGCTGGAGAGAGAGGGCATATGACTTGACAGAGCCCGGAGTGCCAGAGGGGCACAGCGCTCAGAGGGATATAGCTAAAGGGGTGCAGAGCCAGGTGCCTGGGGGAGAGATAGTAACACTAGTGAGGCCTGGGACATGTGAAGGGGAGGTTGGAGCATGTATGCCCCACCTGGTATAGCTGGGTGCATGAAGGGCAGCTTCCTACTTAATTATTTACTAACAAGGCATGGCACAAAAGATAGGTGGACTGCCCAAGACGGGTGGGTAGGCTGATGCAGAGGTCAGCCTCAGAGTGGTCTCATATCACAAACAGCAATCACTGGTGCCTGTAGCATACTCAGTGCACTTAAAATGACTCTCCCTTGCCAAGTATCACATGGAGAAAACACAGAAAATATCAGGAGAGAGGTTGGTTTGTTTGTTTTTTTTTTTTGGTGCTATTAACAATTCCTAATTTAGTAGAACTCTATAATAAATGGTGTCATGCTATAAAAATTATAGCAGCATTAGCTACTATATAGTTCAGACTGCAACAGATTCCATTACAGTTCTGATTGAACTCCCTATATAAAATAGACACCCATGTCTGTGCACACACAGCCCTCTTTAAATCCTGTTCATTTGGCCAGGGGGTCATCATGGAATAATTCTACAAAATCTGAAACCTATTGTCTTGCACTAAACCTTACCGTCAGAATGTAAGTAAAACTTAATTGGTATAGCATGATGCTGTTTTTAGGGTATTGGATCAATCTAAGAAAAACTGCATTGTCAAAAATCTACTAAATCTGACTTAAGTTTATAGTTGCTATTTAATCATGATTTTAAAGCTGGTTGAGGACCTACTCCTGTAACTTGGAATTATCTAGGCTTCTAATGAGGGTCTTTTTGTCTGGTTATTTGTCTTGTTTGTGGGGGGGTTTTTGCATATGAACTGATGGAAAGGAAACTGAACTTCTACCTTTTTGGTGTTGGAATAAAATCAAATATGGTTTGACTTCACTTAATTCTCCCCTGATTTAACCTAAGTTCTATATAGATAAATTTAACATGTTCTGTTTCAAATTAGAAGCTTTATTTACTGCAACAGTTATATAAACTGTGGGTACATCTACATGAGCTGTTTAATGTAGATGCCAAAATATTTACCCCACAGTTAATTAGTCAACTGTACATGTGCACTCCTATCAGGGCTCATGAACCTAATAAACTGTGCAGTAGGGTAGTAATTATAAAATACAAGCACTGTCATTCTCTGGAACTGTCTTGTGTGCTGCAGCACATGTAGATGCTGCCCTGGCTGGCTGGGTCACGGTGTGTTTCAGTGTGGGGCTAGATAGCTGGCAGCTCCCATGCTGAAGCACTGTTGTGGCCCTGTCAGCCACTCTGCTGCATGTGGAGGCCAGTCACAGCAGCCACGAGCTCACAGACTCATTCCCCTGGATCCCCTGCCAGCCTGGGCTTCTCCAGCCAGGCTTCATGTGCTGTGCATGAATAAGCTTTTGAGGAATATGCTTGTCTGCATGGGATACAGTTTGTTCTGCTGGTTCTTGCCTGCCACTACTTCGATCTTATTAAAAAAGGGGGAGGGAAGAGGTGCTACAATGATCAATATCCACAGAAAGACCACACCTGGTCCATCCCATGGCTTAGGTGCTTTTTTAAGCTATTCTTTCTTTTACAGAGAACCAGATGGGAGGCGGTGGCTCCTCCTGGGTTGGTCCTAGGATCACCCTAGTGATCTGAAGAGGATCCCCGGCGATCCAATCCATGTGGTAAATTCCAGTAGACATCTCACTGGCTTATGGCTGCACCCACAATCAGTCCTGGCAGTCCACTGTCCTATGTAGGGTGTCCCTAGCTAACTCCTTATACGAGTTGCTTGCTGTAACCCCCTGCCTTAGCAGTCTTTGCCTGCTCCAAATAATAGAGAGGGTAAAAAGAAAGGTTTCTTCCTCTACTTGTGTCTCAGCTCCCTGCTGCTAATGATCTTGTTAGCAGCTCATTAGGGGTGCCACCCAGTCTCTTCTGCCATGTGCTGTGCTGGTACATGAATCCAGGAGTCTCCCTGCAGTAGGGTTTACAGATCTTGGCCCCAGCTCCCCTCAAGTCCTGAGCATTGGGCCAGGACTCTTCCAGGGTCTAGGCTGGTGATTCCCCCTTGGCTTTTGTTGCCTTGCTGTGTTCTTGTGAGAGAACTGCAGCTTCTCCCTGCATAGCAGCTCCATTCTCCCCAGACTCACCGCCACTCCCCTGGGACTTCTCCAGTAATAGCTTCAGTCAGCAACCCTGTTACAATGCTCTTGAGCTTTTTGCTCCCAGGTGCACACTTAAATGGTGTGCCTGGGAGCAAAAAGCTCCAACACAATAAGCTCTAGAGTTTGAGTGCATTAATCGCACATGTAGATGTGCCCATTATGTAGAAGCTCATTTCAATGTGTACTGAGCTTTAGGTAGACCAGTCCATTCAAGAGTTATAAAAACTTAGAGTTTTATTAAGTAAAGCAGCATTTCCAAAATGTCAGCTTCTGGCCAAAACATTGACATTTTATGAAAGTTGCTTCTTTAATAAATTTAAGTTTTAAGTATCTTGAATGAACTGCTCTATCAGCTGTGCACCATAACTGAAGAAATATTGTATTGGCAATACAGCTACTTTGAGAAACTGCTGTGTTCTGTAGGAACACTTCACTATATAGATGGATAAATTGAGAAGGTGTTGTGATGGAGTGCTAAAATTATGTATATGTGTAGCTTCCCTCTACTTCTTTGTTGATTTATTTGAAATGTACAAGATTATTAACAACTTCAATAAGATAAAGGGCAAAATTAACTCTGTACTGACAAAGAAATGGTACCAAATATCCCAGAACCAAAAATAGTGACTAGATTACAGCAGAGGCAGACTGTGGACTGATTTGGGACTAACTTTAGTCCCAAGTCAGTTGACATGCACAGAGTTAATCTGCCTTAGCGTGTCTACATGTGTGTGAAAGTGCTTAACCCCCCTTTTTGCAGGTATCAAATTTAGGTGCAAATAACTTAAAATTGCCACTTTTTAAGGCTCATTAAGGGCATACATGTGTACACCCATGCCTTTTAATGCACCTTAAAATGGCTAATGTGCCTTAAATCTGTACATATAGATGCACCCACTGTTATGGTGACAATATTTGGATCTTGGGGAGCACTGTTTTGTAGCTGAAACAAGGCTTTAACCTGTGGCCTAGCAAAAGCTGCTAACCACAAGGCAGCATGATGGCCAAGCCAGCCACTTGCTTATGCTAAGTAACCATCTTAACTCTGTCAACCACTTTCTGAGAGAGAGAGCAGCAAGTAAGTCTGTGTGCTGTGAACCAGCTACAGTGAGGTACGAGAAGATACAGGGGCCCAAGGAAGGTGGGGATGGTACAATGTGGGGACAGAAAAACAGATTGGAATGTAGAAGATGACACACAACCAAGATGAACATATACAAAAGGGTGAATGGTGATTGGTAAAGAAGCCTCCAGAGTTTGCCCATTGACTGAAGAAGTGGGGTGAAGGCCTTGAACATCTGCTTATAGCAAAAAGACACATAAATGAATAAAATGCATAGGCAATTCCATGATGATGAGGTGGAACTTGAAATGGGTGGACTGAATGTTAATAAGCATGAATCAAACTGTATAACTGTAGAAAGAACTACTGTTTGTTGCTGCTCATTCGCAGACTGGGTGTCTGTGAGGGAGCGCTCCCAAAACTGTCTCCATTCTGAATAAAGCTGTTGCAAGCAATAGGTGCAAGTCACATTTTGCTCCCTGCTTGCTCTGGCTAATGATGATCCAATCACTCATGAGTCCTGCTACCTCATCTCCCTAGTCATTGGGTGCTGCATGGAGTTGGGGTCTAACACCCACAATAAAACAACTGCACTGACTAAGTCATTTAGGACAATCACTTTCTGTGAAGCAATATCTGTATGAGATAAACACGTGATATTATCCCCCAGCTATACACCTGCTTTACCCTTGGAGATATTAAGTAGGAAGTGGGTGGCCGTGTAGCAATGCTGGCAGTTGGCAATGCCAAATCAAGTTCTCTTATCTTTCCCGCACTGTGTTCTTCATTTCTTACCTTTTTGTAGTTATACACAGAATGCTCTGCACCTACAAGTGCAAAACATTAAGCCTGCACTGTTGTTAATAATCATAATAAACACCAATGCTGATAATGATAAATCAAAATATTTTATGTTTTAATTTTCTTGAATTAATATATTGAGGTACAACATCTAATTTTCAGTGCTGACCCAGGGAGAGAGCACAGCAGCATGACACTTACAACAGATACTTCAATTGCAATTACCAAACAGTTAATATATCAATTTAATTAAATTCCTATAGTGTTGCACAGCATAAAGTATTAAAAGGAGTTAACATGACTAAAAAGACAAGAGGATCAAGCCAGTTGGCAAAGGCAGAATGAATTAAAATGTATTTTTCCATTAGCTGAATGAGTTGTTTGCATAGGTAACATTCTGCTGAACAAATATTTCACTAGGACTTCCAGTTTCTGATAGGCAACAGTTCAGAGTGCCACTGTCCCAGAGGAAAAGTTCATCTTTGAGTGTGATGTTATACTTGGAGAACACTGGCAAAGTTGCCATATTTTAGGTTACATGATTCAATGACAAGGTCGTATAAGCTTTTGTTGAAGTCACTTCTACTAGTTTCAGGATAGAACTTCTAGGAACAATTCATGACAACAAACTGCATCTCAGAAGGTATCCTCCTCAAATTGCTTAACATCCCATCAACAGTAAATTGCTTCCTCCTAGCAGTACCTATTGCTTTAAAAGAACACTGTTCCAATTTACCAGCTTTGGATTTCGGGCAAACTGGGTGCATCTACACAAGATGCTTTACAGCACAGAAGACTAATTTGCTACACAGTAAAGTATCACTGTCTACATGTGTGTGGCAATTAGGATTCAGTACATCAATTTACTATGCTGTTGGATAGTCTGTTGGATACTAGTGGTATCTGGCAGTGCAGTAAGTTACTGCTCTTAAATCCACATCTAGACAGTCATGGGTGACTAGTGCCTCCTGATCCTGGTGGTTCCTCTGCGGCAGATCACTGACTGGGGGGATGGGGTCCCTGAGTGCCAGCAGCAAACCTGGAAGTGCTGCCAGCACTTCTCTAGGTACCCTCACATTCTTAGAGGGGCCACCAGCCATCAACCCCCACTCCCTGGCTGACAAGAGCCAATCTCAGGGACAACACGTGCCCTCTCTCCCCCATGTCCCTCCTACATGTTGCCTATTTAGACAGTGACATTGGGATTAGTTTACCCTGGCTCAAATTAAGCTAGAGTATATTCAGTTGCATTACTTGCATGTGTAGACATGCCCATTCTGGTCTCAGTTGCACTGGATTTAATCCAAAGTACTTTAAAGTTAGTCCAAAGGTACAGTTACTACACCTGTGACTGCAACTTGGTCCCTTGCTAGTAGCAGCCAACTTCCCTCTCAACTTGCAGCTAATAAGATGGTAAGGAGAAGAAAGGTTAAGGACAATCCTCCAGCCTTTAAAACATAGTTTGGGCAAAGCTACCAGTTCCTTAAATAAGATTTTATACACTATAGCAAACATGTATACAAGTGGTAGGAAAGGGGTAGCTATATTAAAGAAGTTGGTAGTGTGGCAGATATCCCCCAAACTGAAAGTAAGCTGATGGAAATAGTAGTAGTATTGGTAGCTATAAATTCCACAGTAACTACCAATCCTGGGTCTGGTTTCACTAGAGATGACAGAAGACCAGCCAGAATCCATTCCTCTCTAAAACTGTCATTGAGGGTGAGACCTTCCTTTGTGAACCTTGTTACTTCTCAGGGTTAGAATATGGGTCATGATTAAGATAAATTTTCAATGTGTGTTATTTATTGAGATGTGGTAAATAGCCAAATCCCCCCTCCCCTTTCTTCCCTGTGGGAGCGGTTTTCTGTTGTAAAATGATCTACTTACAGATGATTATTTTCCTCACAGATCATTGAGCTGATTGACTCTATTGGATCCTCCATTACCTCTATTTCAAGTAATAAAGTAACTCATTATGTAAAACACTTTCAATGTTTGCACTAAAACCTCACACTTGTAACCCATTTTTAAAAACAAAAGAACCTATGGCCCATCCAAAAAGGAGAGAGAGAAAAAAAAAGAAAGAAAGAATGATGTGCTGTAACCTTGCACTTCCTCTGGAATAAAACCTGGCATGACCTTAAGTTTGACAACCTCAGAATGGGATTCCAGACAGCAAGAAGAGTAGGGAGCTGCCTGTGATCCGTACTCAGCATGTAGCCTTTTGGATCTGGCTAACTGATCACAGGGTTGTCTCAAATCTAGACCCTTAGGGTTGTAGGGAAATGCTTTTGTTCACTTTCAATCTACAGTTCAGAACACTGTAGTGAAAGCTGTGCTTGTAAATTTTCTTTCAAAACCCAAGAAAGAATCTCTGTTTAGATCAAAGGACCAAAAGGGCACGTACTCCTGTCTACACTTTAGCCTAATATTTTGAAAACTTACCCAAGATATGAGAGACATGAGCTTAATTCCATCCTGTGTCTGGGGTTTTTCAAGCCTTTTTCTTTCACCTTCCTGGAAAAAATCTTAACCCAAAGATACTTAAAACAGCCCTAAGGTAAAATTCATTAATAGTCCTTAAAACAGGGACTGAAATCCAGATCTCCTCTTCTCAGACAAGTCCTAACCATTTAGCTATTCAATAATGTTCATGCTGGCATTCCCTTCACACAAGGGGTGTCAAACTCAGTCCCACCCAGTTTGAGTTGGGACCCCAGCCCAGTTGAGTTGCCTGGACTCAGACCATGGGCTGAATGAGTCAGCAGTGCACCAGTCTGCAAGCTGGATCTGGAGTGCGTGGCCCTAGAAACTTGGCACTGGCAACATTAACTGCCATAGTCCCAAAGCTGCAGTATCTACTATTTATCCAGCTTCCAGATATCCAGCTCTGTAGGCATCATTGCAGGCAGGCTGACACTGCTCCATGCTCTAGATCTGAAATGATAAAATATTTTTTTTGAAAACTATTAAAAATGCAGCGGGTACATCTACACAAGATGTTTTACTGTGCACTAGACTAATTTATTGTGCTGTAAAGCATCAGCATCTTACTGTGCATTAAGTTTGTCAGTACTAGCAAGTGGCACATTAGACTGAGACAAGAACTAGAATATGACACATTAGTTCAATGTATTATAGCGCACATGTAGATGCTGACCAGGAACAATTTGCTCCCAGTCAGCCCAGGCAGCAGGGGGCCACAGCTGCTAAGCTCTTGGGAGCAGACAGCTGTCTCAAAGTAGGGGACTCCTCCCAGCTCAGTGATGCTGGCTTGGGACCTCTGTGCTCTGCCTCCCAAGGCACCTGGCCACAGGAAGAGTAGTGATGAGCTGGAATCCCCCAGTCCATGCCCTAGCTCCTGCCCAGTGCCTGGGGAGGTGAGAGATGAGTAGTGCCAGGGCCAGGGGATCAACATCTGCCCATTGGCTGAGGAGTACAGGGTATCTGGGGATGCTGTGCTGTGCTCTGCCATGTGGGGACGTGCCAGCCTCATGCATCTCTCCCGAGATCCCGATTGCACCAGATCAATTGCAGATGGGGCTCAGGAGTCACTGGAAAGAGCATTCTCCTTGGTTCCTCCTAAGACTGGGAATATAGAGCTGGGTTGGGTTGGGGGTGGGGTAGCTCAGTCTATTGTGCAAGCCCTGGCTCCTGGGGAGGAGAAGGCTGTGGGCTCCATGCTCTAGAGGAGCTGCTTGGAGATCCCTGCCTCAGCTGTGAGGGCAAGGGCCAGAGCCATCCAGGGGCATAGAGCAACAGGGATGTTTCCCTTGGGAAGGAGTGGACAGATGGGGCAGCCCTACTGGACCATGGCTTCTCCCACTGGTCTCACAATAAACAGGTCCAGTGCATCCAGCTGGCACATAGCTGATCTGGACTAGAGCAGGGGAGGAAATCCATTCTAGACCTGAGGAGGAGGCTCCCTCTGCTCCTTGGAGCCCAGGCTTGACCCCTGTGCTCCCTGCCAGCCTGGGGCTGGCACTTGAGGGATCCTGGAGCTCCCCCTGGATGCTGAAGTGGGAGAGAGTGGGGAAGGAGCAGCTCTGGACTGAACTGCTCCTGTCAGGAGCAAATTTGCTCCCAATGGGCACATCCAGACAAGTGCACATGTGCCTCTTGCAGCATCTCAAACCTCTTTGAGACATTGCAAGATGCATGTGTGGAAACAAAAAAATGTTCCCCAGGGCATTGCGGGGGCAAAATTTGATACCTGGAGATCCAGGTAAAAAAAAAAAACCCAGGGGAAAAAAGCAGGGCAGGGCTACCAGGTTGCCCAGAACTCAGGTCCTCCACAGAGAGTCTCTAGTAGCCAGCCAGAGCATCTCTATGGCTGGCCCTGGGCCCTGTGTTGAAGAACATTGCCTGCCTGTGTGGGGCAAGCAGTGGTTCAGGCTGCAGGGACCTGGACCTGGGCTTCTGCCAGGTGTGGCTGGTGAACTGAGACTGGTGGGGCAGTGAAGCGTCCCATGGGAGTGGTGGTGGGGGAGGGAGGGTTTTCAGCTGGCTGGGAGTGTGTGGTGGGGTTTGCAGCTTCTCCACTACTGGCCAGAGTGCCTGGCTGGCTGCAAACCGCACCCCACTGCCAGCTTGCTGCAGCCCCCCTCCCCCACTCCCATGGGATGCTCCACTGCCCCACCAGTCTCAGTTCACCAGTTGTGCCTGGCTCCTGTCAGGTAAGTAGGAAGTGGAGGGGGCTAAAGGAGGGGATCATGGGGGGCCCCTGCCCAGCTCTAGGCCCCCCCAATTGCTCCCCTGCTCAGCCCCAGCTCTCCTCTTATTTCCCCAGCTCTTCCCTCATTTCGACGCCCAGTCCCACCCTTTCCCTGCACAGCCCACACTAACCAACTGCAGCAGTAGCCATTGGGGCCACTTAGGGCACAGCTGCTTGGCCCTCATAGCACAACCCCCATAGTCCCATATGCCGCTCACACCCACAGTCCTTCTACAGTTCACCAACACCCCCAATTCACCCCCACAAACCTCCCACCCACATTCCTGACCCTGTGGGTCAGGAGTGAGGAGACTGGGGTGGGGGGCAGGCTGTGGTTTGATAGTGAGGGGCAAGGGCTGGGGTAGGGCAGTGGCATATTGGTGCTGATTTGTGTTGCACTTCCTGGTGAGTGAAGGGAGTAGAGGCAGCTCTAAGTTTTCTATGACAAAAAAAGTCAAAAGTCAAACTATATAAATATTTAGAATGTATTTTACTATGATGATAGAGGCACTGGTAGGCTTCCAAATTGCTTTAAAATTGTAGATATATCAATAAAACATTGCCCAATTGATTTGATCTCTCTCTCTCTCTCTCTCAGTGGGGCCAAAGAGTGAAAGATGCAACTAATAATTGTTTTTTTGGGGGGGTGAATGTGCCTGAAGGGGACACTGAGCAGAGTCCTCTGAGCCATACCCACCAGTCCTCAAAGGCATCCAAGTAGCCAGTGGATGTCATGCACTGGTGTGCTGCCTGGCAATGTGCATGCATAAGTGAGAGACAAGTGGCCCCACAGTCTCTGGGCACTATCCTGGCCAGAGCCTTCTTCCTGGTCAAGTACAGGGCCCACGTGGCCAGGGCTAGGAGGAGGTTGACCAGGAGGTCCCAGGACTTGGTGGGGCCATGGATGGGGTACCCAAAAATTAAAAGGTGTGGGGTGAAGTTCAGCTAGAACAGTGGAGGGGCTGCAGCCTGGCACACTCAAGTACCATGTGTGCCAGGGTCTCCCTCTGCCTGCAGAAGGGGCAAGAGACCGGGGTGTCTGTGAAGCTCACCGCATACATACCTGTGGCAATGGCTCCATGGAGGAGCAGCCAGCTGAGGTCCCCACTAGCTCATGGCATGAGGGTGGAGTACAGAC
>NW_017729033.1:91494407-91495154 GCF_001723915.1 Gavialis gangeticus | reverse complement strand
AGCCAGAAAAACTCCAATGCCCATCTCTGGACTCCCACCAGGACCTCAGGGGGCACAGGCAGGGTGTGTAAGTGGTGCCAGAGCATTGACAGGACCAGCTGGTTCAGCACCAGCACTCTCCCACACAGAGACAGACATCTCAGGAGCTCTGCCCATGCTCTGAATGCTCCATCACTGTTGCCTCCAGCTGGTGCCAGTTCTTCAGCAGGGACAGGTAGACCCCAGGTAGAGCAGCAAGCCCATGCCCCAATGGATCCCATGGAGTGCGGGTGGGAGTGACCCATTACCCACCACCAGGCCAAAAGTCTTGACTCAGTTGACCCAGGCAGAGGAGGGTGCCAAGTACAATGCCTGGCAGGCCTCCACCTGTGCCAGGTCACCTGAGTCCTTGACCATGAGGAGTACATCTTCAGCATATGCTGACAGGACCAGCTGTGCTGCCAGCTCACGGAGCATCAACCCCACCACCCACTTCCACAGGAGAATGAGGAAGGGCTCCAGGGCTAAGGCATACAGCTGGCCTGACAGCAGGCAGACTTGATGCACCCCTCTCCTGAATGGGATGGGCTTCATCAGGGTCCATCTGAGCTTGATCAAGCACCCTGCAGAGGCATACAGCACCTGGAGAGCCCTCATGAAGCAGGACGTGAAACCAAAGGCCTGCGGTGTGCTCATGAGGAATCCGTGATGCACTCTCTCAAATGCATCTGGTCCAGGGATAGGAGGGCAAAAGACAGGCCCTCCCAG
>NW_017729033.1:91486875-91489407 GCF_001723915.1 Gavialis gangeticus | reverse complement strand
TTGATTTGATCTCTCTCTCTCTCTCTCTCAGTGGGGCCAAAGAGTGAAAGATGCAACTAATAATTGTTTTTTTGGGGGGGTGAATGTGCCTGAAGGGGACACTGAGCAGAGTCCTCTGAGCCATACCCACCAGTCCTCAAAGGCATCCAAGTAGCCAGTGGATGTCATGCACTGGTGTGCTGCCTGGCAATGTGCATGCATAAGTGAGAGACAAGTGGCCCCACAGTCTCTGGGCACTATCCTGGCCAGAGCCTTCTTCCTGGTCAAGTACAGGGCCCACGTGGCCAGGGCTAGGAGGAGGTTGACCAGGAGGTCCCAGGACTTGGTGGGGCCATGGATGGGGTGACCAAAAACAAAAAGGTGGGGGGTGAAATTCAATCAGAAGCTCAGGGGGAGGTTCTGGAGGTGGAGGGGCTTCAGCCTGGTACACTCAAGGGTCATGTGCACCAGGGTCTCCATCTGCCCACAGAAGGGGAAAGAGACTGGGGTGTCCACGAAGCTTGCCACATACATGCCTGTGACAATGAATCCATGCAGGGAGTCACCAGCTGAGGTCCCCCATGACTTGTGGGATGAGGGTGGGAGTACAGACTCAGCCACTGGGGAGGCTAAGGACCTCTGTAGTGACCCAGTGCTGTCCCAGCCAGAAAAACTCCAATGCCCATCTCTGGACTCCCACCAGGACCTCAGGGGGCACAGGCAGGGTGTGTAAGTGGTGCCAGAGCATTGACAGGACCAGCTGGTTCAGCACCAGCACTCTCCCACACAGAGACAGACATCTCAGGAGCTCTGCCCATGCTCTGAATGCTCCATCACTGTTGCCTCCAGCTGGTGCCAGTTCTTCAGCAGGGACAGGTAGACCCCAGGTAGAGCAGCAAGCCCATGCCCCAATGGATCCCATGGAGTGCGGGTGGGAGTGACCCATTACCCACCACCAGGCCAAAAGTCTTGACTCAGTTGACCCAGGCAGAGGAGGGTGCCAAGTACAATGCCTGGCAGGCCTCCACCTGTGCCAGGTCACCTGAGTCCTTGACCATGAGGAGTACATCTTCAGCATATGCTGACAGGACCAGCTGTGCTGCCAGCTCACGGAGCATCAACCCCACCACCCACTTCCACAGGAGAATGAGGAAGGGCTCCAGGGCTAAGGCATACAGCTGGCCTGACAGCAGGCAGACTTGATGCACCCCTCTCCTGAATGGGATGGGCTTCATCAGGGTCCATCTGAGCTTGATCAAGCACCCTGCAGAGGCATACAGCACCTGGAGAGCCCTCATGAAGCAGGACGTGAAACCAAAGGCCTGCGGTGTGCTCATGAGGAATCCGTGATGCACTCTCTCAAATGCATCTGGTCCAGGGATAGGAGGGCAAAAGACAGGCCCTCCCAGCATGCTAGCTCCAGGCGGTCCCAAACCAGGTACAGGTTATGAAGATGGGAAGTCCGTGCTCCATGTATGTCTGGTCAGGATGGATCACATCTGTCAGCACAGAATGCAGGTGCAGTGAGATGGCCTTCACTGCCACCTTGTAGTCTATGCAGAGGAGGGACATGGGAGGTCCCTCTTCTTTGACAGGAGGGTCAGCATGGCCCTTTGGCATGATGGGGAGTTTCCCACTTCCCTCAGATTTGGCCCAGACCATGGGAAAGTCCAGGCTGAGGACATCCCAGAAGGCCTGGTAGAACTCCATGGTTAGCCCTTTGATTCCCAGCGCCTTATTTCCAGGCATCAGGTGGAGAGTGGCTGAAAACTCAGCCAGAGTGCAAGGAGCCTCCAGCTAGTCCCAGTCACCCACATAGACCTGCAGAAGTCCCTCTGACAGTGTCTGACAGGCTTCAGTCGGTTGGATCCAGGGAGAAGAGCTCTTCATAGAAGGCCTGCGCATGATGGTGTCTCTCACCTGGATCTGTGACAGGGGTGCTGTCACCCACCAGAAGACAAGTGATGCACTTCTTGTCCCCCCACCTCCTCTCCACAGCATAGAAGAAGCAGGAGTTGTGGTCCACCTCCCGAAGGAGCTGGACTCATGAGCGGACAAATGCACCACGGGTGCTGTGGTCATTCAGAGCACAAAGCTCTTCCCACCTGTCCCGACACTCTACAGAGGGACAGGTTGGTTGGGTTGGTGTTCAGTCACCTCTCCTGCTCAAGCTGCTTCTGGTCCACCTCCCTCTGCCAGGTGTTCCCCCGAGTGTAGCTGCGGCAAAAAAGCTGGATGCACACTTTCCCCACATCCCACCATCTCTGAGCTGAGGGGAAAGTTGCCCGTTACTCCCACCAGGCAGCCAGAACTCCCAGAAGGCCTCCCTGAAGCCCACATCCTGCAGCAGACTGGCACTGAAATGCAAGTAGGCAAACCCCAGATTCCCAGGCCCTAGTGTGGCCTGGGTCCAGACAAGGTAGTGATCACTGAAAGGGGTTGGCCAGATACCAGAGGAGTGGGCCCAGGCAAAGTGCATAAAAGAGATATAAACCCAGTCCTGCTCCTCTCCCACCCTCACATAGGTGAAGGCAGGGGGGTTGGTAGGGTGAC
>NW_017729033.1:91479795-91481875 GCF_001723915.1 Gavialis gangeticus | reverse complement strand
GGGTGGGTCTGTGCAGGGTCCCCGACAAGACTGGCCTGTTGATTAGTCCCCACCATGACCCCCTCTGGTGTGGGACCATGGGGCAGGCTGGAGGTGAGGTTTTTCTGGGAGGGAGAGGGAAGAGACCCATCAGGCATTGGAGGGCTTTGGCATCTGCCTCAGGGTCCTGGGAAAGGGGACATCCTCCCTCAGGACTCACCAAGGTGAGACCCAGGGCCTCTGTATCATCCAGATCAGAGAGAGGAGGCTCCACTGCCAGGCCTTCCTTTGGGTAAGCCTCAGCGCCCATGGTTTCAGGGGGCAGGCCCTGGTCAGCAGAATAAGTGGCTTCCTCCATGGGCTCCTGTTCAGGACTATCTAGCAGCCCTGAAACCTCCTCCACGGGGATCACCCAGGGTCATCTTTCCCAGGGGTGGGGTGTCAGGCACAGCCGGGGATGCCCCCAGAGGCTGGGCCGCTCCTCCCCCCCATGTGGTGGTCTTGAGGTGGGGAGAGGAGTCCTCCACATCAGACAGCTCCAGCTGTGCCCGGGTCTTCCTCTTGTCTTTGCACCCGGAGGGGACCTGCAGCCACTCAGCCATGGGGTGGTCCTCAGGTGGACAAGATCCAGTAGGAGAAGGTGAGGGTTGGGGGGGTGGGGCACCTATGACGGGCATGACTGGGGGCAGGGGGGTTCTGCTCCCTCTCTTCCCCTGGTTGCTGCTGCCTTTCCTGGGACTTGGTCAAACTTGGTTGGGGTCCCTTGAGTTCATGAGGGGGCTTGTAGTTGTGGCTGTGGTGCCAGGGGGGCCTGAGGGTGGAGGGGTGCCATTGGCAGGGGCACCCCTCTTGCCAATGGGACCTGCAGATGCCCTCCCTGCCTGGTCCATGGGGCAATCATGATGCAAGTGCCCTGGGGCACAGCCCTGGAAGCACCACAGTTCCCCCAGTGTATATAAAATCCTCACCAGGGCCCCCTGATAAGGAATTGGCAGGCACCCATCAGCCTCCAGCTTTGCTCCTGCTCCCAGCTGGATCATAACCTGGTGATAGAAAGAGTGCATGTGGTGGAGGCCGGGGTCTTGGCACCCCAGTGAGAGGACCAGCACTGGGGAGATGGTTCCAAACACTGGGGAGAGTTGGGGGAGCAGGGCCCAATTGGGGATATAGGGAGGGACGGTCCCCAGCTCTTCTACAGGCTTGAGGGGGACGTATTTGCCTTCCACCAGAAGCCCCCTATCTACCACACTTTATGTGGTGGTCTCTGAGGCAAGGAAAAAGACCCCCTTGCCATGAAAGTGGGAGACCTCCATGATCTTGGGGGCCCCCCACTACCCAAAGCAGGGCCTGCACCCAGGTCTCAAAGTGCAGGTTCTCTCACTTGGGCAGTTGGCACTTCACCCCATGCCTATGGGTGAGTGCTGGAAAGGGGGCCACACTGCCCAAGCTGGAAGGGCCAGTGGTGGAGGGTCCAGGTGCCCCAGGTTTCAGGTCTCCCCACAGCTGCCTGTGCATAGGTGCAGTTTCCCTTCCCCCCCTGGGGCCACATTGGTGGGGCCGGGGCCAGGGCCAGGGCCAGGGCCAGGCTGAGTGTGTGTGCTGGCTGGTGTAGTGCACCTGGTCCCCTCAGACTCTGGTGGTCTAGGCTTGGGGGCAGGGCCCTTGCCCTTGCCCTTCCCACCCCAGCTGTGGAGGAGGCTGAAGAGGAGCCTTTCCTACTGCCCTTGCCCTTGGTCCCTGATGATGGGAGAGGGAGCTTGGGAACCCCTCCAGGGGGTGGGCCTGGCTAGGGGAGACCCCCTGGCCCGGATGGTTCCCTACCAGAGTCCCACCTGCCCCTGCAGCAGAATTTGTAGTGTTCTCCATTCCCAGAGGAGGGTGGCTGGATTCTGCCTCCAGAGTGGAGTCTGCAGGGGCATGCATCCCCTTTGAGGCTTGGGTGGGATCTGCCCCCATAGTGGGAGCTGCAGGAAGCTCTGTGGGGGCATCTGCCCCCCCAGAAGGTTCCTGTCTTGCCATTGTTTCACATGAGGGCAGGGAAGACAATAAAAACCAAATATCCAGTGGGGCTGGTGAATCTAGTAGGGGCAGGCTGGGGTTG
>NW_017729033.1:91472858-91474795 GCF_001723915.1 Gavialis gangeticus | reverse complement strand
ACGGGGATCACCCAGGGTCATCTTTCCCAGGGGTGGGGTGTCAGGCACAGCCGGGGATGCCCCCAGAGGCTGGGCCGCTCCTCCCCCCCATGTGGTGGTCTTGAGGTGGGGAGAGGAGTCCTCCACATCAGACAGCTCCAGCTGTGCCCGGGTCTTCCTCTTGTCTTTGCACCCGGAGGGGACCTGCAGCCACTCAGCCATGGGGTGGTCCTCAGGTGGACAAGATCCAGTAGGAGAAGGTGAGGGTTGGGGGGGTGGGGCACCTATGACGGGCATGACTGGGGGCAGGGGGGTTCTGCTCCCTCTCTTCCCCTGGTTGCTGCTGCCTTTCCTGGGACTTGGTCAAACTTGGTTGGGGTCCCTTGAGTTCATGAGGGGGCTTGTAGTTGTGGCTGTGGTGCCAGGGGGGCCTGAGGGTGGAGGGGTGCCATTGGCAGGGGCACCCCTCTTGCCAATGGGACCTGCAGATGCCCTCCCTGCCTGGTCCATGGGGCAATCATGATGCAAGTGCCCTGGGGCACAGCCCTGGAAGCACCACAGTTCCCCCAGTGTATATAAAATCCTCACCAGGGCCCCCTGATAAGGAATTGGCAGGCACCCATCAGCCTCCAGCTTTGCTCCTGCTCCCAGCTGGATCATAACCTGGTGATAGAAAGAGTGCATGTGGTGGAGGCCGGGGTCTTGGCACCCCAGTGAGAGGACCAGCACTGGGGAGATGGTTCCAAACACTGGGGAGAGTTGGGGGAGCAGGGCCCAATTGGGGATATAGGGAGGGACGGTCCCCAGCTCTTCTACAGGCTTGAGGGGGACGTATTTGCCTTCCACCAGAAGCCCCCTATCTACCACACTTTATGTGGTGGTCTCTGAGGCAAGGAAAAAGACCCCCTTGCCATGAAAGTGGGAGACCTCCATGATCTTGGGGGCCCCCCACTACCCAAAGCAGGGCCTGCACCCAGGTCTCAAAGTGCAGGTTCTCTCACTTGGGCAGTTGGCACTTCACCCCATGCCTATGGGTGAGTGCTGGAAAGGGGGCCACACTGCCCAAGCTGGAAGGGCCAGTGGTGGAGGGTCCAGGTGCCCCAGGTTTCAGGTCTCCCCACAGCTGCCTGTGCATAGGTGCAGTTTCCCTTCCCCCCCTGGGGCCACATTGGTGGGGCCGGGGCCAGGGCCAGGGCCAGGGCCAGGCTGAGTGTGTGTGCTGGCTGGTGTAGTGCACCTGGTCCCCTCAGACTCTGGTGGTCTAGGCTTGGGGGCAGGGCCCTTGCCCTTGCCCTTCCCACCCCAGCTGTGGAGGAGGCTGAAGAGGAGCCTTTCCTACTGCCCTTGCCCTTGGTCCCTGATGATGGGAGAGGGAGCTTGGGAACCCCTCCAGGGGGTGGGCCTGGCTAGGGGAGACCCCCTGGCCCGGATGGTTCCCTACCAGAGTCCCACCTGCCCCTGCAGCAGAATTTGTAGTGTTCTCCATTCCCAGAGGAGGGTGGCTGGATTCTGCCTCCAGAGTGGAGTCTGCAGGGGCATGCATCCCCTTTGAGGCTTGGGTGGGATCTGCCCCCATAGTGGGAGCTGCAGGAAGCTCTGTGGGGGCATCTGCCCCCCCAGAAGGTTCCTGTCTTGCCATTGTTTCACATGAGGGCAGGGAAGACAATAAAAACCAAATATCCAGTGGGGCTGGTGAATCTAGTAGGGGCAGGCTGGGGTTGTGGGAGAGAAGGAGGGTAGGGAAGAGAGGGGCTGAAGCTCACTGAGCTACAGCCCCACAGGAAAAAAACTGGGAGGCCAGGGGGAAAACACACACACACATGCGTGTGCTGGGAAAACTCCAGCTAGCTTACTTAGTCACACAACAAACACCAGGGCAGTGGGAGTGGACCACAGGACTTACTACACAAGGGCAAGAACACACAGGGAAGGCTGCTGAGGCAGGTATAAAAGATGGC
>NW_017729033.1:91456844-91467858 GCF_001723915.1 Gavialis gangeticus | reverse complement strand
CTGCCTTTCCTGGGACTTGGTCAAACTTGGTTGGGGTCCCTTGAGTTCATGAGGGGGCTTGTAGTTGTGGCTGTGGTGCCAGGGGGGCCTGAGGGTGGAGGGGTGCCATTGGCAGGGGCACCCCTCTTGCCAATGGGACCTGCAGATGCCCTCCCTGCCTGGTCCATGGGGCAATCATGATGCAAGTGCCCTGGGGCACAGCCCTGGAAGCACCACAGTTCCCCCAGTGTATATAAAATCCTCACCAGGGCCCCCTGATAAGGAATTGGCAGGCACCCATCAGCCTCCAGCTTTGCTCCTGCTCCCAGCTGGATCATAACCTGGTGATAGAAAGAGTGCATGTGGTGGAGGCCGGGGTCTTGGCACCCCAGTGAGAGGACCAGCACTGGGGAGATGGTTCCAAACACTGGGGAGAGTTGGGGGAGCAGGGCCCAATTGGGGATATAGGGAGGGACGGTCCCCAGCTCTTCTACAGGCTTGAGGGGGACGTATTTGCCTTCCACCAGAAGCCCCCTATCTACCACACTTTATGTGGTGGTCTCTGAGGCAAGGAAAAAGACCCCCTTGCCATGAAAGTGGGAGACCTCCATGATCTTGGGGGCCCCCCACTACCCAAAGCAGGGCCTGCACCCAGGTCTCAAAGTGCAGGTTCTCTCACTTGGGCAGTTGGCACTTCACCCCATGCCTATGGGTGAGTGCTGGAAAGGGGGCCACACTGCCCAAGCTGGAAGGGCCAGTGGTGGAGGGTCCAGGTGCCCCAGGTTTCAGGTCTCCCCACAGCTGCCTGTGCATAGGTGCAGTTTCCCTTCCCCCCCTGGGGCCACATTGGTGGGGCCGGGGCCAGGGCCAGGGCCAGGGCCAGGCTGAGTGTGTGTGCTGGCTGGTGTAGTGCACCTGGTCCCCTCAGACTCTGGTGGTCTAGGCTTGGGGGCAGGGCCCTTGCCCTTGCCCTTCCCACCCCAGCTGTGGAGGAGGCTGAAGAGGAGCCTTTCCTACTGCCCTTGCCCTTGGTCCCTGATGATGGGAGAGGGAGCTTGGGAACCCCTCCAGGGGGTGGGCCTGGCTAGGGGAGACCCCCTGGCCCGGATGGTTCCCTACCAGAGTCCCACCTGCCCCTGCAGCAGAATTTGTAGTGTTCTCCATTCCCAGAGGAGGGTGGCTGGATTCTGCCTCCAGAGTGGAGTCTGCAGGGGCATGCATCCCCTTTGAGGCTTGGGTGGGATCTGCCCCCATAGTGGGAGCTGCAGGAAGCTCTGTGGGGGCATCTGCCCCCCCAGAAGGTTCCTGTCTTGCCATTGTTTCACATGAGGGCAGGGAAGACAATAAAAACCAAATATCCAGTGGGGCTGGTGAATCTAGTAGGGGCAGGCTGGGGTTGTGGGAGAGAAGGAGGGTAGGGAAGAGAGGGGCTGAAGCTCACTGAGCTACAGCCCCACAGGAAAAAAACTGGGAGGCCAGGGGGAAAACACACACACACATGCGTGTGCTGGGAAAACTCCAGCTAGCTTACTTAGTCACACAACAAACACCAGGGCAGTGGGAGTGGACCACAGGACTTACTACACAAGGGCAAGAACACACAGGGAAGGCTGCTGAGGCAGGTATAAAAGATGGCTGGAGCAGTGGAGGGGCTTTGTTTGTTGAAGAGCTGTCCAGAAGCCCCTCAGGCCTCCAGCCAGGTGCTCAGCAGCAGAGCAGTTGGCAGGAAGACAAAGCAGGATCAGATATAGTGAGGTAGTTGTGGGGGAGGGCAGGCCAGTCAGTCAATTAGGAAGTAATCCATTGCAGGTATGGTGTCAGGTGGTGCAAGGTGGTGCAGCAGGGAATCTTCCTGTCTCCTGAGAGGGGGCAGCAGCAGAAACAACGGCAGCAGCAACAGCAACAGCAGCAGTGATGGTGGAAGCCATCCAGTTCAGCCATTCAAGGTGTGCTTCTGGTGAAAGTGGAGGTGAAGGTGGGAGTAGTCTGCCAAGGCAGCTGGGGCAGGCAAGGCACCTTTCAGCTACAGCACTGGTGGTAGGGGAGGAGGGGCCTATTGGCAGTTTAGGCTCCCTCCCCACGCTGTCCCCCAACCATGGCCTGGTGGTGGGTTGGGCAGCAGGCCGGAATAGGGGTGCAGAAGCTGGGGTGTGCTGTAGTGCAGTGGGCCCCTCCCCAAAGGGAGCAGAGGAACCCCCATGGGGGGGGCAGCAACAGCATCCCAAGGCAGGCAGGGGTGCAGCCAATTAGCAGCAGCTTGGGACAGGAAAGGGCATGGCCAACTTCCACCCAGAGGCTCCTCCTCCCAAAACCCCTGAGAGTGAGTAGCCCTGAGCTACTTGCCAGGGTAGCTTTTTATACTTCTGGGAGCAGCACAGGGCAGCTTTTTATAACACTGGGGTGCTGGCTCCAGTCTCTAGCTCCCCCTGGCTACAGATGCAGGTGGGGCCAGGCAGGTTTACTGTGCCCCAAGTGGCACAATTTGCCCCACTCCAAAGCGCATGTCTGGGCATGTGCGCTGAGGCAAAAAGCCCTGGCTCAAATTTGCACCGCTTCTATTTGAGTTGCTGCAAGCGCACATGCTTACATGTGTGGATACACCCGATAGGTGTACATGTAGGTTCGTTCCTAAGCAAAGCTTAATTTGCCTCAGTTTACTGTATAGTAACATTCAGGAGCACATGTAGATGCAGCCAGTAAAGACTACCAGGACTTTACCAACAAAAGACTGGATGTACGAAACCCCTATCATAAAACGATGTTGTTCCTGAACAAGTAACAAGTAGGCATACTCCTGCAGGCTCTTCCACATCTTCTTTATCAGATTATTTTTTACAATCCTAGGATAACCACTGATAAATTTAGATTGTAAGAGGTCTTCAGCAAATAACCATTCTTAATCATCCTTCTCACAGCAAGCCATTTAAGTTAGTGCTAAATTTTAAACACATGTATGAGCTCATTCAAGTCAATTGTGATTCATTACATCAGAATCTCAAATCTCTAGACTAGGGGCTGTGCATACACATTCAAATAATCTGGGAGACTTCTCTCAGATTTGTTCTCCTGGTAAAGAAATTTACCCAGAGCCACATGTAGAGACATTCAAATGCTGAGGCATTGAAGAGTAGAGAGCTTGCCCATGCTTTCCTAAAGCACAATGTGAAGATTGTGAAGGGAGCATGTTCTGATCCCTGGTGGAGCAGCACAGACCACCAAGCAATATGCTGTCCCCCTGGGAGAGGGTGTGGGAAGGAGGAAGATGCTGGAGGACCATGTACTCTTGTGAGGGAAGCCACAGCAAGTACAAATATTCACTCGCCTAGCAGAAGCTTTCCTGAGACCAGTTTAACCCAGGTTGTTCCCAGGTTATTTTTCTCCTGGAGTGTCCACTTTCAATCTAGGAGAAAAGGCCTGTATATATGCGCACTCATGGTTTTTCCTGGAAGACCAGCAGCTCTCTCAGGAAAAACTGAATGTCTGTATGAGGCCAAGAGACCAACCTGCAGCATGTGCTGCAAGTAACATGGACAGCCTTTTTGTGTGGCAGATGGCAGAAGAGGAGAGGATAGGCAGTGGAGGAAGGGATCAGAAAACGGAGCAGCAGATCATCCAGGGAACACAGGATGAGAAGCAGAAAGTAGAACACTAGATTGGGCAGGGGAAGGAGATTGGAATGGCACTTGGGGATGGTGTAGTGCTAATTTGTGGCATGCCTGACAAAAAGGTTGGTTCCTACAGCTCTAGAATATGATTTTGGCAGTATTAAGAAATGAATATCCAATTAAATAAATTAGCTGTGGAAGTTAGCCCTGTCTTCCTTACTAGTGTAATAATCCACATCTATTTGACTCTAGTAATTCTGACTAATAAGGGACCTAAGCGTGAGAACAAGCTTGACAGAAATTCTGCACTGTGACACACTATAGATTTCAATGTGGTAGAAAATAAAATTATAGTTTATGGATAGAAATTTGTGGGATTGCAAAAGCGCAAAAGAAAAAACTTAGCTTCTTAATGCAGGGTGCAACTCATTCTTTAACAAATTGAAAAAATAAACTTGTTGCATAGCAAAGGAGATGTTATTTACACTATATGCTTTAAAAAGTCAGTAACTATAAACAAACTTGTAAATATTGATTCAGTCCTTTGTATAGCAACAAAATGTTCCAATCTTAACATCCTGTTCTCATGCACACTTTTAATTGAGAGAGGATACAGATGTAATGAGGTCTCTGAAAAATGACCTTTTTAGTGCTGCAGTAGGTGTGCTATTGCCATTAATTATCAACTTGACTAATTATTATTGATAATAATTAATCTTTGCTTTCATAATTATTGCTGATGGCTGTATTAGGTTTTTTTTTTTTAAAGCCAACCTTTTAGAATGATTTAGAGGAAATTCATGGTGTTTCCAGTCATTCTCTCTTAAAAATGTTAACACATTGATATATCCTTAAATCCAGTAAAGACAGAATCTACTGAATGTGGCAGATGTAATAGAAGACCTGTAATATGTCCAGTCAAACTGGTGTAATCTCAGAACTGTTCATCTAGCTTTCTGATCAGCAACCTTCTGGAATTTTGTGCAAAAGGAGAGACCACATGATCATGTACTATTTCATGCCAAGATCTGAAATAATATATACACACAATGCTTCTATTCATTAGATGGGCCTAATAATTTATAAACATTTAACTAGTACAATAGACAGATGAAGGACATAACAATACTGCCTTATATGAGAAGCGTCTATAAATCTAAAGTCATTAATTGTCATTCCTTAACTACATAGTGCATTTTTGTGAGGACTAGAAGGAAGACTCTCTCTTTAAAACTAGACACTGTGACTTGAATATCCAAAGACTGAATATCCATAGCATCCATACACGATGCTTCATTCATATTTTTAGCATCATTTGGATATGGTTTGTATGTTTTGTTTTAGTGGTTAAAATAGTTGCTCAGTATTGGGAAGTAAACTATTAGAAGTTTTTTTGTTTTTTTTATGGGTTTTTTTTTTTTGGAATATTTCATACTGGTATGTTTTTGCACTTTAAGTACAAAAACAAAAACTAAACAGACTTTTATTTTTTGGAAGAAAATTATCAACAGAGATCCCAGTCTTTCAAACATTTATTCCTATCCTTGAATGCATCAATTATGAGCACAAGGATACAGGTTGTAGTTGTGTTGGTCTACAGGCAAAAGGAATCGTCACCTCTACCCAGAGTTCTATCTTTTATTAGACCAACTAGATATTTGCAAAAAAGTGTTATTTATTTGCAAGTTTTCAGGCGCACACACCCTTCTTCAGGCATAGGAGAATGTAAAGATTGTAAAATTTATTCTAGGTAGAAATGAAAATTCATATTTCACAGGAGAGCTGAAGGTGTTGTAAGATCTGGTTGGAAAATCTGGTTGCATTTTGTGTAAATCGGGCTCAGAGAAAAGTTAGAACAGTCAGCAGTCCATTTACCCCACAGTTGTCTGATGGTAAGCAGGATGTTGAATTATGTTTCCTTCTGGTTATGAAGTTTCATATTTTGCAGGAGGATGGGTAGATGCAATTTCCTCTTGTGTTGAGGCAGCTCTGAGAACATGCAAATTTAGCTCAGAACAAAAGGCAGGTAGTTCTGTTGAAGTAGGAGGGACCTCATAGTATGTAAGGTTAAACAAACTACAAATATCCATGCCTTGGTTCCAAAAACTTTAGATACTCAAGGTTTTAATTTGTTTTGTTTAACTGAAATTGTGAAAGAGGATGGATTGAAGGACTTGGAGAATGAAGACATCAATTTCTACAGTAAGCGTGTAGTACTCATGTGGAACAATGGTAACTTCCATACATTACTCTAAACAAGTCTTAATCCTTATTCTGACTAAAGTGTTCCTCAGGAAGACAGTAGTCCACTATACTTACCAATTTTATCCTTCTCTCTTACACAAGGCACCTAGCAAAGCAGGTGCTTACTGTGAAATATGGATACCCCAGGGAAACTCCTGTAGAGGTGACCAGTAAGTTAACCTCATGTGGGTCTGAGAAGTCATTCTGCAAACCTAATGATTTTAAAACAGAATGTTCTAAACCTGTCCAAATAACTACATTGAGGATATACTTTTCTATTACATGCTATTTTAATGGTTCAAAAAACAAATTCACACTTTCTGGCCAATTCTATAAGTCTTCTCCCCTATAGGTCAATACTTTGAGGTCAACAGTTACCACTATTTTGGGGGTCAATAAGTCATGATATGGTTACAATATAATGGAAGTATCTTCATGAGACTTTACTGCACATTAGACCAATTTAATGTGCAGTAAAGTGTCACTGTCTACACATGCATGGGTCTTATTGCACAGTAAATTAGGCTAATACATTAATTGCTAGTTATTAGGCCAATACACTAGTTGCTAGTAGAAATACAGGTATTAGATTAATGACACATTACCTACCCTGAATTAGCTTATGTGTAGATGCTGACTAAAAGCAAATTGCTCTGGTCAGCATCTACACGTCTGCTACCGTGTGAATTGTTCCTGGTCAGCCCAGGCAGTAGGGGGCTGTAACGGGGCCATGCTCAGGGCCAATTTAACTGTGGCCTGCCCACTTGTTTCTGGGCTAACTGCCTGCCTTCTCACCTGCCATGCCTTGTTGTTAATTAGTTCATTGATGTACTTAAGCGGGAGGCTGCCCATTTCCTGCCCCGATGCCAGGGAGTGTTATCTGCAGCTGCATTCTTCCCCTACACTGCAGCCCAAGCCTCACAGATGGCATCTAGATGTTATCATCACCAGCCCCCACAGTGGGCCCCAGAATCTTCCTAATTGAACCCCACCTGGATTCCTCTCCTTAGGCAGTCTCATCCATCTTCATACTAGGCAGCATAGCTCCCTGAACAGCTTCCCCTTCGGGTGTAATCCCCCAGGACCTTTGGCTACCGGCCCTGGCCCACCTCCAGACCAGTCAGAACCCCAGGCACACAGCTCTTGGGTGTTCCTCACAGTAGACCCCTGGCCCTTTGACCCTTCTGGTCCTGGCTCCCAGCATTGACCAGTCAGGGGAAATTCAGACAGGCCTGAGTCTATGGCCTTTTCTCTCTCTCCAGGGGTCCACCCTCCAAACAAGGGGTAACCCACCCAGTTGTGGGCACTAGGGGTTAAGGCACCCTAACCCACCTTTCACCAGGGTGGTAATGAGTCTGGCATTTCCTGGGGGCTCCTGTGCAACTGAGAGACCCACCAGGCAACTCACTCCCAGCAGGGTACAGTTTTAGGTCATGCCCAGGACCTGGAGTTTCCTGACCATCCCCTACAGCTCCTCCCTTACCACCAGATGATACCAGCAGCCCTTCAACCAGGCAATGTTGTTGCCTGGCCTACAGCAGCAAAACTGCCCTGTTTATATGGGCAGCCCCAGATTCAAAATGGCTGCCCTCATCAGGCACCTGGCAGCTGTCAGCTCCAGGCCCCTAAAGTGGTAGGCACAAACAGTGCCCTGCCACAGGGGCTCATTGTTGCTTGGCTAAGCCCTGATGTAGGGGGAAGCTATATCTGCTGCAGGGGCAGCTGTCTCCCTGACACATAAGGATTGAGACCTGTCCCGACTCCCACATGGCCAGGAGAGCTATCCCAGCACCCAGGACTGCTCTGCCCCAGCCATGTGGATACTGGGTCAAAACCTGATCCCCATGTAGCTGGGAGAGCTGTTCCTTTTTGGTGGGGTTGCTGCCTTCCACCAACTTGGAGATTGGGACCCTCCCAATCCACACATGGCTGGTAGTCCATGTCCCCACTGAGTGGGGATGTCTCTCCTGGCCATGTGAAGATCAGAACCCTCCTGATACCCATGTGGCTGGCAGGAAGTCTCTCTGCTGAGTGGGGACAGATCTCCTGACCACGTGGGGATCCGGACTGGCCCCCATTACCCCTGCCAGCCTTAGGTTGATACCTGGGGGAGCCTGGAGCTCCCTCTGGCTTCTGCAGGGGAGTGGAGCAACCCTGGCCTGAGTTGCTCCTGTTAGGAGCAGTTTGCTTCCAAAGGGGGCACATGTGTAGATGTGCACCCTGGAGAGCTTTAATCATAGACTCGCAGAAAGTTAGGGTTGGGAGAGACCTTAGGAGGTCATCTAATCCAACCTTGTGCTCAAAGCAGGACCATCCCCAACTAGATCATCCTAGCCGAAACTTTGTCTAGTTGAATTTTGAAAGTCTACAAGGATGGAGCTTCCATGACCTCTCTGGGTAACCTGTTCCAGTGTTTTACTACCCTCCTAGTGAGAAAATTCTTCCTAATATCTCAACCAAACTTCCCTTGTTGTAACTTGAGATCATTGCTCCTTGTTCTGTCATCTGCTACCATTGAGAACAGTCTAGCTCCATCCTCTTTTGAACCCCACTTCAGGTAGTTGAAGGCTGCTATTAAGTCACCTCTCAGTCTCCTCTTCTCTAGATTAAATAAGCCCAGTTCTCTCAATTTTTTTCATAAGTCATGTCTCCCAGCCCTCTCACCACTTTTGTTGCTCTCCACTGGACCCTGTCCAATTTGTTCACATCCTTTCTGTAGTGGCGGGACCTAAAACTGAATACAATACTTCAGATGTGGCCTCCCCAGTGGCGAATAGAGGGAAATAATCACATCCCTTTACCTACTGGCAATGCACCTACCAATGGAGACCAATATGCCATTAGCCTTCTTGGAAAGAAGGGCCACACTGCTGGCTACTATTTAACTTACTGTCCACTGTACCCCCCATGTCCTTCTTTGCAGAGCTGCTGCCCAGCCAGTCAGTCCCAGCCTGTACTGGTGCATGGGGTTGTTCCATCTTAAGTACAGGACTTTGTACTTATCCTTGCTGAACCCCATGAGATTCCTTTTGGCCCAGTCCTCTGATTTGTCTAGGTCATTCTGAAACCTAGCCCTAGCCTCCAGCATATCTACTGATCCCCACCAGCTGGGTGTCATCTGCAAACTTGCTGAGGGTGCACTCTATGCCATCTTTCATGTGAAGACATTGAACAAAACCAGCCCCAGGACCAACTCCTGGGGCACTCCAGTTGATACTGTCTGCAAACTCGACATTGAGCCATTACATTGAACTAGACATTGGTTACTAATCTCTGAACCTGATGCTCTAACCAGTTTTCTATCCACCTTACAGTCCATTCATCCAGCCCATACTTCCTTAGCTTGTCTGCAAGAATGCTGTGGGACCATATCAACGCCTTGCTAAAATCAAGGTACACCACATCCACTGGTCTCCCTGCATCCACAGAGCCAGTCATCTCATTGTAGAAGGCAACCAGGCTGGTCAGGCATGACTTGCCCCTGGTAAATCCATGCTGACTATTCCTAACCACCTTTTTTCTCCTCCAAGTGCTTAGAAGTGGATTCCTTGAGGTTCGCGCTATGATTTTTCCAGGGACTGAGGTGAGGCTGACTGCTCTGTAGTTCCCTGGAGCCTCCTTCTTCCTTTCTTTAAATATGGCCATCATGTTTGCTTGTTTCCAGTTATCCAGGACCTCTCCTGATCACCATGAGTTTTCAAACATGATGGCCAATGGCTCTGCAATCACATCAGCCAACTCCCTCCGCACCCTTGCGTGCATCCCATCCATCCCCATGGACTTATACACATCCAGCTTTTCTAAGTAGTTTCTAACCTGTTCTTTCACCACTGAAGGCTGCTCACCTCCTCCCCAAACTGTGCTGCCCAGTGCAGTAGTCTGGGAATTGACCCTGCCTGTGAATACTGAGAACTTCAGCCTTTTCTTCATCCTCTGTCACAAGGTTGCCTCCCCCATTCAGTAAGGGACCCACACTTTCCCTGATCCTCCTCTTGCTACTGCCATACTTGTAGAAAGACTTCTTGTTACCCTTCATATCCCTTGCTAGCTGCAACTGCAGTTGTGCTTTGGTCTTCCTGACTTCATCCCTGCATGCCCAAGCAATGCTCTTGTAATCTTTCCTAGTTATCTGTCCACTTCTATAAGCTTCCGTTTTGTAAATTAGTTTACTGAACAGTTCCCTGCTAAGTTGGTCTTCTGCCATACTTGCTAGTCTTCCTGCACTCTCAGTAAGGCTTCTTTAAAGTACAGCCAGCTCTCCTTGACTCCTCGCCCCCTCAGTCTGGCTTCCCAGAGGATCCTGCCCATGAGTTCCCTGAGGTGAGTCCAAGTCTGCTTTTCTGAAGTCCAGAGTCTTTACTCTGCTGCTTTCCATCCTTCCTTTCCTCCGGATCCTGGACTCAATCATCTCATGGTCACTGCTGCCCAAATTGCCATCTGCTACTACATTCACCACCAATTCTTCCCTGTTTGTAAGCATCAGATCAAGAAGAGCATGGCCTCTAGTTGGCTGCTCCAGGACTTGCACCAGGAAGTTGTCCCCAGCACTCTCCAAAAACTTCATGGATTGTCAGTGCACTGCTGTATTGCCCTCCCAGCAGATGTCAGGGTGATTGAAGTCCCCCATGAGAACCAGGGCCTGTGATTGGGAAACATACGTTAGCTGTTTGAAGAAAGCCTCATCTACAACTTCTTCCTGGTCTGGTGGTCTATAGCAGATCCCTGCCATGACATCACACTTTTTACTTTCTTCTCTGACCCTAACCCAGAGACTCTCAACAGGCCTATCTCCAGCATCATACTGGAGCTCTGAGCAATCATATGGCTCTTTTACATAAAGTGCAACTCCTTCTCCTCTTCTCCCCTGCCTGTCTTTCCTGAACAGTTTGTACCCATCTGTCACAGTGCTCCAGTCATGTGAGCTATCCCACCAAGTCTCTTATTTGAATCACATCATAGTTCTATGACTGTGCAAGGAATTCCAGTTCTTCCTGTTTGTTTCCCAGGCTCCATGCATTTGTGTACAGGCACCTCAGGTAACTAGGTGCCTGTACACCTAGTTGATTGTCCTGATTTCTCAGGAAGTATGAGAGAACCTCCCCTGTTGCCCCTTTCTGCATGCTCTTCCTCTAGGTATCCCGCTTCATCACTTACTTCAGGGCTTTGATCACCCCCCCCCCCCCGGG
>NW_017729033.1:91451330-91456647 GCF_001723915.1 Gavialis gangeticus | reverse complement strand
CCCCCGGTGAACCTAGTTTAAAGCCCTCCTCACTAAGTTAGCGAGCTCGTCTGCAAAGATGCTCTTCCCTCTCTCTGTCAGGTGAACTCCATATCTTCCCAGCAACCCTTCTTCTTGGAAGAATATCCCATGGTCAAAGAAGACAAAGCCCTGTTTGTGACACCACCTGCACAGCCAGGTGTTGATCTGCAGGATGTACCTGTTCCTCCCTGGGCCCTTGACTGGAAGGATTGATAAGAACATAACCTGAACCTCAGACCCCCTCAATCTTGCACCCAGAGCTCTGTATTCACTTTTGATATGGTCAGGGTCTCCCCTAGCAGTACCATTGTGACCTCATGGATGAGCAGCATGGGGCACTAGTCAGGGGGCTGGATGAGCTTTGGTAGTCCCTCAGTGACATCTTGTATCTGGGACCCAAGCAAGCAGCAGACCTCCTGAGAGAACAGATCAGGTCAGCAGATAGCTCCCTCAATCTCCCACAGAGGGAAGTCTTCAACCAACACCACCCATCTCTTCTTCTTAGTGGCGGTTGTCTTGATCCTTCCCACCTTGGTGAGGCCTGGCCTGTTGTCCTCCACCAATGTAACATACTCCTCCCTCTCCACTGCTAGGGCTTCATACCTGTTCTGCAGATGAACCACTGCAGATGAAGGTTAAGATCTCTGCTTGCTGCCAGAAGTCACAAGCCTCCAGCTTCCACCCTCTTGGGTATCCATGTCCTCTCCTCTAGCACTGTCAGGCATTTCTTCCTCCACAGTCCAAGAGGTCTCCTCCAGCACTGAATCAATGAACCCCTCATGGCAGAGGATGCTTTGGAGCCTTGCTACCTCCTCCTGTAGTCCTCTTGCCTGTTCCCTGAAAGATGCAACCAGGAGGCATCACTCACACCACAGAAAACTTGGTTGTATTAATTGCCTGTGTAGATGTGTGCAATGTCTCTAATAACCCAAACTAGATTTTGTACTGATGATCTACATATTAAAAATAACTTGGATTTCCAAGTCCACAGATTCTTCCATTCCTTCTCTGAATCCTCCCTCATTCAAATCCATGACTTTGCAGGTATTCAAATGTATTAACATTTCACCTACTATGATAAAACTCCTGAGACATTACATCTCATTTTCAAGAATGTCCTTGGGAAAAAGCAGAAAATGCAGAGTTGCATGACACTTTCAGTCTATGTAGGCCACTATCATAAAACACTCACCAATAAAGTCCTATGAGCCCACATTATGCATAGGATTTTAATATTTTAGAAACATATATATTTATCTATATAATGCCTTGTCCAATATTCTCCAGTGTTAACAACTGAAGATTCTAGACAATCTGCAATTGAACTTAAGTAGAAAAAAGTATAACTATTTTCTAATTATCCTTATTTGTGTGGCTTTGTTGCTAAATTAATCCTCCAATAACAGGAAGAGAACATTACTCATATACCTGCCATTTGTTTTCTCTCTCAAAGATTTCTTTTAAACTGCCAAAGACTCTTGTGTCACTTTCGTTGAATCAGTTTACTTCTTTGCACCTTAATTTCTTCACTGGGAAGGTGGGAACAACAATAACTAGTGAAATGGTGAAACTAAACTGATTTGTTTGAAAAGTGCTCCAAAGCACTGAATAGATGTTCTCATTAGCAGTAATAGTAATACTAGTTAAGTGATAAATGCACTCCTTTTCTATACAAGGCATTAGATGAATACCAAATTTGGCATATTCTTATCATTTTACCAAAATTTGTACAGTCTGTATTATTGATATTTGGTTTTGTTTGACTGAGGCATTTGCTTGCGTCTGCTAATACACGTTATGCTGTCAAAACAAGGCAAAACTGATTTTTTTCAGAACAATATGTTTTATACTTATGGGGCATCCTTTGTTCAGTTTTGATGTTAGAAATCATCTTTTCTCTAAATTTAACTATGGCAGTTTTCCCAGGTAATCCTGTAGGAAACTTTATAAGCAGCCCTCAGGGGCGAAATAATCAGGAAAGAATAAAAAAGACAGTAATGAACAGGAAGTGCTGAACCTATTGAGACTGAAATTACACACACCATGGTACACTGCATAGGTACAGAAAAGAGTTGAGCTGGATTGATGCAAAAGCCCCTTGAACATGACAAAATGGAAATGAAAGTACAGATGTACACAGCTAAATTTTAGGAACAGGTTAATAAAGCAAGCAAACTATTGATGCCCTTGATCCTGCAAGACATTGACCAGAGAGCTACAGAGAACACATAAGTGTTGACAAACTGCTGCAGAGTTGATCAGAGCTTATACATGGAATAAGGTTAAGCACCAGGTATAGTCCCCTGTACTGGCTGTAAGTATAGCATCTCACACACTTGGCCTCTTGCCTTGATGAGCAGTGTTATAATGGAAAGGTCTGAGTGTATTATGTTCCTATTTGATGAGACATAAGCTTAATTATGATTTTCCAAAAAATACCTCCCTTTTGGGAGTATGGCTTAAAACAAAATTAGTCTTGATTTATGCTACATTGCTGACAGGTCAGATATTTGTAAGAACAAGGAGAAAAAAATTTCAGCACCATCTATATATATATAGTGCTGCCACTCTGTCATCTCTCTGCAGAGAGAAAGTCGCTTTCTTCACAGAACTAGCTGCCTAATGACTTTTTTTTGTCTGGTCAAATTATCTTCATGTCCTTTGAAATCCTTTGTGGTACCTCCTATCGACTTGCAGTGACACTTACCAGAAAGGACAAAACTGATCACTTGCCAGTCTGTTACTGCTGAACTCAGCCAATAAATGGCTCAGGATTCTACAGGATGCGTCCAAGCCCTGAGCTCACAGTCAATAGGAGCTTTATAGCCTTTTCTACCTTCCCTGCAGGAGAAAAATAGCTGCAAGTTTGTTGTTTCCAAAGTCATTGATTGGTATATTGTTAGAACAAAATGCTGACCTGATGGTCACTGCTTCAGCATGAACAGGATTTCTAGGTAGACGAATCTCATTTCCCAACTAAGCCAATTCTCTGTTGTTAACCATTTCCCTGCCTTCATCAGTCTCTATTCCAATTCTGGTAATATCTGTACAATGCAAAAAAGTGGGACAGAATAGCCAGTAAAACCACACAGATCTAACTGTAACACAGATCAGCTGGAGCACCAAAAACTATTTTCAGAGAATTATACTTATTTTATTGTCATTTTTATTTTCAGATACACTAGTTTAGTTTAATTATGCTTTCTACAATTTTAGAGAAGCTTTGGGGATTTTAGTGCTTAACATATTTACCTCCTGGAAATATATTAAATGGATATTATGCTATTCATACAGGCCATTGGGATGAAAGCAAGACAGAACCATTGCATTTGTAGTACTGTAGTAGTAGTAGTACTGTTCAACTTCTGGAATTAATCTAGATATGAAAGTATTTACCAAGAGCTTCACTCAAAATTAGGTACAAAATGGATCTCTAACTTTCCTCCTAAAAGTCATAGAATCATAGAATCAATCAATGAGTCAGAAGGGACCTAGACAGATCATCTAGTCCGACCCCCTGCCATGGGCAGGAAGGAGCACTGGGGGTAGCAGGGGTCATAAGACCCCAGCCAGGTGTTCCTGCAAGAGGCTACTAAGTTTCAATTCTACAGAGGGCCTTTCCTGGGTCAAATAGCCTTTTAAGGATTTTCATCATTAGTGTAAGAGGCTAGAGGCAGGACAATCCTAAACTGTATTAAAGATGAGAATAAATTCATTGGTCTAAAATTAAACAGACAGAAGAAATGAGATTTAGTGTAATAGGCCTTTCTTTGTGTTTGATTTTTTTTTTCTTTAAAATTCCCCTGCTGTTACCACTGGTGCAGTCTCACTGGTAGCAGCAATAATGTATACCTCATGTCATCTAACCCTGCTCAGGGCAAGTTTATTGGTTAAAATATTGACAGCTATTTATGCTTTGTCTACTGCTATTCCTGGTGCCAAGCTGCACTGGTGATAGCAGGATACTTTAAGACAGAAAAGAGAGAGGGCAGGACCAAAACCTTTCATTTTTTTAAGTAAAACTATTTAGCCTAACTTGGCTGGGTCCAGACGAACACAACTGTGCAGTATGTGGTGATGCATACACATCTGCAGTGCCACATACTACACATTCAGTTGTTCTCCCTGCTGCAAGGGAGCAGCATGGAGGGGTTTTGTTTTTTTTTGACCCCTGCATATCCAATGGTCAAAAAAAACTGTGGAGGCAAAAAGGGGAGCAGTGCATGCATGGCTAGTGTGCACTACTCTAAAGCAGAACAGGGCCAGCTAGAACTGTGTTGTGGCTGCCAGGTAGGTTCCACATGGCAGAATTGCCACTGCTACAGCCCTAGGATGCCCCTATGACCCCAGGTAGGGCTGCTGGGGCCAGCCTAGTGCTGGCTCCAGCCTCCCTTACTGCCCCTAGGGTAACCTGCTATGTACCAGAGCATGTGTGGCATGGGTGTTCCCTGGGGACAACTAGTGGCAGCACAAGGTGCACCACTGCTAGTTGTCCCCAGGGAACTAAATATCCACACCACATGTGGACATGGCCCTCCAGATTAGGGACTGAGGCCCCATAGAGAACAGTAACTTCTCAGGTAAAAAAAAATGCTGTAAAGAGGAGCAAAAAAAAAAAAAAAAAATCTTCCTGCCACTGCTAAATAACTGGGAAAGCTCTGATGTATAGATTTAAAGATCACTCACACACATGCACACACACATACAGAGGCTGTGTCTTCATGAGACACTGACTGCACAGTAGCCGGTGACTACTGCACGGTAGTGTTGCATGGCAGAAAGTGTGACACAGTACTCCTGTGTAGTAGTCATGAGCTACTGTGCAGTTAGTGTCATAAAAAAGCCATTCCTTGGTCCAAGTATGCTCCCGAGAAGGGGGCTGCAGGAAGACGAGGAGGCACCACCTGAGCAAGACAGGTGACAAATGCAAGGAGTGCCCAGGTAAGAAACAGGGGTCCAGACAGTCTCCCAAATCGGGGGGTGGAACACGCAGCTATGCAAGGCCTTAAATAACTATATACCAATGCTCGTAGTGTGGGGAATAAACAGGAGGAACTTGCCCTCGGAATAGCCAGTTCAAACCCAGACATAATAGGGCTTACAGAAACGTGGTGGGATTCATCCCACGACTTGGCAGTTAGCATTAGAGGCTATAGGCTTTACAGGCAGGATAGAGAAGGAAGGAAAGGTGGGGGTGTGGCACTTTATGTCAAGAAGCAATACACATCCTCTGCCAGCAGAATAGGGTCAGAGGAGGGGCAAGCTGAAGTGCTCTGGGTCAAGATTCAAGGGGGCC
>NW_017729033.1:91440044-91451245 GCF_001723915.1 Gavialis gangeticus | reverse complement strand
ATGAACATTGGCCAACATTGTGAGGTCACGGTTGGCAGGGATACCCGGACCTTGTCGTGCATCCACAGGTGCATCTCAAGTAGGGCCAAGGAGGTGATCCTCCCCCTCTATGCGGCACTGGTCAGGGCACAACTGGAGTACTGTGTCCAGTTCTGTGTGCCCCACTTCAGGAGGGATGTGGACAACATTGAGAGGGTCCAGAGGAGGGCCATCTGCATGATCTGGGGACAACAGGGCAGACCCTACAATGAGAGACTGCAGGACCTGAACCTGTTCAGCCTTCACAAGAGAAAGATGAGGGGGGACCTGGTGACCGTCTATAAACCCACTAGGGGGGACCAGAAGGGTTTGGGAGAGACCTTGTTTCCCCTAGCGCCCCCTGGCATAACAAGGACTAACAGCCATAAATTGTTGGAGAGTAGGTTTAGATTAGACATCTGTAAGAACTACTTCACAGTTAGGGTGGCTAGGATCTGGAACCAACTTCCAAGGGAAGTGGTGCTACAGGCCCTACAAGCCCTACAGCTCCTACCTGGCTGGAGTCATCTGAGCCCAGTTTTTCTCCTGCTTAGGTGGGGGGTCGGACTTGAAGATCTACAAGGTCCCTTCCGACCCTTCTTCTATGATTTTATGATTCTATGTAACTTCAGTTAATGCGCAGTCATTTTGTACTGTGCAGTCAATGTCTCATGTAGATGCAGCCAGAGTTGACCTTTTAAGGGCACTTACTTCAGCTCCATTTAGCCTTCCAACATTGAATGTAAACTGTTGGCTGAGATGCAAAATGAAATAATGTAGACAGTTAAAAAGTAGGCATTCCAAGGACAAGGAAAGGGAGAATCTCATAAGGCAAATTGATGACAATAGTGAAGTCAGTGGATCTCAAAAACTCTTGTATAACTATGGTAACAAGAGAAGCATCAGGCACCATTTCTTCAAGCATGAAGGAAAGTACTCTAAATGATAGATTAAAACATTTGATTAAAACCTGGGAGAAGTTCATGAAATGGCAAATGGATGACTTCAATGTTTGATAGAGATGAGCACTGTGCCTTATGGGTCCTCACTTATTCCCTTCTTTGAAATCCTCTTCTGTATTCTTCCTTCCAGTTTTCAATCCAGAGCACCATTTTCTCATTGACTCCAATATTCTTAAATTTGCATATCAACTTATATGAAACTTTATCAAAGGCTTATTCAAATCTAAGCCAATTAGTTATATAGCTTCACCAGACTTCACTTTCTTTTGCCCACTTGCTCCTTGATTAGATACACTTGCTCCATTAGATACATTTGACAAGGTTTACTTATGTAAACCCATGGCTCTTGGCTACCACCTAACTGATTTTGCATCTAAGCAGCTAACCAGTTCATCCTCTATGAATACTTCTGAAATCTTTCCTAGCACAGTAGTTAGATTTATAGGCTTGTCCCCTGCTTTGCAGCAATGGGGACAGTGTCTGGGGACATTGCCCAGTGGAAGCTGAGAAGCTAAGAGAAACATCCTTATTTTCTAAGGGACCTTGTAGATGTGCTACTAGCCTCGCAAGTTCCTTACATGGTATTTTTAAGATGGTAGTTCATCTTTTTTTTTTTTTAATTTACCTTATAACTATTTTTTCCCATATACCTTGCACCACACAGGGTTCCTATCCATACAGCATAGTATTCTTCCTTATCATTCAGCATTTGCTCCAATGCATTGTCAGTTGTAAACACACACACCAGCCAAGTTGGATATTCAACTTCTTTACAAAAGCTTGTCCTTTATTAGGAGGAAGATATCTTTACTGTTGTTCGAGGGACCTATTTTTTTTTCTTTTATCACCAAGGCTACATGCCTTGGCAACAGGGAAAATAGAACATCTATTTATAGAAGCAGTGAGTGAGGAGTGCAAAGACCTCAAGATGGACCAATTAGCAACTATTCTGTCTTGTTAGCATTCAGTTTAGGATGGAATAGCAAAGGCAAATCTGAGGATCATCTGTATGTGATACTGGAAACAACGAGCCCAATTTGGTACTGCCTAAGGGAAAAACATAATTACAAAACAGTATGGGTCCCAAAATGGAAGCCCGTAGAACCCCAGCATTAAAACCGATGTTGCATTAAAGATAAAGGGGTTTACATGCAACAAGCTGGCATCCTTGAAAGGAATAGAAGATTCATGCCATACTAGATAATCCAGAAGAGACAGTTAATCTCTGTTACAAAAACTAATGGTCATTTGATTATCAAATACCACAGACATCCTGAAGTAGTAAGAGATTAGCATGGCCATATCAAGCAGACATAGGAAGCTAACTCTGCTGGATACTCATGAGGTATTTTGGGGTAGGTGACAATTGAAAAATTGGACTGAAATATCACACACATATTCCTGACTAGAAGATATTCTTACACTGGATTTTCAACCATATTCTGCATGATTTGAAAGGAAAAGAGAGAATAAAAGAAGATTCAATGTACCCCTGGTGAAAAAAAAATATAGCAGCATAATATTCCATAGGAAAGCTTTCAGATTTTAAGACTTCTTGCAGCCATTTTCAAATATGAAAAATGGAACTGAATTAAATAATAATATTGGAAAGGTTAGATAATTTGGAATGAACAGAACTGGTCCAATTACTGATTACAAATAATAATCATTGTGAATTGGAATATTTCTTCTGCTGATGAGTCATTTGCAAATAGGCTGATTTATAAAAACCTATATGTAATTTTTCCATAACAGCTAATGCACAGAAATGTCAACATGGAGGCTATTTAAGAATGGCTCACTTTAAACAACATCAGTAATGAATACAGCATTGTTAGATACCCAAATCACATAGAACTGGTTCCACTTCCAGTCAATTGGCTCTAAATGACTGAACCTTTGGAAATGGACACTAATAAGTGCAGGACATCAAACACACTGTTGTCAATGCACAGGTTAGGACACCTAAACTCCAGAGAGATGAGATTTCAGAAATGTTTGCACGACTAGTGTTTCTTATTAGTTTGCCCCAGGTGATTTTGTGTTTAGAATACTTATTGCCTTGGATCCCATTTTGAGGGGCCTAATCTTCTCTAATTCTTCTCTTTGGAGAGGACTGGTTTTTATTTTGCTGGAGACAAACAGGAACTCAAAGTTTTCCACATCAGGATCAGTTAGTATTGTCCAAGCGGAGCCACTCTATATGGATGCCTTGAATAATTTCTGATGATTTCCCTGTTCTATGCAACCCTGCATCAAGATGCAATGTCAGAGGTACACCCTTCACACAATGCTCTGGTTCCTGTTGGAGCCTGCTGTGCACATAGTTACCTGAGCACCTTCCTTGTATTCAGCTTCCCCACCCCTTCTGGCTTAACAATGTATTTACTTATATATCACATATACCGTTTTCCCCTAAAATCAGCTCTCCAAAATTGGAGTGTGTATCTTAAGTGGGGATGCTTATTTTTCTTCACTGGAATGCAAGCATGGAGACACTGCTGCAAGACGGCTTCTGTGCTTTGCCCTCTGTCAGCCTCAGAGTGGGAGGGGGCAAAGTTTACCCTTCAGGATCAGAGCTGTAGTGTTAACTCTCTCAGGCTAAGTACAGACAGTCAAAAACCCCTAGATGGAATCGATCAGATCTTCACAGGAATCAAGTCAATCTTCACAGCACAGGTTATTGGTCCAATCTTCACAGGTTTCTCTAAATTGTGTAGATTGGACCAATAACTAACAGAACTCACATTCACTCTTCAGTTGGCAAAGGCAGGCAGATGCCTGTCCTAACCCATGCCAGAAAGTGGGGGGCACTTGAGCATGTCTCCCAATTTGCTGGCCATTGCTAAGCCCAGCCAAGCAGAGGCCTTCCTGGTTGGCTACATGGCACATGCCCCATCCCCCTGCTGTTCCCCCACAGTAGGGGGGAGGTGCCCCCTATCCTGGTGATGCCCCCTCAAGCCAGGCATCTACCTATGTGGGGGAATCCCCATGCCTCAGGGGGTTTCTGTTATTCTGGCCTGGGTCCCCCTCCTCCCCCCCGCCCCAGTCCAGGTTTGCCAAGATGTGGGGAACCCTGTGCTCAGAGTGATTCCCACCATGCTCAGCTGGGGTGGTTGCTCAGCTCCATCTCCTGCAAGTCTCTGTCCTGCTGGCAAGAGAAGGGAAGGAGTCCCCCATTGCAGTATTGGCCACCTGCAAGGTAGGCATCTGCCTGGGACAGAAGTTTGATAGACCAAATAGATTAAATATAATACTACATCCTTCTAAGTCTATCTTAAACCAGGTTTGGCCATTTTGAAAGTGGCCTATGTGCACTAAATGTCTGTTCTGCTACAGGTTTAGATTGATTTCCATGCACTTATACTGGTTTATGTGTAATTTCCATCTCTAGCCTCACAGCCACTGATATAAGGATCCTCTACAGTGAGCATTCAGCCACGGCCAGGGGGATAGGGGGGTGCAATTGCACCACCCTTTGATTCCTGGTCCACCCAAAATTTAAAACCAAGTGCCTGACAGTGGCAGCACCATTTCTATTCAGGCAGCAATAAGGAAGCTGTTTGACTTCATAACTCATTATAATCTACTAGATTCCTTTTAAACTCTTCATTCTACATGTGTTTCATAGTTTCATAGTTTCATAGTTTCTAGTGTCGGAAGGGACCTGAGCAGATCATTGAGTCCGCCCCCCTGCCATGGCAGAAAAGAGTACTGGGGTTAAACGACCGCAGCAAGGTGTACATCTAGTCTCGTCTTAAAGACCCCCAGGGTAGGAACCAGCACCACTTCTCTTGGAAGTTGGTTCCAGATCCTAGCCACCCTGACTGTGAAGTAGCACCTCCTGATATCTAGCCTTAATCTATCCTCTGCCAGCTGGTAGTGCACATGGGAAAAGGGACTTCCCCAGTGCCTGCTGGTCCCCTCTGACTAGTTTGTAACAGGCAACTAGATCCCCCCTCAGCCTTTTCTTGTGGAGGCTGAACAGGTTCAGGTCCCGTAGCCTCTCCTCATAGGGTCTGCCCTGCTGCCCCCAATCATGCGAGTGCCCTCTTCTGGACCCTCTGATTCCATGTTGTCCACATCCCTCTTGAAGTGTGGTGCCCAAAACTGGACGCAGTACTCCAGCTGCGGCCTGATCAGTGCTGCATAGAGAGGGAGGATCATTTTCTTGGACCTGCTTGAGATGCATCTGTGGATGCATGACAAGGTACGGTTGGCCTTCCTGACTGCATCCCCACACTGCTGGCCCATGTTCATCTAGGAATCAATGATGACTCCAAGATCCTTTTCTGCCTCTGTATTGACGAGAAGGGAGTTCCCCAACCTGTAGGTATAGTGCCGGTTGTTGCTCCCCAGGTGGATCACTTTGCACTTGTCGGTGTTGAATCCCATCCTATTCTCATCTGCCCACCCCTGTAACCTGTCTAGGTCTGATTACAGCCTATTCCTCCCGTCTAGCGTGCCCGCATCCCCCCACATCTTAGTGTCATCAGCAAATTTGAACAGGGTGCTATTTACCCCCTCGCCCAAGTCACTGATGAAGATGTTGAACAGTGCGGGCCCGAGGACTGAGCCCTGTGGAACCCCACTGCCCACATCCCTCCAAGTTGAAAATGACCCATCCACCACCACTCTCTGGGTGCGGCCCTCCAGCCAGTTGGCGACCCATTTGACTGTGTGGGTGTCAACACCACAGTCCCCCAGTTTCTTAATGAGAACGGGGTGAGAGACAGTGTCGAAGGCCTTCCAGAAGTCCAGAAAAACTACGTCCACTGCTACCCCTACATCTAGGGATTTGGTGACCTGGTCATAGAAGGCCAGCAGGTTGGTCTGACAGGACCTACATCTAATGAACCCGTGTTGGTTGCCCCTAAGCATAACCTCCCCCGCTGGCCGCTCGTGGACATGTGCCAAGATAACTGTCTCAAAAAGCTTACCTTTTTTCCGAAAGTCCAGGAAGACTATGTCCACCGCTACCCCTGCATCTAAGGACATGCTAACAACCTTCTATCCTTTTTCATGGTGTTGATGTTCCCTTAATTAAGTTATCCTTTCTTGTGCAATTCTGCTGTCTATCAGCTCTTCCACTTTAATGTAGCTTCTATTTCACAGCCCTGAAGACTGTTTTTAACTGTAGCTATAAAGATTAGCGTAGGTGTGGAAACATTAACTCAGGTGAACATCAACTCAGGTGTGGAAATAACTTTCAGTGAAGCTTTGGGTGCACTTTCAAGATGCTCAAGAAGACTAGATTTTTCTTCATGAATCTGAAAGAGATGTACATTTAATTTGAATGACTACAGGACTAAAGAAACAAGATCTTTTGATTATTTTTGCTTTGTTCATTGCACTATTTCCAATAGTGTTATAGGCTGCTTACAAACATAACCTTCCCCCAAAATGGCACTTTACTTTAAACTCAGCAGACACCCATACTGGGCCAAGTGCATGCCCAGAAGGGGCATCACATTAGTTTGACCTGGCCTGCCTAAGTTTGACCTGGCTGTTTGTATAGATCAGGTGCTTCATCAGGGCTTTTTAGCACTTTTATCTAATAGCGGACTACATCAGCTATTAGATAAAACCACCAAAAAACCCCACTGAAGTGCATGATCTATGCAGATGCTGTGGAGCTGGGTCAAACTAATGCACAGACTCTGCTGATAAAGCACAGGTTTTTTGGGGTTTTTTGCACATCTGTCAGCAGCCATAGTTTTTTTTTGCTTTACCTTGAATGGAATAATATAGCTCTATGGACCTAGCATATTGATACAGCTTCTAATTTATTTTTACCTGGAGAAAAATGTGTGCTGTAGTGTATATGATAGTGCACTCCACTTTTCAAAACCCTATATCTCCCCATGGTTATAACTGGAAAAGTCTTTTTTTCCTTCATTATACCTGCCCAAAAAAAAGTGCTTGCCTTATTTGGGTGTTATTGGGCACCTGTACACACCATGGGTTTTAATCCTCTTAAATTAAATAAGTTTATAAAATTTAAACTTGTTTATTTTGGAGCACTGCATCTGTGTTTACACGCACTAGGTTTTCAAATGAATTAAGCCAGGTCCCTGGCTGGTGCCACAGGAGCGCAGAACAGACCAGCTCTGCCCTCCTGGCTTGGGGGCCCCTACCCACTCCATGCCCATGTCCTGCCACACAGCTGTGGAAGCAGGGAGTCGGCAAACCACACACATCAAAAAACAAAACCAAAAAATGGAAGCAATATGAAAAAGAAAGCAATTAGAAGGGGTGATCTACAAAAAGTTACAGTGCCATCTGGTGGACAAAGAAGCTCATTACACATCCTTGAGTGCCTTGTCTTTGTATGCAACAAATCCATGGACAGGGTGCTTTAATTTCTGGTGAGACAAACTAAACTACATCTGAGGAGTTTTAGTTTAATGCACCAGAAAGACTTTTAAAGCATCCGGAAAACCTGCTCATAGAAACAGTCATGCACTTGCAGTGCAAAAAAGGGCAAAAAATGTGGTGTGCACAATGGCCCTGTGGTATGTGAGAAAATGAGGTGGCCATTGTCTTGCCAGGAGGTGAGGGAAAAGGGATGTGCCTGCAAACCCCTACCCTTCCTGCCCCTCTGAAGAGTAGCAATTTTTGGAACAGTAGTTCACTGTTTAGAAGGGTCTGTGTTTTTACAGAACCCAGAAAAATGGGTGTCAGACTCCCAGCAATTAAAAAAAACCCTAAGGCTTTTTTACTGGATTTGACAAGGTCTATTGTGGGGAAGAACCCCGAACTGAGAAAATAAACTAAAGAAGGATGTTCAAAGACAATAGCTATGTCTGAAAAAGAAAAATCCCTAATAAACTAAAACATAAGGATTTTATTTAGAAATATTAAAAGAACTCATTAAAAAGATAAAGACTACAGTAAATCTTAGACACGGTTTTGATGTTTGCCACCCTGTCAAATTATTTAAATTATCGGTAAAAAACCCATTCAAAACGCAAAGTCCCACATTGCCATTTTTTTTAAAGTCCATGTCCTTGAAGTTCTACTTAAAGAAGACCCACCAGTGAACACTGTAGTCAGTGTGCTCACAGACTCCAGCTATGGAACATCATTTCAGTGTTAATGACGTTCTGGGGTAACCATTTCATTAATGACTGGTAAAAGTAGTGTTTTGTAAAGTGTTACACCCTGTCAGCTTGTTTTTGTTACACTCACAAGACACCAGCATGCATGACAATTACACAGCAGAGGAGCCTTCTCAGGCTTAACACAAACTGCAGAGATGAGTGGATCTGGCCTTAGGGGTGGGGAATGTCAGCAACTGCCCAGATGCAGTAGTTAGAGAGGTGCCAGCAGCATGGAGCAGCTCTGGTATTACTATTCAGGCAGATAAGGGAACTAAGGCAGATGATTGTTAACACCTGTGAAGTAAAGAGCAATGGGCCATTAACTATCTCAGCTGCCTGAATAGTAATATATACTAGAGCTGCACCACGGGGAGGTGTGTGGGGTGAGCATAGCTGCTTGGCAGTGTTTGTGGTGGCAGGTGCGGGACTAGAGCCAGGACTCATTTTAGTTTTCACCATCTGTGAGCCTTACAAGTGGGTGCAAGCATGTGCAAGGGCACACTAGGGTGTGCAGCATGTGCTAGGGTGTGCAAGTGGGTGCAAGCATATGCAAATGAATGCAAGCACATGCAAGCATGTGTAAGTGCGTGAAAGCACCTGCCATTTTCATTTTCATTGTCCATGAAAATTGGATGGAAACAATATGTCACAAATACCTAAGAAGAGGATATCAGAGGTGCAGAACAAGAAAAGAAAAGCTCAGTTAATGACTGCAATGAAAAAAGATGCAGATGCAATGAAAAATACTTGAAATCCGTTAACACTAACCAATTCAGTAGTAGTGAGATGGTCAATGCAGAGTCATCAGATGAAAAATACATAGATGGTCCACAATTCAAGTTCAAGAATCTCTGTGAGAGAAACAGATCCCAATGAAACATAAATTCTTCATCTGGATCAGAATAATGATGATACCACTAGTGATACAGATGAAAAGATTCCCATTATAGACATTGGTGATGCCATTTCTGATCCTGCTTTATGGCCCAATTTAACACCCAAAATTGAGGTCTGCTAGCAACCAGTGGTCCACCAAAAATAAAGGACATGGATTTTCCCCTGGATGAGCAGAATTGCCATTTTTCTATGACTTTTTATAGAGAAATCTTGAAAATGGCAAAGTTCTAAAGTGGTGCTGGCTGTTTAAATTGGAGTCTACCAACAAAACTTTGTTTGTACTGCATGTTTTTTGACTTGAGTCCAAAATCATTCCTAGCATTTGAGGGGTCAAATGATTGGAAGCACGTGTCTCAGATTCTTGTGCATTATGAAAGTCACCTAATCATGTCAATTCCTACTGAACGTGGGTTGAAGCAGAGCAAAGGATAAAACAGGATAATTGCATTAACTGAAGCTTCAGTGTGTGATTAAACAAGAGAAAAAAACTATAGGAGATCATTTTAGAGGCTTATGACAATACCACTTCATCTTGTAAAAATAACATGGCTTTTTAAGGCTCATTTGACAGGCTCTTTATGGTGAACAACAGGAACTTCTTGGGTTTGGTGGAGTTACTAGGAAAGTATGATGAAGTAATGAGGAACATTTGTGACATGTACTTTCCAGGAATGTGACGGATCACTGCAGCAGAAAAACAAACCAGAATGAGAAAATTAAATCACTGGTGAAAAATGTACTGTAACACATTCTTAAAAGGTTGAGGAGTGCCAGTAATATTCCATAATATTGGATTGCACTCTAGATGTGAGCCATTCTGAAATGATGGCTTTCACAATAAGGTTTCTTGATACTTTGGATGCCGAACTGACCATTCAGGAGCCCATTATTGTTTTTAAAACAGTGGATGAGTCCACAAGGGAAGTACTAATTGATACTATGCTTACTACTCTGAAGGAAAGTGACATAAACATCCAAGACTGCCCGGGTTGAACAATGAGGCCACGGTTATGACAACTGTGGAAATATGAAGGGGAAAAACAAGGGTATACAGGCAAGAATCCTTAATCAAAAACCCAAGAGCAATTTTCATTCTACATGGATGCCGCATGCTCAATCTTGCGGTGGTGGATGCTGCAATATCTTCAATGGAATCCAAGTCTCTCTCTGGCATTCTTCAAAGGATCTTTCTGTTTTCTGCCTGTGTTCATCTTTGGAAGACTCTCACAGATCATGCCAATATCACTGCTAAGCCATATGTGAAACACGTTGGGATTGCAGAATTGAAAGCATTAAAGCTACTTGATACCAAACAGCTGAAGTCTGCAAGCCCCTCATGAAGCTCTCACCCTGGCACCTCAACTCATGAAAGTCAAGTTTCTTGTATCGATTGTGGTGTGCTACAGTATCCTTTTCCAAGACAATGTGGTGAGCGAGAGCATGCAAATCCAGAAAAACTTCAACTGTTTTTTCAGCCACAAACTTGATAAATGCCTGTCATGACTATACTGTAAACTACAGGGAAGTCCACTGCGAAGAAGCTCTGAGAACAGCTAAGGAAATAACTGAAAAACTTGGTGTTGATCTAATGTTTAAACCTCCCCACACACATTTGTTGTAAAAAGCTTTACTTCAGCTATGAATGTGATGGACTGCAAAGAACTTGGCTATCTCCAAAGAATGCTTCCAACGTAATGTAGTGCTTCTCAAGATGTTCTACAATTTATTTACAACAATGAATTTCACAAAAACTTTTCAAACCCACAAATAACATTCAGGATCCTGTTAACCATGCCTGTATTGGTGGCAAGCAGTGAACGGAGCTTCTTGAAGCTGAAGCTCATAAAAACATGTTTGCGATCAGCCATGAGAGATGACAAGCTATCTTTGCTGATCATCTTGTCTAGTGAGAATGTTGCGGCTCAAAATATAGACCTGTCACAAGCAATATCAGAGTTCTCAGCAGCAAAGGCATGCAGAATCATCATCTGAGACTTGGAATCTTGGTGAACAAAGTTTTTTATTTGTTGTTGTTATTTATTACTTTAGTGTTTAATTTACCGTTTAGTTCATTTTTCACTTAGCTATAATGTTATTTTTATGACATCTAGTTTATTATTTGAATAAAATTCATAGTTTCATAGTTTCTAGGGTCGGAAGGGACTTGAGCAGATCATCTAGTCCAACCCCCTGCCATGGCAGGAAAGAGTACTTGGGGTCA
>NW_017729033.1:91437147-91439787 GCF_001723915.1 Gavialis gangeticus | reverse complement strand
GGCGCTCAGGGGAACAGGGACTCCCCCAGCGCCTGCTGATCCCCCCTAACCAGTTTATAACAGGCCACAAGATCCCCCCTCAGCCTTCTCTTTTGAATTGAATTTAAATGGAATTTAAATTAATTGAATTTTGTGTCATTTCCTCTTTTTGAATTTTTTCCCCTGTAAATTGGTAAAAAACTTTTGAGATTACACCTTTATTTCTGAAAGGAAGGGGTGTGGGTACCAAAGTCAAGTTTGCCCAGGGCACCATTTTCCCTAAGGCAGCTTCTGGAGATGACTACACTGTTTCTTTATGTATAAAACCAAGACGCCAGGCAGAAAATGTTAGGCTAGGATGAGGGAGGATTGAGGAAGCTCCATGGCATAACTCTTCCATGGAAGCATAAAGAGAGGAAGTAGGGGAGACAGGGAATCTTCCTCTGAGAATAATGGTATTTGTCCCGTTTTAATAATGATCCTTGTTCAGTGTTGGAAAGCAATTTCCCCTATGATTCTTTTCCACACTCAGTCATATGATATGTATTTGAGCCACAATTTATACACTGAAAATCTGATGTGCTTCCTTCTTTGGCTTATTTAGAGCCTAAGGCTGTTCCCATAAAGCAATGCTCCAGTTTAGTTTAACTGAAACAAGACTAGCCCTGCAATTCGTCATTATTCTGAGATGGAAAGGATTTTGCTCTACTCATCTAAAGCTCTGAAAACCAGCTTCCCCACAGTTGTGGACCATATTTATTGACATGTGAAGCATCAGAAGTGTAGGGGTAGCATATAAAGGATCAATCATGTAGAACTTTTGTCAGTTTTATGTAGCAAGTAAGCTTCCAAATTGAAAGGGCTATAATTGTAATGGGCAAATTGGATTTCAGGCTTAAGACCAAATTTCATTAGCAATTAAAGAGTCCATTTTTAAGTCTACAAAAGGTCACAAGAACCCCTTTGCCTATCTGTTCACTTTTCTTCAAATGTTTCAATTTCCAGAAATAGCTTCTCAAAAGATAAACATTTGAAATAACTTGATCTGGAGACTTTTTGAATCTCTAGGTTACATTCTTATGGATCATTTTTATGTTAGTGAGGACAAGGCTTTCATGTGTAATTGTAATTATCCAGGAAGAACAGTTTTTAGGAAGAGAACCAGACGTTTTAGAGTTATTATTTTAAATATTTATTACTCAGCACAATTCAGTCTCACCGAATTTTCGTTTACCTTGGCATATTTTTTTAAATCTGTCACTCAGAGCCTTGCCAGACAGAGGCAATGCAGAAGAGTGAGAGTTTAAATCAGTCATAGCTGGATGTCAGGCTAAAGGAAAAAAGATATTAGGCTAATAGAGAGGTCATGCAGTTTAAAGCAAGCAAGAGTCTTTATATGATATATGGGCCCAGTAATGTTTGTTTCATTTTATGTGTTATTTTGCTGCTTGTTTTATAGTGATGATAAAGGGAAAAAACAGACTGTTTAAACTTAACATAGGGGAGAGAATGTATGCTACCTCTATCTCTTATGGATATTGATTCCTAATTAGACTGGAAACAAATTACTCTGTTTAAGTTGACATAGCTGCAAAAGGAATGCCTTACGGATTAAACACTGGTCAGAGTTTATGGGTCATATTAAATAGTGGGTGATTCTCAGGAAACACAGAGGCTTTTCTTTTTACTTGTCCAAAATAGAGGTGGGCCTCTAAATGATTTTATGTGAGGTGCTGACAACTTTTTGTGAAGTGCTGGCTAGGTACAGACATTCCAAAAGCTTGAGGCTGAATTGATTTAAGTTATGAGGTTTTCTGTAACTGGCATAATTTAGATCAGTAGCAAACAGGACACACATTCACCCTTTGGTGGTGGTGGGAATGGGGTTGGGTGCAAATCTTAGACCAGGTTCATTTTAAACTAGTCTGTGTGTGGTGAACTTCTGTTCTGTTAAGGGTATAGACTGGTTTCCTATCACTTATATCAGTAAAAGTGTAATGCCTGCACCTGGCCTTTAAGATCACATAGTGATTTTATATCAAGTACATTTCAATTTGAGCCAAAGCCAGACATACACCTTCACTCATCAGTTGTGTAAAAATAACCTTTTGCCAAGCCCTGTTGTAGTACAAGGGCTGGGTTCAAATTTAGGGGGGTTTGTCTTAAGACTCCAACCAGAAACCTGGGGAAAATAATCTACTTTGGGGGGGGGGGCGGGAGTGGTTAAAAGAACAGCTTCCCCACTGACAAGCAATTTTGCAACCAATATGACAGTTTAATATAGGTAAATCATATAAGCCTGGTGAAAAATTTCTCTGGCTGTAACACAGTTACTGGATGCCCATTTTAGACGGACAAAGTTTGAAGGAATACTTAGGCTTCCTTACCTTTAGCCAAGAGTTTAACCAGCTCTGGGTGAGCCTTGAATTGGGTGACAGAAACATACATTTGTGGGAAAGCACACATGTATCTGAGAGTGGAGGTCCAGCTTAAAACCAAGCCAAACTATAATTTTATTTACCCATTTAAAAACAAAACACAACAAAACATAACTAAAATAGCCCACATTTCAGAAAAGCTAATGCTACCAATGGTGATATGTTTTTCAAATATATATATATATATATATATATATATATATATAAGGAAACATGGTCAAAT
>NW_017729033.1:91428457-91432147 GCF_001723915.1 Gavialis gangeticus | reverse complement strand
TATATATATTAGGAACCATGGTCAAATGCATGGATTGGCAGCTTTCTCCCCCTCACAGATAAACGCCTACTCAACCTTTTTTCCAACATGCTGTGAAAAACATTTTTTAACAGGAAACACACCATATTAAAAGTTACCTTTAGCAATGTCATTTTAAACTTGCATTGGATGCAGGAAAAAGACTCACAGCATCTGTGAATTCAAATGCATTTTTACCAATAAGTATTACTCACTGGACATGTCTACACAAGATGCTTACTGTGCATTAGCCTAATAACACTGTGCAGTAGCTTGGTGGTTAAAAACTGTGCTAATAGCCTACTGCACAGTGTTATAAGGCTAATGCACAATAAGCATCACAAAATAACCATGCACTGTGCATTTAGTTAAGACTTTATTAAGCAAGAACTAAACTAAATGCGCTGTATCTAAGGCGTATTAATGAATGTGTAGACGTGTGTACTATCATATATTATTCATGATTCAATCTGTGATAAGCACAGACTATTAAACTACTCAGGTGAAAATTTCCTATTTTCTTTTCTCAAGAGTGAATGTGATTTTAAGGACCCTACATTTTAATTAACAATGTAAAATTCTAGAATTTATAATACAAATGACCCAAGCGGGTCATGAAACACTACAGAGATTTGGAAATGCGGCTTAAGGGGTTGGGGGTGCAGGTGGCGTTCTCCTTGATCCTCCCAATCTCAGGCTACAGGCTGAGGGAGAGGAGGATCGAGGTAGTGAACCAAAGACTAAGGCGCTGGTGTCATCAGGAAGACTTCAGCTTCCATGACCACAGTCCGCTCTTTGGTGAGAGAGGCAGTGAGCTGCTGGGAAGGGACAGCCTCCACCTCTCTCAGCTGGGGAGGAAGCTCTTCTCAGCCAGACTGGCTGATCTGCTCCACCGGGATTTAAACTAAGCCTGCCGGGGGATATGGGGACTACTGCCAATGCTGGCCCAGTGAGCAACCCTTGCAAAGCCAGCAGGCCATGGCACTCTAAGGAGCCCACCCCTGCCCCAGCCCTGGAATGATCTGTGGGCAAGGCAAGGGCCCCCAAAGGGACACTTGCCTGCCTGTGCACTTGCCTGCCTGTACACGAGCAGGACCTTGTTCTCCTGCTTAACACAAACAATTATGATGTCATAGGGATAACGGAGACCTGGTGGGACTCCACCCATGACTGGGCCACAGGTATAGATGGCTATACCTTGTACAGAAGAGATCGAGTGGATAAAGGGGGTGGGGGTGTAGGTCTCTATGTCAAGGAAAGCTACGTATCCCTGCAAGCTAACATTGGTGCCCAGGGTGGACAATTAGAGACACCCTGGGTTAAAATCCATGGGGAACATGGCACAGGGGACACAACAGTGACGGTTTGTACCTCTGACCTAGGATCAAGAGCTTGACCAGGAGTTTGCCAGGGAATTGGCTGAGGCCACACACTCCTGATCCACAGTTGTCATGGGAGACTTCAACTACCTGGACATATCATGGGGAGAGCACTCAGCCAAATCTGAATGGTTGCAAAGCTTTCTCACATACATGGATGAGTTCTATCTGATGCAAGAAGTCTACAAGCTGATAAGAGGCAAAGCACTGCTCAACCTGGTACTGGCAATGGGGGATGACCTTATCAGTGACCTAATGATTGAAGGAAAGCTGGGTGACAGTGACCACGAGCTGATTACCATCACCATCCGCCATAAAGCTGGAAAGTCAGTCAGCAATACAGAAGTCCTTGACTTCAGGAAAGCTGACTTTGACAAGCTCAAGAAGCTTGTCAGTGAGGCCCTAAGGGACCACTACTCAAAGGGAGGGGGGAGTTCAGGAACAGTGGTTGCTCCTCAAGGGAGTGATCCTGGATCTTCTATTCCATCTTGGAGGAAAGGCAGCAAAAGGGCACAGTGGCCCCCTTGGCTCTGCAGGGAACTTGCAGACCTCCTGTGTCTGAAAAGAAAGGCCTACAAAGGATGAAGGATGGGATTCACCTCTAAGAAGGAATATTCTGTAGTGGTCCAAACCTGCAGAGAGTGAACCAGAAAAGCCAAGGCTGCGACTGAACTCCAACTGGCTACCAGTATCAAGGACAATAAAAAGTCCTTTTTTAGATATGTGGGGAGCTGGAGGAGAAGCAAGGGCAACATTTGACCCCTGCTAAACCAGATGGGACAGCTGACAACCAATGCCCAGGAAAAAGCCAACTTGATAAATGGGTATTTTGTGTCAGTCTTTCAGCAGTCCCATGGGATGCCCCTGCCCATTATGGGATGGGAAGGCCTGGGTGAGGAAGATTCTTTACCCTCCATCAATGCTGACCTTGTGAAGGAAAATCTTGAGAGGCTGGACACCTTCAAGTCAGCTGGACCTGACAGTCTACACCCCAGGGTACTCAAGGAGCTGGTTAGCATTATAGCTCAGCCCCTGGCACGGATCTTTGAGGACTCCTGGCACTCTGGTAAAGTGCCCACAGATTGGAAGAAGGCCAATGTGGTGCCTATCTTCAAGAAAGGGAGGAAAGTGGATCCAGCAAACTACAGGCCCATTAGCCTGACCTCTATCCAGAGAAGGTCTTAGAAAAGATTACGAAAGTGGCCATTCTCAATGGACTGGCTGATGGCAACACCCTGAGGGATAGCCAGCACAGGTTTGTTGCAGGTAGGTCCTGATTGACCAATCTTATTTCCTTTTATGACCAGGTGACCTATCACCTGGACAAGGGGAAAGCGATTGATGTCATATATCTTGACTTGAAAAAAGCCTTCTATCTGGTATCCCATGATCACCTTTTAGCCAAACTGGCCAACTGTGGCCTCGGCTTCACCACAGTCTGCTGGCTGGGGAATTGGCTCTGTGGTCAGACCCAGAGAGTGGTGGTTGTTGGAAGCCAATCGTCGTGGTGCCCTGTGACCAGTGGGGTCCCCCAAGGCTCTGTCCTTGGACCTACATTATTCAACATCTTCATTAATGGTATGGACACTGGCTTCAGAAGTAGACTGGCCAAGTTCACTGATGACACCAAACTTTGGGGTAAAACAACCATACCTGAGGACAGGAGGGTGGTACAGGCTGACCTTGACAGGCTCAGGAAATGAGCGGATGAGAACCTGATGGTGTTTAATACTGAAAAATGCAAGGTTCTTCACCTTGGGAAGACAATCCCACAGCATGCTTACAGGCTCGACAGTGCTACACTGGCTAGCACTACGGACAAAAGGGACTTGGGGGTCATGATTGACAACAAAATGAACATGAGTCTTCAATGTGGTGCTGTGTCTAGTGAAGTGAGTAAAATCCTGGCTTGCATGCATAGATGCTTCTCAAGCATATCCCAGGACATCATTCTCCCATTGTACTCGGCCTTCGTGAGGCCGCAGCTGGAGTACTGCATTCAGTTTTGGGCTCCACAATTCAAAAAGGATGTGGAGAAGCTCGAGAAAGTCCAGAGGAGAGCCACACACATGATCAGAGGTCAGGAAAACAGACCTTATGATGAGAGGCTAAGAGCTATGAGACTCTTCAGCCTGGAAAAAAGCAGGCTCAGGGGTGATCTGGTGGCTGCCTATGTTTATCAGGGTTGCTCACCAGGATCTGGGGGAATGTCTGCTCACCACAGCACCCCAGGGGATGACAGGGTCAAATGGTCACAAACTCCTCTATGACCGTTTCAGGCTGGACATAAGGA
>NW_017729033.1:91425629-91428446 GCF_001723915.1 Gavialis gangeticus | reverse complement strand
TTAGAATAAATGATGAAAGCCTGGAAGTGGTTGAAAAATACACTTACTTGAGCTCCAGTGTCTCACAAAAATCTTGGCTTGAAAGCCAAAATTAACACTTGTATTGGAAAGGCAAGCAATGCCATGGCTAAACTTCAAAAGAGTTTGGAAAAATAGAGCGCTCACTCTATCAACAAAGATGTCCATCTAGAGCGCTTACGTACTTAGCTCTCTATCGTACGGCAGCAAAACGTTAGGTCCTTATGCCACGGAAGAAAGAAAACAGAACAGTTTCCATCTTTGATATCTCTGCCATATCCTGGGTATAACATGGCATGAAAAAAATCATTAACTTTGCTGTTCTGGAACGGGCCAAGATGCCCAGTATGTTCATGCTCCTGAGACAGATGCCTCCACTGGTTAGGACATGAATTGTATGAGTGGTGGCTGAATCCCCAAGGACACACTGTATGACAGGTTGGCCACTGGCAAATGTCAACTTGGATGCCCTAAACTTTGTTTTGTTGATGTCTGCAAGAAAAACCTTCAGAAGCTGTACATTGACAGACAATGTTGAGAATCAATCACTTTGGACTGCTGTGAGTGGAAAACTGCCATGAAGCAGGGCCTATGTTGCTTCGAGATGGAGTGGGGTCAATGATGAGATAGAGAAAATGTATCAGAGGCAGGCAAGATGAAATGGTAGCTGGTATGCTGGGACAGACTCAACCAGGTCAGTGTGTACAACTTGCCAAAGGGTCTGCTTGTCATGCATTGGACGCCTCAAGCACTCAAGAAGCTGTGGTGGTACCCAGTAACCAAAGGTGCAATCTCCATGGTCTTTTGAGACCGGTGGCTGTCAGCGACTGATTCAATCACAAACTACTGTCAATGTATGCTGAAGATCCCCCTCTATGCCCGCTCTGCAGGTGTTAGCCACAGAACCTTGCCTCATTAGCTCAACCTACAGCAGCTCATGCTTTTTGCTTTGCAGGTCTGTGGTTTAATCCCTCAATGTCACCCAGGGGGAAGCGCTCACACTGCGTTTTGTAATGAATTAAGTGGGATGATTTTTGTTAACCTTATTTTTCAAAACAAGGATTGCACATGAGTTACATGCTGAGCTGAACAGGCAAATAAATCTACTTCAGCTTTTAGAGTGACAGAAGAATTCTGTGGGAGGGAGAAGAAAGCAGGGAAACTCATATGGCCTGGGTTCTGAATGCAGGAGTACGAGATCCTTGTCAGTCACCAAACATCCCTCACATCACCCACTGAGTTACCGCAATGGCTACCATAAGTAGCTGCCAGCCCCGACCTGAACTCAAGAGACATGTACACGCTAATCCCCCACTTCAGCTCTCAATGCAAAAATCAGCACATTCAATCAGAAGATACAAAACTAAGCACCTATCCAATATACCTAATACCCTGACAGGCTGTTTGAGCCAAGTGCTTTCCTGGCAGCTCTCTGGCAATGTGTAGGTGCATTTGGAGCTTGAAAGATGCTTCAAAACTCATCCAGCATATTAGAAGGTCAGGGAAGTAAACTCTGCTTCTGCCTTTTGAACTCTGCTCTCCCTCTGGCCTGTTGGTAATAGCACTGCTGACTTGAGAAGATTTTTCAACTCTTATACCTGCATGAGTTTGTGATTGGTGTATGGAAGTCAGTGGGAAGCAAACACTCAGAAGAGAGTGAGAGGTGTGGTCTCATACATCATGTTCTCATGATCTTTTTTTCTATGCCTTCTTCTAAGACAAAAAACCAACAACAAAACAACACACCAAAAGCCCAGGTCAAGAACTCTCACCTTGAATGGTATTCTTTTTATTAGTTTGGGGAGTCCGACTTTCTACTTAGTTTATAGGGGAGAGCAACTGTGTTCATGTCAAAACCTGTTCTGACAGTCTGTCGCCAATGTAATTCCTCAGTCAGATTCTCACTTTAAGGAGAGTGGCCAACATTAGGCAAAAGAACTCCTAACCAGATCATAATGACAATATAATATGATTGCAGGAGGCCCAAACCAGCTAAATAGTAAACAGGTTGAAAGGCTGGAGAAGGACGAGGGCGTGGGGTAGATAAGCACACTGCATATGTACCCCCTGGATGCCCACTATGACTTACATGAGAAGATGAAATTTCAAGGAGAAGGATTCTGAAAACATAAGGGAGTTAGTTTGAAAAAATATTTTAAAAGAAAATGTTTAGAAATTAAAATCCATACAACATCTCAGGATGGAGGCTATTTCAGAATCTCAGATATTAAATGATAAAAAGACAATCTGAAGAGGCAACATAAAAGGAGGAAAATACATTTTAGTTAAATGGCATTAAGTTAGATTAAATGGCATTTTTTTAGATTTTCATGAATCAGGAAGATCATAAAATGCGGTACACTGAAACTAAGAATGATGTGGGAGAGTCAGCACATTGAAAGTGAGCATTGAAAAGAAATGGTAAGGGTGTTAGAGAGTGTAGGTTTCTCAGTGTTTAAAAAAAGTGCATGGTGGAAGGGAGGGGATGAAGGACAAATCATGGAAATGAGGTACTGACAAAGGCTCAGGTAGAAAAGGCAACCAAACTGCCTGGGAAATCAAGATGTACTGGTTGGGGACTCACCTGCTGTGCCTTTGATGGGAGAAATTCAAAAGATTACTCCCAACACAGAAATAACGAGTGTACTCAGATAGTAGGGCTGTGTGAAATTTCGATGGGTGTTTCGTTTTGAAGCTGTTTTGGTGCGTTTCAAGCTCAAAACAGCGAAATTAAAACAGAACAGTAGCACTCAAAACATTTAGAAAGTTTTGAAACATTTCGAGTTTTGAAGCTGGGCC
>NW_017729033.1:91419443-91420629 GCF_001723915.1 Gavialis gangeticus | reverse complement strand
GGATCCTATGATTACAGCATTTTGAAACCTTTCAGCCAACAGAAAACAGACAGAAGAATTATGGGTCAGTTTAATACATTTACCTTGATAAGAAAGGTTTGTGGCTTAGCTCAGAGCAGCAGGTAAAACAAACACATGCACATACACTTGGGTTTGAGGCCTTCAAGGCAAGCATCATCAGATGGATTTACCAGATCCTTGTCAGTAGAGTATGAATTAAAGGTGTGATGGGGCAGAGGCAGGAACAGAATACTGTCTGGCATATACTGTAGTCTACCAAAGCCAGTGGCCATTTCCTGTATCAGATATTATGTAAATGGTTCAAAACACTTTTTAGAACAGGGAATTATTTTAGTAAGTCAGATTTTGTTGTGGCCTACATCAGTATCCTAATGAGGAATAACTTCAAGTGTTGAATCCAAATACAGCCTTCTACATAATTTGGGAACATCTGGACCATTTGTTCTGGTTTGATCCATCTCTGATCAGGACAATGAAAGGTAGCTCACAGATTCACAGAAGTTTAGGGCTGGAAGGGAACTTGTGAGATCATTAGGTCCAGCTCCCTTGCTCTGGGCAGGAAAAAACGCTGGGGTCAAGTAACCCCAGCAAGGCATACGTCTGGTCTCCTTTTGAAGACCTCCAGAGTAGGTGCCTGCACCACCCCCTCTGGTGCCATGTCCAGACGAGCACACATGTGCCTCTTGCCCCGCCTCAAATCCCTTTGAGGTGGGGCAAGAGGCACGTGTGGGAATGAAAAACTTTTCCTCGTGCTGCAAGTTTGCAGCGCAGGGAGAAAATTAGATCCCTGGATATCAAGGGGTCTTAAAAAAATCCTAAGTTTAAAAACACAGAGCAGGGCACATTCCTGGACTGTGCCCTGAGGCAACTGGAGGCTGAGTCCTCCATGGAGATGCTCTGGCTGCCAGAGTGTCTCTGTGGTTGGCCCTTGCCCTGGTGCTAAAACACATGGCCAGCCAGGCCACATGTTCAGCACCAGGACTCCAGTGCCAGTGAGTAAGGGTTTGGGGGGGGCTGGAGGAGGGGGAGGGGACCATGGGGGGATCCCCCATCCACCCAAGCCCCCTGATCCCTGCCCCTCCATAGTTTTAACCCCCGCCAAAAAGCCCTGGCAGTTACCGGCAGCTCGAACTGCCATCTGGCTGACTGGGGCCCTGCCCACACA
>NW_017729033.1:91412404-91419227 GCF_001723915.1 Gavialis gangeticus | reverse complement strand
TGGGTGGGGCAGCCATCAGGGGGGCTGCAGCATCTGGTGGGAAATGAGACCAGGTGGGGAAGCAATTGGGGGCTAGGGTGGGGCATGCGGGCCTTGAGAGGGGGTGGTAGCCCCTGCAGGGGCATTTGGCCCCTGTTCGTGGGGTGTAGCCCTTGTGTGGGGACTGTAGCCCTGTTGGGGGGCCGTAGCCCTTGTGTGGAGGCCAAATCCACTGTTGGGGGCCAAACCCCCTTTTGGGGACTGAACCCTTTATTGGGAGGCTGTACCCCTTGTGTGAGGGCTGAACCCCCTGTTGCGGGGCCATAACCCCTGTGTGAGGGCCATTTCCCCTGTGGGAGGGCAGCAAAATATATATTCATGAATTCATGAAACGTATTTAGAGTTTACTTTATTATGATGATAAGACACATGCTCTAACTCTGTAGATATATCAATAAAACATTGTCCAACTGATCACTGTCTCTGTCTCATTCTCTCTCTCTCTTTATAGTGTTCTTTTGTTTTACTTGTGGAGGAACATGGATTTGGGGGTATTTTACAGAGTGACTTTGGGATTTTTTTAACAGGGATTTTTCAATTTTCCAATAGGGAACACAGAATTTCTCCTGGGAGGCCAGAGGCAGGACCCTGCTTGCTCAGAGCTGGCACCTTGGACTCAGCTGGCTGTGGCTGACCTCCTGGCCAAATGGGGCCAGGAGGACAAGCTTTGACAGTTCAAAGCAGGCCACCACACCCAGAACAACTTCCAAGCAATAGTTGCCCAGATGGCTGGGCAGGGGGCACACGTGGCAGGGGCCACACAGAGGCCAACCCTGCAACCAAAGTCCACTGGCAGCTGGCCCAGAGGGGCAGATGCCTCTACTGGCTGTGCAGTCCCCATCCGGGTCTGGCAGATGCACAGCAGGTCACAGCCAGGCAGCAGCCCCCACTGCCAGACTGTTGCAGTGGGTAGAGAGTGCAGGGATTTCTCAGGGCTGCTTCAGCAGTCCAGCTGGTACAAGTGGTAGTGTCCCCAGGTACCAATTGGCTCGGCCCCAGAAGTTCCTGAGAACTAGTAGCCCTGAGCTACTTGCCAGGGTGGCTTTTTCTACTGCTGGAGACAGCACAGGTGCTGGCCCTGGGCTCTATCTCCCACTGGCTGCAGATCCAGGAGGAGCCAGGCATGGTTATTTTGCCCCAAGTGGTACAATTTGCTCTACAACAAAGTGCATGTCTGAGCATGTGCGCTGAGGCAAAAATCCCCAGCTCAAATCTGCACCGCTTCTATTTGAGCTGCTGGAAGCACATGTGCTTGCATGTGTGGATGTGCCCTGGGAGTCTATTCAAGAATCTAGTCACATGAACTGCAAAGAAATTTTTTCTTATATCCAGTCTGAAACCTTCTTCTAGGAGTTTATGACCATTGTTCTAGTTAGCTGTGTTAGTCTGAAATCAGGCGGAAAGCGAGGTAGACGTTCACTTTATAGAATCTAATTCAGTTACTCTAAGGTGCACCTCTAGTTTGCCTTTTCCCTAATCATGACAACAGTGAGGTTGAGAGCTGGTTGGCCATCTTATAGTAAATAATGTTTTCATTGTTGTTGTTGTTTTGGGGTGTTTTGCTTTATAAATGGTGCATATATCACAAAACTAAAATATTATTATTTAAAAATACTGATGGAGTGCCTCATGGAAATCGTAATTGTGTTGTCTAAAGCTCCGTACAAGCTGAGCTCCTAAAGAGGCATTGGGTCATGGATTCCTGGAATTCTTGGCTCCCCCTTTTCAAATTGAGAGACCATAGTTTATCATGGGAGATGTAGCCAGACCAGGAAACTAAGTCTAAGGAGAAGTGTTAAAGCCTGTGGTGCTCAGCATGTAATTCCCATTTAATGCCAATTTCCAATCAAAATATTTTGATTTTCAAACTTATTGAAAAATTGCTTTTTGGGAGAGGGTCAAGGGAGACTTTTGACTAACTACAGGAGAGTCTGAAAAGGTTTAGGTTGGTTTGAATAGTGATGATCCTGCTTCAGGCAGGGGCTTGGAGTATATGACCTCTAGAGGGCTCTTCCAGCTCTATTTCTTAAGTTCAGTTTGGTATCTTTTTCAACATATAAATTATACTGTGTCTTCACCTTTGTCAGAGGAGTTTTTTAAAAATCTTCCTCTAATTTATCTGCAACTATAATCCTAAAATTCAAAACATTGACAAATATGATAACTACCCTATTTAAGGGTTTTTCTTTAATATTTAGCTGAGAAATTAAAGGCTGAGAAATTTTTGAACTAGTGAACTTTTACATATAGTAAAACACAAAAATTCAAGGTTTATTGCTACTTTTTGCTATTTTTTAAATGTTGTTGCAGACTGGTCACCCATTCAAATCCATGTTGATACTGAGTTAAATGGCAAAAACAAGACAAATGTACAAAATCCTCAGGTTCTAGTTTGCCATTCAAGTCTATCTTCTTTGTGAGAAAAGGAAGCCACAATTGTAGTAAGGTCAAGCAATGTCACTTGGTCCCCCTTCATCCTCCCACCCAAGAGAAGCACTTATTATTAAGTACCAACATGTCTAAATGTTTTATCTAGCTTGGTGCCACAAACAGCAGCTATTTCTTCTCTGCTCCAATGGTCGCATCAAGTCTAGGATCATTGTCAACATGTCAGTTTTAACACTGTCAATTGTTGTCTAGTTCATTTACACTTTTGAAATGAAAGTCACCACGGTGCTGAGGGCCTGCCACAAGGCCCAAGAATCACTTAAACCTCATTTTAAGGTAACAAGTAAAATGTAAGTGATGCAGAGGGCTGGCATAAGGTTTATACATAAGAGCTTTCCTCCCACTGACATCAATAGCAAATGTCCTCATCTCGGTGACTTTCTCTGCAGGTCTTTTTAGGGCAGATACCACATTTTCCTGTTTTATGTAACAATTAGCTTGCAGCTGGTACTTAATATTAAACAATTAATAATGCAAACAATGTGGGTAATTACTGAAGGCACTGGATATCATGAGCTATTATTTGTATTACACCAGGCTTTTCCTTTATGGAAATTTAATGTCTTTACTTAGCTAATACTTGTTTCCCAGATAAGATGAATGGCACATTATAAATATATTGAAAGGTAGATAGTTCATATCTGTGGGTAATTATGTCCCTAGCTGGACAATAATTTATGCATACTATGTATTAAAGTGATTAAAAAAAAAGGTTTCCCTTTCTAACTATTGGTAATTTCTGTGATTTATTGTGTGCAAATGTGGCTTAGGATCAGTTGAAGCAGAAGCATTTGCATGGAGGTGGTTCACCACTGAGCAGACCACAGCTAGAAGACAGCCTTTTGCTGGCATTTCAGTTCAAATGCATTTTCTGGTTCTTATGTCACTCCAAGCTGAATATTCTCTGCAATTTAACTTTTCTATGTTTTTTCTTTTAATGCAATTGCAAGGAAAGTGTGGCCAGAAGAGTGGTATGTGGAACCCCAAGGGGTGGCGGGGAAGGGGAAGTGGAATGATGAAGGCTTTTGGATTCTTAAAAAGAGCCACAAATGCTATCCTTGGCCCTCCCCTTTCTTCTAACTCCACATTCAAAGAAGTGTTAGTTTAAGGGGTAAAATAGTAATTTTGTTTTATAGAAACTATTATATAAATGCCATTTGATTTTTTTTAAAAGTTTCAGGCAATCTGAAGAAAAACTGAGTAGATAGATAATAAAAAGATGCCCTTCATTCTCTGACCACAAAAAAGAGAGATAATCACCTTTTTCTCATTTCAGGAATGAACAGTCTTCTGATCACTAGGATAATTATCTAAAGGACAACAGGAAAATTGAAAACCACGTGTAATATACTGAGTAGTTCCTTCTGCATGGCATGGCCACCCAAAGAGTAACTATTTCCCTTTTAATTACATTGGCATTTAATTTATGACTTTTATAATTGTGTTGTGTTGGTGGAGTTTCCAGCAGAGGAAGTAATGTGATGACTAGAAGGGCTCCGGCTGGGATGATTATAGACTCCATGGGATGCATGTGCCATAGAGTACTATCAGCATTGTTGTACAGATCTTGGATCATGATGCTTGTAGCTTCATCTTGATTTGACATGGTAAAGCATTTGGATAGTAAAGAAGGCACAACCATTTTATGCAGAGCTGGTGGGGGAACAAGTGTTCAATTCTTGCAAAATTCTGAGGGCCCCAATTTTCCACCCTAGATTAAAACAGGAAGTTCAACACTTCTTTGTTTGTAAGATTAAATTCTGAAACATTCTAGGGGACCTAAATGTTCTGGTGTCTTCAGAATGACATATGGAGCAGATATGAGCTGTTTTGCTGTAGGAAGTCCCAAAAAGTGATTTACTTGTTCTGGAGGCTGAACTTGATTCAGTGAGAAATTTTTTGTTAACAAATTTTAGACATGTTCCCACACTCCCCTACCTCCCATCAGCCCTAGAACAACACTGTTGCATATCAACTTGCTGTGGTGGGACCTCTGCACTATTCCTATTAACATTAACTCCAGGTTAGCTCATGAAAGATACCCAAATAAATCCTGGAGCCATGGCCCTTAGCATTCTCTGCAAAGTTTTATTTAGGTTTTTTAAAGTGTATTTTATTTGAATGTTGATAGTTTCTATAGGTCCCAATCAAAAGTAGGTCCCCATTGTGCTAATATATATTCAGACTGAAGTAAGTCCTGCCCTTTGCAATCTAAGTAAACATGAGAAACAGAGTTGGAGAGCTGTTGTAGCCATGGTGATGAAGAAAATGTGAGACATAAGGGGATTTTTTTTTGGTGACCTGAGGAAGGGCACTTTGTGCCTATAAGCTTCTCTAATATCTTTCCCAATTACTCAGGTTGGTCCAATAAAATATATCACCAAGATAAACAAATAAAAGCCTAATTATCTCAAATGAGTTTTGGCAAATTACTGAAGGTGACACAGGAAGTGACAGAGCCAAGAACTGAATCTAGATGTCCTGAATCCAATTCAGCACCTTTACCAGACCAACTCCCCCTTCCTCCGAAAATATTTCCTGTTAAAAATCTCTCACATAGCTGCATTTTAGAAAACTTAGCTTTAACAAAGAGGATTTATGGTTTATTTTGATTGCATGTATGTGCATGGAATATCATGATATTTCAATTTTTCTTTGAGGAGTATCAGATTTAGTCATCATTAATTTTGTAACTATAGGTATAAGAACATACATATTTTGTCCGCTTTAACAAAGAAGGAGCTACTGATGGGGAAAGGCACACTACCTATTATACTAGAACCGTTATATCTGGATGCTTACATCTCAAGACAAAGGAACTCAATCACTGTAACTTTGACCCTCAATGAAGAAATATTAAAGCTGGAGCAGTTTTGCTATAGCATGGGGCAGACTAGAGTTGAGTCTATTAGTTTGTATCAATATCCTCTGCTATTGATACAATTTATATCCTTTACCCTGTGTTACTATTTTCACCTAGACTGTCACCCCCTCTGGAAAGAACATGTATGCAATATAAGTTTCCTAAATATGTTTATTTAACAGCCTGGAACACTGAGTTTTCCATGGGTCTAAAAATAAGGTTTGCAAATGATTTTTTCATTTTGTAGAAGTGTATTAGTTATGCCCCCTTGTTTTGTCTCACTTATTTTTGGGGGTGTTGAGAAACTGCTGCTGAAAGCTATAGATCATTACAGTCTTAAGTAAGCAGACAGAAAATAAATTACTTTCCCACTGCAGGTATGCTAAAATAACATTGCCATTTACTAACAGCATTTCAAGAAGAAATTCTACTGCCATTTTAATTTGGGTTTCTAATCACAACCGTTCAAAACACTTGAATGGCATAATCAAGACCTCAGAGCAGCAGATGTTTAATGCTTTCTGTGCTAACGGATGTCCAAAAAATTACTTTCATAGAGACAAAAATGCATGGTCTATCTCTTGGTTTTGAATTGCATTATGCAGAGTTAGTTCTGCAAACTAAATGCAATGAAAGCAGAGATATAGTTCCTACTGAAGTGGGAGTTGTGCCTGTTTACAGTAGAGATGAAATCTGTCCTTGAGTATGCACATTATGCTGTACTTCAGAGCTAACCCAGGAATAAAACAATTTTGAAGTACTGCTTCAAACCACCAGATTCTTTTTGCTGCCCTCACCTCAGATATTAATATTTCTGATGAATGTGTCTACATCTCAGCATCATTGAACTCTTTTTCTTGTAAGCTGCTAGAAAAGACTGCATATTTTGTTTTTTTAAATTCAAACCCATGCGATTCTATTACATTTTTGAGAATTAGTTATTACTGTCCTGCCAACAATTTGGTTACTAATAGCAAAGAAAGCATAACTAGCATACTTCTAAGAATATGCCCCAATGTTTGTTAATTTTACATCCTGGTATAGGCAGCAACCAAAATTCTTCCTAAATTATAGCTATCCAGGCTATTGCTATTCAGGCTATTGGCACAAATAGGTTTGCTTGATTGTATGGGAAAGTAGAATATGGATTAAGTTAACATGGGAAAGTTTTCAATCTCAAATGAGAAAAAACAACTGTTAACAGGTTAATCATCTGAAATTGCAGATCTAGTTGCAAGAATTTGATAAAAATACCAAGTTGAAGTAAGGTATGGTACAGCTTTAAGAGATACGTAACTGGAAAATGGGATCAAAATGCAACATGGCTTTTCCAAAGATGGAAGATGCTGGACTAACTTGGTATCTTTCTTTGATTAGATGACATATTTTCCAGAAAAGAAAAATCCAATACATCTAATCTGAATTTCAGTTCAGTATTGGGATCTCATAATGCACGGGGGGCGGGGGGGGGGG
>NW_017729033.1:91400463-91411896 GCF_001723915.1 Gavialis gangeticus | reverse complement strand
GGGGGGGGGGGGGGGGGGGGGGGGGGGAGCTAAATGTGAAAATCAGTTAAAAGATTTACAAATAGTGAAGAACTGGCTAAAGGGGATATTTCAGTAGCTTGCACTGAGGAGAAATACTGAGAAAGAGCAGGGCAGTCCAACTTGCAGCCTGTGAGGATTTAATTTGTTGCCTGTAGGCTCCCACCCAGTCACTACCCTTCCCCCCATCCCCACCCCTGCTGCTACTGCCAGGGTTTCCAAGCTGTGTTTCTCACCCCCAGCTTCATCTAGTAGTTGAAGAAGCCTGCGGCAGCAGCTGCCACACCAACACTGCACCCGCAGGATCAAGGCCCTGTGGGTGCAGTGGATCCATGTCACCTACCACAACTGCCTGGAGGACTATGCCCTTTAAAAGGCAGCTCAGCCACATCCTCATGCCTTGGTATTCTGGGTGGCCATGTTGGCTAAAAATGATCAACTCCCAGGATCCTTAAAATTCTGGTTTATTAGATGGGATGTGCAAAATTAATAGAGTAAAAAAACATAAATCAAACCTTCAAATTATGAGCGGTACTGTCTTTCAAATACCTAGACACACACACACATGCAGCAGCTGAGCTGCAATACAGCACCTGTGTCATGTATACCATTGGAGTCTGCCGTCGATGGCCAGTTGAGGTTTTTCCTCCAAGTGGTGTTGTTTCCAAAAGGGGGTTGCTGGCTGATCCTTCTGGCTGGATGGGTAGAGTGCTGGTCAGGTCAAGAGGGTGCCACTGAGGGTGACTCTTCACTGACTCTTATCCTCCTATGGCAGACTTCCGTGCTCCCCTGCAGTTTTCAGATTTTACCAATCCAGGGGTCCCTGACCCTCATTGGACGTCTCCTGGGCAGCTGTCAGGGGACAGCTGTCAGCCCCCGGGGTCACGTCTGTTGGTACATGCACTTCTGAGTGTCCATTGGTGATTTTGATTAATTTAGTTTTTGGCATTGTCCGGGCTCTAAAAGTGGCTGATCAGGAGGTATTATTCAGTCCCAAAAGCCAGTCTCTGGCACTGATTAACTCAAACCGGAGCTTCTGTTCCCTTCAAATGAAGTTTTAGGGAGCTCCCAGCTCTGTATTGATCCTTTCCTCCTGTTAGTCTGCATTTTGTAGGTGTTAATCCTTGCTTGTTAACTTGTTATTGTAGCTAGGTGGGGTGTGCGAAGAGGGCCTTATTCGATTTGGATTCAGATTTGGCCTGAATCAGGGACAGTGATTCAATTAGTTGATTCAGATCACTGTCCCTGATTCAATTCAGCCAAATCCAAATCTGAAGATTCTATGCTGATTCAGAGAATCAGCGATTCAGTCATAGACTCAGCTTTAAATGTTTTTTCTACATACCTTGAAGTACCAGCATGGCTCATGAATGCTGCAATGCTGGGGCAGATGGAGCATCCCACAGGAGTGTGTGGGGGGTAGGGGGGTCTCCACATGCTTGGTGGTGAACCCAGAAGTGGACCAGAAGTACCTTTCCAGGTCCACTGGGGAGCGCACTGGGGCCCCCTCCCATATAACCCTGGCTCAGCAATTGGCCACGGGGGGACCCCGGGTGCCCCCCCAGACGCAGGAGGCACCAGTCCCCAAGCTGGGGGGGACACCCCAGCATGCTCCCCAGTGGACCTGGCAGTGGACCGGAAGTGCTTCTGGTCTACTTCCAGGTCTGTTGCTGAGTGTACTGGGGAGCCCCCTGCACTCCTGTGGGACACTCCATCTGCCCCAGCATCACAGCATTCATGAGCTGCCTGGTACCTAGAGGTATATAGAAAAAACATTTCAAAGCTGTGTCTATGTCTGAATTTCCAAATCTTTCTGAATCTCTCTGAATAGATTTGGAGGCTTCTGATTCAATTCAGAGAGATTAAAGGGTCCTCTGATTTGATTTGGATTTGGAGATTCAACCCCTAAATCAGGCCAAGTCTCTGCCAAATTGAATCAGGGACTGAAGCTTTGTACAGCCCTAGTAGCTAGTTACTGGTATTATGAAATCACTCCCTTACTCCCATTCATACAGACATCATCCCGATACACAGAGACGGTAGTTCAATTCCTGCCCTTGCTACTACTGTTACAGGGTACAACTTGCTTCTAAAAAAATAAAATAAATTTGCTACAAGATTGAAAGCAGAAAATATAAAAGGTGAAATGCCATGGTACATGCAATAGATAGAATACCAAATACAATGAGGGGAGAAATAAAAATGCACAACACCATACTATATCTATATAAGCCCTTATTAAATGTGATTTCATAAAGCATCAATTTTATAGAATACCTAAATACTTCCATATCCTTATAGTGAAAAAAAAGAAGAGAAGTGAGGAAGGAAGAAAAGGCAGAAAAAAGAGAAATACCTCAAGAAGGGTCTGGCAGTGCAGGCAAGAAACCTTTGCTATGTGGAGTGGGAACTTTATGGTATTCGGGCAAGCAAAAAGGGGGCTTCTTGTTTCAACCATGATCCCCAGCATGGGCAGCCTGCTGGAGCCTCTTCCATGGCCTGGGAGCAGTGATGGATTCATCACTCAGATTGGGAGGGTCCTTTAGGGCATCAAGAGCATTTCCCAGTTTGTTTCTTGTCCCCAGCTTCATGAAGCAGTTACACCAACCTGAGGCAGCGGCTGCCATACCACCTCCTGGTATGCATCCCTGCCCAGGAGGACAGCCCAGGGATAGTACCCCCCCATCCTGATAAGCTCCAGCTCCTGTCAAGAGCGGGCCACTGCTTGGACAGCTAGGTGCCATCCCTCTACACACCAAGACACCAGCAGGAGCCAAACATTGTCATTGCCAGCGGAGACTCAGACCAACCAGGATGCCTGACACACTCGTTTGGTAAACCCTGAACTGGGAGAAAAACCCTCTGCTCCCCTCCCTTCCCATGTTCCTGCCCAGCTTGGCTGAGCTCCTCCACATTGCATTCAGGGAAGCCACAGGCAGTGCAGAGCTTTATTGAACAGCCAGTGGCCCCTCAGCTAGGCAGCCACAGGCCTCTCACATGCAGAGAAATGCATTGATTCCTCAGGCCCAGGTTTTGTTTTGTTTTTTAGCCTATGCCCAATATATATAATGGGCTGGTTTTCATATTCTGTAAATGGTCTTCAATTGGTTTTATTTCAACTTCTTTGTTTCACTGAAACTTTTAGAATTGGATTGAACTAGATCTCTTGCCATCTTAGAAGGCTTGGGAAAGCAAAAAGGGAGGTTTTCTTATCTCCTTGCCTTCCCATTGTGGAATGCTGCTTAACACTGACCTGTTACTTTTTTGCTGTATTTTAAGGTCTGCTCTTACAAAGCTGCTTTGTTTCTACAAACCATCTAAGCATTTTAACAAAAATATATTTTTATAGCAAAATAAAATTTCATACATTTGGTTACACACTACTTTTAATATTTTAAGATAAAGCCATGATATAATGCATTGCTTAATTATGTTTTGTTAGACATGTTGATGGCATTTGCTGGCCTAACTAGTTGTTACATGTGCAAAGAGTCACACTATAGTGACTCAGGAACTGGCTTTGAGGCCTTATGCTGCTTAGCCTTACTTTGCAGCTTGTCATTGCTACCTAAGTTAATCTTAGGCACAGAGGCATGGCTTACACAAGCAGTTGTCTTTCAGCCATGTGCTGCTGCCACATCCCAGGCTGCCAGTAATACTTCTGGGTTATAGGGATCCTTCTTTGGGGATATGTGCTGGGATGGGAGCAGGGTCATCAGAAGTAAGGTTGGGGTGGGGGTGCAGCATGGTGCAAAGTACTGCTGGGGGCACCAGGGTGTGGGGGTGAGCAAGGGCCCCTGGTAGGGGAAGGGAGAGAGAGCAGTGGAGTGTAAAATAATTGCTGCACTCAAGCAGGGTTGCCAGTCCAAGAAAATATTAAGTAACTGCAAAAACTTTAACTTTTTACTGGGTGTATCTACATGTACATAGTAATGTGATGTAATGAATGGTGGTGCTTGTCGCATGAGAGTTTATTGCTCCTGGGCTTATGTTTACATACATGTCTGGGATTGCATCATGTTGAGCCAGGTTGGAGTAGCCCCAGCTGGCAGGGAGCCCAGGGGTTCAGTTTGATGATCTAGGGCTGCTCCTCCCTGGTTCAACATGCTGGGGGGGGGGCTGACTGGGGAACGAGGGTGCTTCAGTGTGAGGCTAGCCAGTAGGCAGCACCCTCATGCCCAAGCCAGCCAGGGCAGCATCTACACAGGTGCTGCTGTTGGGTTTTTTTACTCAGCAGCAGGATAGTACTCATATTTACAAATATTACCCTCCTGTGGAATCAATTAGTTTACTCCAGCCTAATGGGAACACATGTGTAGATGCACAACACATAGTCCATATCTAATTAGTCTACTGCACAGTAAATGTCTTGTGTAGACATGCCCACAGACAACCAAACGTATTTTCTATGTTTGATCTTAAATGCTTAAAATTTGAACCAAGACCTTCCAACTGCGGCCTGGCAAAATAGTTATATTTACATTACATAAAAAATATCAGTAAAAATGTGTTTCAGTAAAAAAGTTTGGCTGTCAGTAAAAATCTTAAGGATTGTCATTAAGAAAAGAAAACTTTCCTTACCCAGATGGCTGGCAAAACAAACAGCACAGCTGTTGCTAATATTGTCATTTGGTAATAATTCTGGAAAATGTTAACCTTTTCTTTCTATTCATCCTTGATAGTTGACAAAAGTAAGCCACTCATTCATCTAAGAGTTATAGAAATAATTAATCCCAGCTGTTATCAAGGCCACTGGCTTTAATCTAAAGAAGTCTCAGCATCATCCTGGACTACTGAGTGGCCCACTCAGAGTCCCTAGACTGGGACTACCCCATTGCATTGCCAGTCATTATATTAAAAATGTATATACATAATCACTATCAATATTTTTTGGCACATGGCAGGAGATAAACACTTTAAATGCCATCCAGTAAGAGCTCAGTTAGACCCTCTGTCTCTCTCTCTGTCTCTCTTTCTCTCAGAGTGAATGTGATAACAGGCAGTTCAGAAGTAACAGTATTTAATGTGATATATTTTATGTATTTATTTTAAATACGAAGAGGTTAAAAAAATACTGCAGACAAATCCAGCAGATGCAAGATGCTTCTTAGAATTAATTTTTCCCACAAATACTGCATGCCTAAGTTTGAGACAGCAGTGACAGTTCCAATGCATCAAAGACAGACATGCTCGTTTGAATGTTTAAGAATCTCTGCAGAAAAACCCCACAGCAACTATAGGGAAAGATGAAAGCCAGCAGGACTGACAATAGTCTCTTTCCTCAATATCTCTGATGCTATCAATTCAAGTCTTTGTTGGCCACATCAATAAGTTAACAATACTCATTTTGCTAAACATTCCAAAAATAGTGGCAAGTTAAGCATCACAATCTTACTTGAGGCAAGTACTTGTATGTCATGTAATAACTATATGCTAATGCAAAAATCATGTAAAGACACACATTTATACCTCTGAGTGTACTCTATTTTTCACTAAAAATGTACACCACTAAAGCATTGCAAACATATGCAAAATGTAAAAACATAGCAATGAATCACATCCATAACAGACTTGTGAATGGGAATTGTATTACTATGTATTTCTATAAATATATTATAGATATAACTAACACTGTCAAGTATTGATAGTCACTGAAGATCTACAGGCTCCAAGCAGCAATAACTTCTGATATTACAGATTTGGTTATAAAGGCAACTGGTAGTATATACATTGCCTTATTGTTTTAAGTCAAATGTCTTGCTGAAATATGATTAAGTCAGTAATGCTATAGAAGAATATCAACACAGCTATTAATCATCCATTTACTGAAATGAATTTAAAGTTCTCAGATTTAATGGTAATGGGAAATAATCACTGACTGAGGTATTTCTAATGGGATCTTCATGAATATGTTCTTGGGCCAATGTTATATTTTTATCAATTTGCTAGCAGTGTTTTTATATCTTGTTTCATAGAAGTCCTCAAGTGGCAGAGATAGGTGGACTTATAACCAAAAACTAATATATTAAAGAGTCAGAGAACAATATCACGTAGGAATAAGGTGGTGGTATAGCCTCTGCATGAAGCATTCTAAGACTATTGTTCAATTATCTGTTCTATTCCAGTGCCCATACATATTACATTAAAAAACAGAGCGTGCTCAAGAAAGCCACAAGAATTGTTCTGGATCTAGAGAACTTCCCTTAGGGAGGATTAAATGGAATCCCTTTAGTTTGTCAAAGATAAAAGTTAATATATAAGTATATATACATCTGGGAAAGTTTTCAATAGCAGAGGACTCTGATCCAGCAGACAATGGCATAATATGATGCAACAACTGGAAGATGAACCTACACAAATTCAAACATGAATAAAAGGAACAAGTGAGGGCAATTAACCAAATTTATCAAAGTAGTTAAATCAAGACTGAATCTTTTTTTTCTGATAGATATACTCCAACACGATAATTAGGAGCTACTGGCTAAACCCCCATGGTTTCCATTATGCAGAAGGTCAGAGTAGATAATCATAGCACTTCTTTCCAGAGTTAAGACTGATGCAACCCCCTTTCCTAGGGGAAGCATGGTAGAAAAAGGACAGAGGGACCCCCAGTAATGTGCTTTCCTTCTGGCTATCACCAATTCAATTGGTTGGTATAGACCATTGTTTCCCAATCTGTGGTACATGTACCACCGGTAGTATGCAACCTGTTCGTGGTACGCATTAACAGGTTTATTATAATTACTTTATATGTAAACATTTGTTGGTGGTACTTAAAGTTGAACTGAAAAATTTGCTGGTGGAACTTAAAGTTGTATCATTTTAAATTGGTGGTGCACAATCTGTCAGAGTTTGGGAATCACTGGTGTAGAAAATATTAGCTGAGGAGCTTTGGCTCATCCTGCCTGCTGACTGTAAGGCCTCCTCTATACCTTACAGGACCGTGCAATTAACTGATTAATTGTGCAATGACCTTGAGGCCAATTATATGCGCAAAGTAGCTATCATGCCATAAAAAGCTCCAACCAGCTGTAAAGTTAGATCTTGAAAATCTGTACTAACTTTATTGCTGGTTTCTATCCAGCTTTAATTTGCATGTGTACCAGGGTCTCCCCTGCAGCTGGGAGCCTCCTCAGCTGACAGGGCTCCCAATTGCAGTGGTGCATCATGCTCAGCCAGGGCTGGGAGTCTCACAACTAAGAGGACCCTCAGGGTTCTGTCCCCCCAGGGCTGGGAGATCTCAGTAGCTGTATGGGGGCACCCCCATGGCTGGGAGCCCCTCAACTGAGGGGGCTCCCAGCTGCGAGAGCTTGCTTCTGGCTGGTGTAGGGGGAGCCCAAGATCAGACTCCCTCCACACTAGTAATAAGGCTCAATGGGATCTAATGCGCGATCCCACAATCACACCTCCTGTCATGCATATGTGCATGGCATGAGGCATGATTGTGTGGATCATACATTAGATCCCATCATGCCTTTACCTGCGTATGTAGAGAGAGGCCCCAACAGAAAGAAAAACCACTGCTGAGGTAACAAAAGTTTGAACCATTTAGGACTTTATCAGTTAAAAGCAACACCTTGAAATGCATCAACTTTTGACTAAATCAGATCACGGAACACTAAAAGAACATCTTTCAGGTAAGAAGCACCGCTGAATATGAGTTGTTGCTTTGTGCAACTGTTATTCCTTGTTACCTTTGTGTTTGGAGTACTTAACACATACAACAAGAGTCACACTGAAAAATCTGATATAAAAAGACCTTAGCAAGAGTAAGAATCCTGAGCCTCTGAAGCAGGTCAATAATTTGTCACATCAGTCCTTTTATGAACTATCAACCCCATTACTGTGGTTCATTGCACAAACTGCCCCTGGGAGTCCTACACTATTAGTGTGCAGAAGGGCAAGATGCATGGCCCAAACTACCTTATTATTGATTCACTCTAAAAGAAACACTTGCATATCAGGGCAAAACAAGTGTTATATTTAGAAGAAGCAAATCAATAAGAAGAACCAAAAAAAGCTATTTTTCTTAAAGTAATGCCATCACCATGCACTTTAAAAACAACCTCCAAAGCCACATTTGTGTGACAGGTATCATTGATCTAGTTAGCTGTGAGAATATATGAACCCATCACTATAAAATGAGAGAAGAACTGTAATGCTAACGTGATTTAAGGAAGGCATATCACCAGGAAAAGTCATGGCCTGCCAATTTTCTACTTCTCTACTTCTACTTCAATCCACTACAGGCACGAATAATTTTAGGTTCTGTTCTCACTGAAAGAGGCCCACACTTTCAAGGACCACTGAAGGGAGATGCTGAGGTTTTCCAATTCTGATTAAATTTACTGGGATCTGAGGTTTCTTTGAACTTCATAAGAAATATTCTTTGTCTTGCAGGAATCAACCCCTATGTGGTTTGAAATTTAAGCATCATCTAGATATTATTGCTAGTGCAATTGTACTAATAATCTTAAGTCTAGTCAAGTGCACATCCATTTGATTATGGGCATAGAGGTCTCAAAGAAAAAGACTAGGCTGGTTAAGGCCCCTTAAAGATGAAGCCAGAAATGATTCAAAGACAGTTTTTAAAAGATTACCATCATTTACACTGATTGAATTTGATGAGAAATTTCAAATACTGCCCTGACGATACAAAGCATTACAACTTTAGTGCTGCGGAGAAGTACAAAAGTGTGAACAACTTCTAACATGACATGCAAATACTTTAAACAAAGTACCACTATAGAGAATTTAAAGCCAGTATATAGAAAAATCACTTTTTTAACCCCCTTTTAGCTTTGTGAGAAAAAATTCACCCCTATGCAAACAGCCTCCACAAGATGTAAACATTTAAAAACCTTCTGAAGACATAGTTGGTATCAGGTTCTCCTGACAACTGCAGAAGTGTAAATATCTGTTGTGCAAGGATGCCTGTTTGTGTATGAAGAACATATTGATGCAAATCAATCATTTGTAAGGTGACTTGTCATGTATGACCACAATATGAACTAAAGAACACAATTTAAAATATGTATCAGCTCTTTCCAGTTTTGGATTTTCCCTTTGTTTGCTTATAGAACAGCATGGACTTGCTTATGGCAGAACCACCCCCTTTCAGCGCTGATGGCCAATGCTTATTTGCCCTAACAAATGAAGGGTAAAATTCTTCAGTGTTGTATAGCTGATTTTGACCACAGGTACAACTAAAGCTTGGTTATGGAGCTTAAGTCCTGGGTCTTGTTGCTGCCTGGAGCCTTAATGAAGTCAATAGGCCTCCAGGTCAATCCAGCCATTTGGTGTATGCTCCACATCACAGGGTCTGAGCTTTGGTGACTACGGGGGGATTGCATTACATCCTGTCCACTGTTGGTGTCAGCTTAGGTAACCTTTACTCAGGTGTTATTGTCTTTTTAGTATCAGCTTGCTTTGTGCTTGAAAGACAGGCAAAATTTGCATCTAGTGCATTATCTTAGATAAGTAGATTCAGAATCTGACTTAGCAAAGCTTATATTTTGGAGTATACGTCTTAAATTGTACATTAGGTTTGAAAAAGCCAGATTTGCTTAAAGGAAAAAGTGCTGCTCTATTAACATGGAAATACGAGGAATGATCATTTGTGTGCTCTTTACAAGAAACACAAAGTTTAGCAACTCTGTATGTTTCATTCATGCATATATGTAGCCAGATTATAACTGATTTAACTGAAGAAACAATTCATTGATGTCAGATGCAGTTGCTTGGGTGTAACCAAGGGCAATACTGAATTGAGAAAGTTTTCACTTTTAGTACCTATACATTCCCCACTTTCTACTCACTTGGTGCATCATTGGAGCCATTTTACAGCAAGCATCCTTTGATAACCAAAGGTATCATAAGCTTAAACTAGCATGGGATGCAAGTTTAAAAACACCAGATCAGAGACATTTCAGAGGCTTCTGGGTTCCCAGGAAATTACTCGGATGTGTCTAATAGAACAAGAACATTTTATGGAGGATAAAAAGAATGTTTAGATGAAAAAAGCATGCATATTTATTCTAGAGATGTTCTTTTTTTTAAACCAAGACTTTTTTGAAATATCCTGCTTTGCTGAAGCCATAATATTTTATAGATTGTAATTCATAGATTCATAGATTGTAAAGCTGAGAGGGACCTCTGAAGATTTCATAGATTTCATAGCAATTAGGGCTTGAAGGGACCTCATAAGATCATCAGGTCCAGCCCCCTGCCCAAAGGGCAGGAAGGCAGTTAGGGTCAAAGGATCCCAGCAAGATAAGCCTCTAAATGTTTCTTAAAAGTGTCCAGAGTAGGTGCTTGCACCACCTCTGGGGTGAGTCTATTCCAGGCCTTGGGCGCTCAAACAGTAAAGAAGTTTTTCCTTATGTCCAGCCTAAAATGGTCTTGCAGGAGTTTGTGACTGTTGGACCTTGTCATTCTGTGGGGTGCTCTGGTGAACAGGCATTCCCCCAGATCCTCATGTGCACATGTTAGGTACTTATAGGCTGCCAGCAAGTTATCCCTGAGCCTGCACTTCTCCACGCTGAAGAGTCCCATGGCTCGCAGCCTCTTTTCATAAGGCCTGTTCTCTTGCCTTCTGATCATGTGTGTGGTGCTCCTCTGGACTCTTTCAAGCTTCTCCACATCCTTCCTAAATTGTGGAGCCCAGAATTGGATGCGGTACTCCAGCTGCAAATATACTCCAAGTTTAAATATATGATATCAAGCTCTTCCCTTTTGTCTAGGTGATACATCACCTGGTCATAGAAGGAAATTAGATTGGTCAGGCATGACCTACCTGCAAAAAGCCTGTGCTGGCTATCCCTGAGAATGTTGCCTTCTGTTAGTCTGTCAAGAATGTATTCTTTGATTATTTTTTCCAAGATCTTTCCAGGGATTGAGGTCAAACTGATTGGTCTGTAGTTTCAGGCCCCCATGTACCCTACTCTATGCAACCTCTGGCTGCCACTACTTCCACTTGGCCTATGTACAGTCCTTCAGGCCCCTACAGACCCTACCCTACATGGCCTCCGGCTCTGTCCCACATGAGGCTTTCACTGGGGCCACTGGGCCTTATGCACCTTGGACCTCAGGTGTCTGTTGATATACCTGGACCCCTAACTTGGCCTATGTTCTACTCAGGCCGCAGTTGTCTGTCAATGTGCCTGGACACTGTCTCAGCCTGTAGCCCACTCAGGTCTCACATGTCTGTTGACGTGCCTGAACCCCATGTCAGGCCCTAGTCAATGGGCCTTGGCCCTGTGCTTTTCTGTCAGGGTGTACTTCCCTAGCCTATCCTTTCCAGGGGGTACCCACAAGGCAACAGAGGCTGAGGTTTTACAGCCCCCCATTCCCACCTTTCACTGGGGAGGCACAAGTGTGGTATTTCCTGGAGGCTGTCCTGCCACAAGCAGCCCC
>NW_017729033.1:91399095-91399393 GCF_001723915.1 Gavialis gangeticus | reverse complement strand
GATGACATGAGACCTGCATCACAGAGACCAACTGGCAGCTCTGAGAATGGTGTCTTGAGGCAGGCTTCGGCTTCCTAGACAACAACCCGCATATCACGAAGAGACATGGTCGGGTGGGATGGGCTTCACCTTCCCCCCAAAGGTAAGCGTGTGATCTCTTCTAGGTTGGCGAATCTCCTCCGGTGGGCTTTAAACTAGGCTTATCGGGGGAAGGGGAAGATAAGGGCGGAGAAAGCCTTGGACCACGAAACGAAGTGGCACTCACAAGTACAGCCCAGCCTAGACCAACGAGCAGAAC
>NW_017729033.1:91375183-91397139 GCF_001723915.1 Gavialis gangeticus | reverse complement strand
TCCCTTCCGACCCTAGAAACTATGAAACTATGAAACTTACTAGCCTGTCTAGATCTGTCTGTATCTGTAGCCTATCTTCAAGCATGACCACACTTTCCCATAGCTTGAAGTCATCCATGAACTTGGCCAGTGAGCTCTTCACCCCAACATTCAAATCATTGATAAAGATGTTGAAAAGTACTGTACCAAGCATCAACCCGTATGGGACACCACTGCCCACTTCTTGCCAGGACAATAGATCCATTCATTAGGACTCTCTAGGTCCTACGCCAGAGTGAGCTTTGTACCCACCTAATTGTCTTACAGTTAAGCCCACAATCCTCCAATTTTCTTGCAAGAATATTGTGGGACACCAGATCAAAGGCTTTTTGGAAGTCAACGTGTACAATGTAAACCTCTTCTCTCTTATCCAGTTAGCAAGTTACCTAATCATAAAAGGAAATGAGGCTCGTAAGACAAGTCTGCCTGCAACAAAGCCTACTGTCTGTCATTCAGAATCGTACCTTCTGCAAGCCTTTCGCACATAGACTCTTTAATGATTTTTTCCAGGATTTTCCCTGGGATAGAAGTTAGGTTAACTGGCGTATAGTTATCTAGGTCCTCCCTCCTCCCATTCTTGAAGATGGGGACAACATTGGCCCTCTTCCAGTCCTCAGGGACCTCTCCAGAGTGCCACAAGTTTTGGAACAGCTTTGCCAGGAGTTCTATGATAACTTTGGCCAGCTCCTTCAGCGCTCTTGGATAGAGTTCATACAGTCCTGATTAATATATGTCTAATTTCTTTAATTGACAACACACCAGTTCTATGGCAACAGTAGGAAGGCAGTCATTCCTGCCCTGCTCATTCTGTACCCTATGTGGCATGCTTTTCACCTTGGCCTGGTGGATTATCGAGGCAATGTAGTCATTCAGGTGTTCAGTTTTCTCCTGGGTGTCGGTAAACAGCTGTTCTGAGTTGCTGAGGCGTGGCCCCACATGTAACAAGACCCCCAGTTTTTCTTTTTTTTTTTTAATTTTGAAATGCATTCCCTCCGTTCCCCAACTATTTCCAACTTTTTCTCTCCCTCTCTATTCCCTATAGATAAGTATAAGTTAAGACACAAGATAAGCTTTAGCATTTTTGTAGTGAGTTTTTTTTTCTTTTCTCCTTTGATCCACTGTTTTATATTGTATAATTATTATGTTTATACTGTTTTACCAATTTTTACTGTTTTATCTATTGATACTACATGATTTAGGCCTACACGTGTAAGTTAGCATAAGTAATATCAGGTTATGTCGAGTTTCCATTTTGTATGTCAAGCCCCTCCATCTTGTATCCTCTGCCTGGGTATAACCTATGACTCATGTCTAACCAGTCTCATGTAATTTGGTTCCTGAATGAATGGGGATGAACGGCCAGGCCATTGCCTTCCATTTACTCACCCAGGAAGCTCGGACCCAGCATTTGAAAGACAAAGACCCTACAGAAATCAGCCAACCCACAGTTGCAACACAGACACCTGGAGCTGCACATTCTCACTGGGAGTAAACATGCTAATTACACCAGGGCTGACCCTTGCCTGGGCCTGGCCCTGCCATTAGGGTCATAGAAGGTCTGCCCCTATAAACAGGGGTAGCAAAAACAGACCCAGTGGGATTCCCTCTCTGTCTGGACCAGCACCATGCCACACCACCTATCCACCCAGAGGCCCTGCTGGCAACCCCCTCTGGACAATATCTTGCTGGAGAAGACCCCAACTGGCTATTGAGGATCAACTCACAGTCCAGGATAGGTAGCTATCACCCACCTTCCTTCCTCAAGCCAAGGACCTGGACTCTGTCCCTACACACCTTGACTTCAATCCCTCCACCAAGCCTTTTTCTCCCCTGTTACATACGTACATATGTGCGTGCGTGTGTGCCCAACTTTGTGGGGCTGTGTAATGTGTTGCCTGTTTAATAAACCTGTTATTTTGAAACCCCGAGTTGGGTTTTTGTCCTAGTGACCTCCAGACCCTCCTCCTTGATTTCCCAGCTATCTCCTAGCTTCCTGCCTCTCTATTTCCTGGCTGTTTCTTCCTTGCCACCACTTATCTGCTTCCAATCTCCCAGCTTTCTGCCCCTCTGTTTCCTGGCTGTCTTCTCCTTGCTTGCACCCCAGCACCAGCTGACCTCAAGTAACTCAAGGGCACATTAACCCTAAATAACCCGAAGCCCCAGTGACCTCAGGTAACCCCAGGGCCACTTGACTTTAAGTAACCCCAAACACCAAGTGTGGAGAACTGGAGACTGTTTACCCAGGGTGGTCCTTGTCCCACGAGCATGAGTCCGGCTGGAGCAGCATAACCACGCTATGGCGGGAGCTCCCAATCTGCTCCGCCTCAAGTTTAACACCTCGCCAGGTGAGATGGATTGGCCCAATTAGGTGGCTGGGTCAATTTCCGGGATGGAGTAGTGAAGAGGAGAAGTGAACGGTGAAGATGACATGGGCAAGTAGGGCTGTAGCTGCCCACTACCCAAGGCTGAAGTTCCCAGTAGTGGGGGCAGGAGACTGAATTGGTCTTTTGGAGCTCGGAGGAACTCTTACAAAAAAACAAAACAAAACAAAACCCCAGGAAAGAAAGGAGAAAAAGGAGAGACGTGCTCTCTTTACTTGTTCTTTTTTGGGTTAATTGGTCACCGTGGGTAGTCAATTAAGCTGTTGTGGCAGAAATTACCAATGGAAGGAGAAAACCCCTCCTCTAGGTTACATCCCCAGCACCTAAAGGTCTGGATTGAAACCAAGTCAAGGGAAGAGGCTGTCCTGAGCCCCCTCCAGAAAAAGAGAGCTTGGCATTAGAAAGGAAGAGAGAGGTACTTTTTTTCATTTTATCTATTTCATGGTTAATCAATTGCTGCAGGCAGCCAATTAAGCCAGTGTGGCAGCAGTCATGAAAGCAGAAAAAAAAAAGAGAAAGAGGCCCCGCTTATCTGTGATGCTGGCAGCTAAATGCCTGGGTGAAGAGGGGAAAGAAGGAGGGTTGTTGCGAGTCCCAGAATCTGGGAAGGGAATTCAGTGTTGATGGCAGGTTTTTTTTCCTTTTTTTTTTTATTTTCACTGGAACTGGCCCCAGTGATGTGGACCAGGTGCCAGTCATTGTCAGGTTGGGGAGTTACCACCCCTTCCCCCTTTATTTTGAACAGCAAAGTCATGGCAGGCGAGAAAAGAGGCTGGGGGGAGGCAGAGTGACCCAACTACACTGGCCGAGGTCAACATATACCAGAGCAGAACCAGTGAATGTCAACCAGGTGCAGAGGCCCACGCCCATATTCGGTGAGCACCTGACACCAAGTTACCCCAAACGCCCCCTTGGGTTAACACATAACCATGAAAGTGAGTGTTCATGTATGTGTATTGGGTGTGTGAGTATTGAGAACTCATTTTTGTCTAATTTTTGGTTTGTATAGTGTATATGTGCTTCAATTGGTGATAGGTGTGTATGTGCTTAGACCGGTAATCTTGGATGTGTATGTGCTTGAGTTGGTAGTGTGTGTATGCGCCTAGTGTGTGTGTCTATGCACCTAATTGATTTTTGTGTGTGTATATATGTGCAATTGTGTCACACCCTCCTGTCTAACAGTGCAATTTTGAGATCCTGAGAATTGGTCTGGCCCCACAAGACAACGCACACTCCCATTTGTTTTCCTTCTGTTCGCTACATACCTAAAGAAGGACTTGGTTCCTGTTGTTAATCTAAGTTCAGTCACTGCCTTGGCCTTTCTAATTTCTTCCCTACAAATGCGGACCATTGTTGTATAGCCCTTGTTGGGACCTGTCCCCAGCTTCCAGTGTTCGTACGCCTCTTCTTATTTCTTAAGAGGACCATGATTTCCTTTTTTAGCCAAGAGGGCTTCCCAGCCCTTCTGCTACTTTTTCTCCACATGGGAATGGACTTCCTTTGTGTTTCAAGGATACTGTCTTTAATGAACAATCACTCTTCATGCACACCTTTCCCCTTTGGTCCCTGGTCCCGCAGCATGTCCCCTACAAGTGACCTGAGCTTGCTGAAATTTTCATTTTTGAATTCCAAGACTTTAACCCTATCAGATTTGTCTGCCTTGAAATGGACAGTGAATATGATCATTTCATGGTTGCTGTCACCCAGGCTACCCTCTATATTTAAGTTGGTCACCAGGTCATCTCCTTTGGCCAGGGCCAAGTCTAGGAGAGTATTACCTCTGGATACCCTGTGGAACCTCCTCCAGGAAGAACTCTTTGATGCAGTTCAGGAAGGAGTGCGACTGGTCCAACTTCACTGAGTGTTCCTCCCAAGAGTTGTCCGGGTAATTGAAGTTGCTCATGATGACTATATCCCGTGCACATGCGGCCTCTGTCAGTTCTTAGGCGAAGTCTAGATTGAGTTTCTCTCCCTGGTTTGGTGGCCTGTAGTAAACACCAACAGTTAGGTCTCTCTCTCTCATGGAAATTTATTAAGCTTAATAGTATTATCTGAGGTCCAGAATGGACTTTAAGACACTAACAGGAGACATCCAAAACAAAACCTTGGCTTCATTTTTTCAGGATGCGGATCTTTTGAAACAAACCTATTCTTTGAAAGCCTACACTTCTTTCCAATCTGGAAGCAAAAAATTCAAACCTGAAAAGTTGATATAAAGCAAAACAAGGGTCCTCTGACAAGGCCTAATCTAATAGTTGAAGGGCCATCTAACAAAAAGTTATGGCCTTACCCAGGATGCCAGGAGGGGACCAAATTTAATCTTTGGCATTTTGACATGTCCTCATTCTGGAATGCAAGGGGTTCCTTATCTTGGACATTTCAAGTTTTTGCCTTTGGTGACACATCTCATCTAACTGGAATCCCTCTACAGAAATGTCAGCAGTCCTACAACTTAATTTGCAAGAACTCTCTTATAGGAGGGTCAATTAAAAAGCTTAAGCCATGCCAATTTTCCCTCTTTCAAATATGCTGCTACCTGGTATTTCCAAGTTACTTCATTTAGCTTAATTCCCATGGCCCAACTCATGACACTATTGGGAAACCATTTTTCAGATTATTTAATTCTACATTGGGATACAGAATTTATTGCATCTTTCTTTCACCAAAGCAAGCCAAGGCTGCCTTATGGAAACGCTTGGAAATATGTGAAGAGACCCAATTTTTACCAAATTAATGAGTCTTTGGGCATGGAGAATTAATTTTGTCATGATGCAGAAATAATGTACTCCATATCTCAGGAATTAAAGTGTACCTCCACTTTACTGAAACACACTGATCACCATCACCAAAGGAAATAACAGAGAACATAAGGAAAAACCTACCGGAAAGTTTAGCTAAGTTCTCATTAATGAAAGATTCTCCACTTTCCTCATATTCTTATTTTAATCCTTTCTGACAATCCTGTTTGGGTAATGATATGGATTTTGGGGAGCACTGAGTGTGCAGCTGAATGAAGGCTTTTTTCCTGTGTCTCAGCAAAAGCTGCTGATCACGAGGCTGGATGATATATTAAAAGTAACTAACTTTGCTAATGCTTAAGTAAGTGGATTCTTAACAAAAGGATAGGGTGCAAAGTGCATGTTGTGTTGTGTAAAAATAGGATACAGACCAACGGTTATTGTTTAGGAACAAAGCAGAAGCCTTGGAGATGGTGCTGAAGTCAGCAAGAAACTAGAAAGAACCAGCAAGAAACCACAATTGACCAGGAGAAGACAGGGGTCAAAGTCTTATGCATGTACTCTGAGCAGAGAGGCATGTAAATGAATAAAATGCATAGGCAATACCATGCTAAGGAAGTAAAAAAAAAAGATGAGGCGGAGCTTGAGATGGGAGGAGAAATGAGTGGAACTGAAGGAGAGACATAGGGAGAGTAAATATTAGTAAGTATGAACCAAGGTGTATAAAATATGAAAAGAACTAATGTATTGCATTTGATCTGGGATCAGTTTATGCATGAATAAACACTCCTGGGCATGCATCTACACATGTGGGGAAATGGGAGCAGATTTGATGCTACTGGCAGCAAACTTCTCCTGCTTCCTGAGGCCCTGCAGTCAGTCCCTGCTGCCACCAAGGGAAACTCTAGGCTTCCCCTGAGTGTTAGCTTAGGGGCTGGCAGGGAGCATGGGGCCAGGAGATAGTGGTCTCTTGACCAGGGCTGGGACATTACAACCTGCCCCAGCAGTAGGAATCTAGCAGCTAGCTCACTGGGACCCACCCTACCCCTGCAGCTCTTTCCAAGCCTGGTGCCTTGATCACTCAATCAGGGCATGGGCTGGGACCTGACCCAGACTAGGATAGTTCCCAGCCCAGACCCACACTTGGGGCAGAGGCTGTGGAGCCTGTTTCCTGCTCAGCTTCACAAGGATGGAGCTGAGTGGGGAACAGGCTGGGGAACTTGTTCCCCACTCAGCTCCATGTGGCCCAGCCTAATTAGGGAAGTGTTGAAAACAGGTAAGATAGCTCTAGGGCATTTGAACTAATAAGCTGAATACCAGCAGCAGCATTTAGGAGACAAACTTTTTCAGTATATGTAGCATACCAGCTAAACAAAAAGAGGGACAGGGAAAACCCCCCCAAAACTATGGTGCATTCCAGATCTATGTGTTAGCATGGTTCACTAACTACAGTGGAGCAATTTCAAATATTCACTAAAGAATCCGGCCTCACCTATTTCTGCTTTTCAGGCTACTTGATACAAATTGTATCAAGGCTATTTTAATTTTGTGAACTCAAATTCCAATACAGATGTTCCTGAACGGTTATTATATTTGTGGGGTTCATGTTTCCAGAGATGAGTTTGTAAGGTGTCCTCACTTCAGTCTTTTAAGTCCAAGTACATTAATTTGTACTTTAAGAATCCAAACAAAGAAAATAGAAGAAATTAATTTTTTAAGGTAAGAATCCGGAGGGGAGAAAGCAGAAAGCTTGAGCCAGTAAGTTTGGTTGTTGAACCTGGCATCCATTTTAAAGTACACAGAATACCCAATATGTATTTATATACTATTGGGAACATTGCCATTGTGAAAAACTGTATAAGGATACAGCTTTTTCAGCAGCAACCAAGTAAAAGCCTTTTGAAATTATTTCTTCAGCAAATCAGTTATAGTTGGACGGACAAGAAATTTTCAAAAAGATTACAGGTTATTTGTGTCAGACTATGAGGCACGCTGTTGATTCATCATTGATTGCAGTTTCTCCATCATGTGGAAATAGAATTCCCAGAGGTGCACAAGTTTCCATGGGAGAGTTATAGTAGATAGTAGGCTTGTTTGCGTGCTCCTTTGGTGTGCAGCCAAGGTGTGTTACATAAACCTTTTCCCCACCACAAGGTTTTAAAATGCAAGACACTGTGACAAGCCACTGTAAAAGCAGCAATTGAGTTAGTCTCATGAAGAACCACAAAACCATGTAGGTGCCCTTTGGTATTAGTTCCTCTACTGTGTAAGATTTGATCTAGTTGTTAACAAAAACAGGAGTCAACCATGAGTTTCATAGTGTTCCTTTCTTAGTGAAGAGGTAAATGAAACCAAAGGAGCCACCACACGTAATCACTTGCTGGCAATCTGAACAGCTCTGTATATTATTTGATATTTCAGTTGTGGCTTATCCAAATGTTCCAAATGTTTAGTCTGTTTACATTCCCCTATTTGCTGTTTATCTCCATTATGCATTCCTGTAACACTACTGTAAGTTGTTATTAAAAAAAAAACCTAGCTTTTTCCCCCTTTAAACAACTAGAAAACTGAAACACAAAATGTGTGTGTGTGTGTGTGGGGGAGGTGCATGTGTGCGTGTATAAAGTGGTAAAACTTTCAAATGTGGTTGTAAACCAATTTGTTATCCTTTTGTATATACTTTATGGTGTATGGTTTATCTCTCAGCCAAGCTAAAGTTTTGGTATTTCTCCCACCCAGGTGGAGACTCAAACTAAACTGCTCCCTAATGTAGTAGTTTTATTTGTTCTCATGAAAGAAAAACAGCCACTTAAGAAAAAGTCTTCCCTAACAACCAGTTATGATACATTATGCTGCCATTATTTTTCCTACTTCTAGAAAGCAAATTAGTGAGCAATGTGGCTGTAGATAACCAAACAAAATAAACTAGTGATGACATTTTAAACGCATATCAATAACATTTTTAAAAGAACTATGAAGTTTAGATTTCCAGAACTTGTGGGGTTTGAGAGTAAACGTTAAATTAAGGTACACTAAGGAACCTTATCTTTGCCTGTCCTATTTCAAAACACAAGCACACACTTGTTTTTTTATGTATTTTGCATTAAGAATGTGTATGCCCCCTTCTAAAAATGCTGGCTAGCTCCTAATGTGCTGCAGTTAATAGTTAGATCACCCAGATGACTTTCCAAAGGCAGTTTTCAGTAGGCCAACAGACTTAAAGATTGGCATTAGTGAAATAAGGCTAGAAACATTTCCCTCTTTCTGTCCCCCCAGAGAACACAACCCTTTCTTGAATACTGATATATCTCATGTATTGGGCTTACCTCTCAGGTGTAACTGAGTTCAGAACATTTTGGAAAAGGAGCAGGGATATTCCAGAAGGCAAACCAACTCCACTATAACTCATGAGAAGTCCACGACAACTCACCCCCCACCCCCTCCTCCCTTTCAGGCAGAACAAAAGAGAGGGACAGAGGGACCCCATACTTCCTATGGCAGAATTTGAGTGGCTCGTATCCAATACTTCAGACAACATGCTTGGCTCCAAAGAGGCAGTTAGCTATGTTAGTCTGAAGTCAGAGTGATGTGCACCTTGTCAGTTAACCAAATCAGAGATCCACAAGCTTTCATTCTCATAAGGAGCAGCATCTCATGAAGTAAATGGCTGTTTACAAAAGCATAAACCTCTCCAGTTTGGTCTATATATATATAAGGCGCAAACCTATCCTGCTTCCTGCCCTACCTTCCAAGTTAACCTTCTCATATCTCTCTTCAGACTTTCTTTGTCCTCAGTTTCTCTCCCTCTCTTCCTCAAACATTTCAAATGTCTCCCCCCTCAGTCTCTGGATTCCCTTCTCCTCTATAAGAACCCTTATTACTTTCCCCCAATTGCTTCTTTCCTTTTGCCCTCAAAACCACCAGATTTCTCCTACTCAGAACACCTTTCTTCAGTCTCTCCTATACAAAACCCTTCCAGGTTCTTTTGCACCTTCCCCAAAATTTCATTTATCCTACTGCTCTTTTCCAGACGTTTTACCTTTTTATGTCTTGTGTATCCCTCTTGCAACTGTTTGCTAAAGAAAAAAGAAACAATCCTTTGCTCAGCCACACTCTTCTTGTTTTACAGATACTCAGCCAGGAAGAGAGCCCAGTTATCAAGACATACAAGTTATTTGCTAACTAGAGCCTCAGCTTCAAACTCTGATGTACAGCCCTTACTTGCAGCTGTATCTTGCTAACTGAAGCTGACATCTAGGTAACTGGGGGAGGTGGGATATGCAGAAGGCGGCTATGCAAAGCAACAAACAATGCATTGTGATTCCCATTTCCAACCAGGTAATTTTTAGAAGAGGAAGGGGAAAGATGTTCATAGAATCATAGAAAATTAGCGTTGGAAGGAACCTCAAGAGGTCATCTAGTTCAATCCCATGCTCAAAGCAGGGCCAGCCCCAACTAAATCATTCCAGCCAGGGCTTTGTCAAGCTGGGCCTTAAAACCTTGAAGGATGGAGATTCCACTATCTATCTGGGTAACCTGTTCCAGTGCTTCACCACCCTCCTAGTAAAAAGGTTTTTCCTAATATCCAACCTAAATCTCCCTTGCTGCAACTTGAAACCGTTGTTCCTTGTTCTGTCATCTGCCAGCACTGAGAGCAGTCTAGCTCCATCCTCTGTGGAACCATCCTTCGGGTAGTTAAAGGCTCTCAGTCTTCTCTTCTGCAGACTAAATAAACCCAGTTCCCTCTGCCTCACCTCATAAGTCATGTGCACCAGCCCCTAAACCATTTTTGTTGCTCTCCACTGGACTCTCTCCATCTCATCTACATCCTTTCTGTGGTGGGGGTCCCAAAACTGGACACAGTACTCTAGATGCAGCCTCACCAGTGCATAATAGCATGGAATAATTACTTCTCTTGATCTGCTAGCAATGTTCCTACTAATGCAGTCCAGTATGATGGGCACATTCCTGATTCATATCCATGAGTCTACCATCACCTAAAATTAAGGCTGCAGTATTAAACACCATTCCAGTTTAAGAGTCTGCATATGGAATTTCAGTTGATTAAAATTTTGGCAGAGTTCACAGGGTACAAAAACACCAGCTCTAGCCCTGACTAGTATCTCCTCTAATATCACAGATCAGGTAATTTTCAAGAGAGCTTTCTGACACTATCCAACTCATTATGTTCGGTCCAACAACACAAACAGGCAACAAGACATTCACCTTGAAGAGTAACACAGGTCTCTTCCTGTGTTACAGATTCTCTCAAAAAGTTGGAGTCCCCATAAAAGAGAAAACAGCAGGCAATACCTCTGGAATTAACCATGTGCCTCCACTTCATAAGCCTGCACTTCCTTTGTTTCAAACTCCTAAAGATACAAAAGGACATGAGACAAGAGATTAGCTTCATGTTCTATCCATCTTCCAACTCAGTTTTCCCCTTAGGGAAGGGCTTCCCAAACTTTTCTTCAGCATGACCCTATTTATGGCCCCATTTCCTCAGCATGGCCCCTCACTTCCAATCCACAGCCCCTCTAACCCATGACCCCATCCACTGATGTTATGACCCCATTTGGGCTCATGACCCACAGCTTGGAACTACTGCCTTAGGGGCTTGTCCAAGAACTTCACCTAGGCTTTCATGGATCTAAAATGGGATCCAGTTCATGAGAAAGACTCAAAGGAGACAAGACTTCTATCCTTACTTCCCTGCTGGCTCATAGTCTGCAACACACACACCTGAAAACTATTGTGCCAACCCTTGCAGCCCCAGAAACTGGCACAAGCAGGGGACGTTTCCAGTTTCATATACAAAATCATAGGGGTTAGGGTCACAAGATAATGGGCCAAAGAAAGGGAATGAGTAAAAGGTAAAGAAACATCAACACAGTTGTAACATACACTCATCACCTTAATTCTCCTGCCACACAGCTCTGGAGGTATTTCTGGACAAGCCTTTGGTCCCTGGAGCATTCAAACAGCAGTCTGCAGCTGCCCCCCAATCTGAGTCCAGGCCCTTCAATCCACAGTCCTGGCTGACCAAGCTAGTCTCCAACTTCACTACACAGTCCTCTGTGAAGGGCTGACCAGGTTCTGCATGCATGCTGCTCTCTCTTTCCCTTACTCCAACCTCAAGCTTCCTCTTCTTTTTTCCCTTACTCCCCAGGCTCTGAGGGTTTCTGGGAGTTTCAGTCCAAACTAAGAGACATCACAGCCCTGCAGACTGTCCTCTGGCTCCGCCTGCTGTTACATGCATTACATTTACATGACACTATTATAAATCAGTCTTTTTCTCCTGAAGTGAAGACAGGCTGCCCTAGGCCTGGACCTCTGAACCACACTTTTCCATCTCATTTATTACCTTCACCTGGAAAAATGGTTACTCCTGGCACAGGTGAAGCTGAGGCACAACCTCTTAAGGGGACATTTCCCTTCTGCTCAATGCTGGCAGTAGGGCAAGAAGCTCAGGGTCTAGTTTATGCTCAGAAGCCTGGGCCTGCTCCCTTTCCTCTTGCTGTGGCACTTCCTGAACTTTGTGGCATACTTTGCATCATCCCTCATCCAGGCTCACAGTCACATATTGGTGTATACTGGGGAGAGGATGCTGGTCAGGTGGCAAGGTTATTGCTATGACTGCTCCCTGTAGGGTTGGGCTGGCATTGCACCTCTTTCTATGCCAATAATGGCACAGATGCTCTAAGAGCGAACAAGGTGCTGCTGGTGCTATCTGCTCTGACTAAGCTTCACCTGCAGACAAACCGTAGTGGTAGTAACTTCCAGATTGGTGGGCCTTCTCTTTTGGAGGACTCTGAGTCTGGGCCTCCATTTAATAACCTGCCTTTGAAGCTTCATGCATTGTATTAAGTTCCTTTGTGTGTTTACTGCTTGAGGTACTACAAAATAGTGTTCTAACCTTTCCCACCAAATTTTTCCTGTCTGTCCAATTTACCGATCACACTTTGCCATTTCGGTATTATAGATATCTTCTTTGGAGTCTGGCACAACCAAGCACAAGGCATTTTGTGTTTTGGTGGTCATATTAGTGGTTTTATTGACCTCACATTTAATGGTGACATTTTAAAGTAAAGTTTCATTGTGGTTTTTTTTTTTTAAATTGTGCTTCTCTTCCTCCCCTAACGCTTTCCCATTTTGTATATTAGCCTAGAAGTAGAGGGGCAAGAATTCAGAGTGGATTTGAAACATATGGGTGTAGACTAGGATCCACTGAGATCAAGTAGAACTGTGTTGATTTATAGCTGGTGAGGATCTGGCTTTAGGGACATTTATGGGTACTCCTGCCTGAGTATGCAAAAATGGTTTCCTTTTTTTCCTTTTCCTACTATTCCTTTGAAAGAAGCAGTCAGCCACATAACCTCTAGGAGCACTTGGATGATGACATCTGCATAGTTTATAAAAGCACAACTCTCTGAGGAACTTGGTGATGGCCATTTGTACAGGAGCAATGGACAATGTATATAGTGAGATGGATTTAATGCCTTGGTGCTTTTCTTATTCTCCTTGAATCTCTATTTCTCAGGAGCCACAGGTCACCATTTTTAATTTTCAGTGTCTAAGGTTTGGCACCAATTACCTGGCCTGATTTTGTTTGTTTGTTTGTTTTTCTTTATTTATTTTATTTGCTTTTTTTTTAGTGTGGCCAAACAAGCCAGGAATGCTCAGCATCTTTTAAAACCATCCTACCTATATAAGCATTTATTTACCTCCCTTTTTTAACACTCATGTCTGAACAGGTTTGCCTTCATTTCCTAGCAGCACCCATTTTGTTTCCTAAAGTGAGCAGTCAGGCATAGACCTATAATCTACATCTTTTTCAAGGGAAAAAAAGATTTGCTTTGAGGACATAATGTAATTAGGGGTGGTTGACCAGGGAACCAGCCTTAAGCCCGAGGAGGGGCAGCAAGATCAGCAGCTGCTACTGCCATCTACAGAGCAGAGCCTGCTTGCTGTTCCTCTACCTAAGAATTTGTTTAATTTAGGTGCTAAAACAAAACCAAAAAGTATCTCTACTAGATCCACTGACTTAACTCTTTATAATTCTCTTGTGGAATGAGTTTAGAGTTGGGCATTTATTTATTAGTTGTCAAAGTCTTTCTTGACAAAAATTGCCGCTGATTTGATTACACAATTTATTTTGCAATTTCATTTTGAATTAATTAACTTGGTTGTTTTTTGTTTGTTTTGGGGGGAGGGGTGTGTGGAAATAAAGCCATTAAAAATCTAAGCCTTTCTAACCATTTCTTTCCCCCCTCCTGCCCCCCAGATTGTAATGACTTTTAGTTTAGAAGTTCCCTTCAATTTAATTAAAAAAATAACACTGTTCAATTGAAACAAGCTTCTCTTTCAGGTTGAACAAAACATTGGCTCTTGACCAAAAAAAAAGTGTAACTGCTGGTCAAATGAAATACTTGATCATTTGATCTGAAACATGTTTTCTTCTAGAACTACCAGTGAATTGACAAAAATCAGTTGTTTGCCAAACTCTACATAAGAGTGATTCTTGAGTACCACAAAACCTTCCCCTTAACCCCATCCCTCTGCAGCACTTACAACACTGGGAATAATTATTTTCAAGTTTTCTCTGAAGAGATGAGTAAGAACTAGACAAATCATAATGTAAACACCCTTGACTTTATCTAAAAGGTGATGCAGAATCTTTGAAAGTTTCCTTTTAATCAACAAAAAAGACAAAAGGCAGAGTAGCGCACATTAGGTCTGTACTGTATTTGACAGACTGGAAAATAATGTATTTAACACCATGGAGAAAAGGAAAAGAAACAAAACCATTACTGTTCGATCCATTCAGGAACATTTTGCATATCGCCCTTGGTCATTTTGTGTAATTATTCTTTCAAGTGATGAGAGAGATACCAATTCAAATGATTCCTCTTCTCTGACTCCCTTCATGCTATATGCTAAAACTGGACAGTATATTTGTAACCAAAACTCTTTTAATGGAGAAAGAGGCAAAATAATGTGTCTCTGTAAAGGATGGCCTGCCCCTTTACAGGCCAGAAAGCTCAGGGCTGGCAACCTTGTTCAATTTTGCCTGCTTAGTGCACCTGTTGGGGAAGGAAAGTCCAGTGGAAGGGGAATGACTGGGGAAGACAAGAAAATGAGATTGTTCCCTTGAGAAGCATGCTACCTTAAGACTGGTTGGAGGATTACTTTAGCACTGGCTGAAGGGCTATCAACAGTTTTCCAGAGCAACAGGCTTCAGGGGGATTGTACTGAGCATAAAGCACTAAATGGGCAAGAGAAAATGCCTTCATCAGCTGAGTCAGGAGAAGTGGTGTGTGTGTGTGGGCGTCTTGGGGGAAAAGTAGTTTTAGGTGTTTCATGCAGTAGAACTAGAACCAGGAGGAGATTGTAAACCTGTGGGGATGACTAAAGAGAGGCAGAATTTGGGCCCTTTCTGGGAGGGTGTGAGAGATTTGGCTAGAAGAGGGAACACTCTACTGGTTGGGGATTAATGATATGAGCACTTGCTTCAGTTCTCAAAAAACTAAGATGGGGCCAAGGGGAGTGTAGGCAGTCTGTTTTAGTTGTGCTGCATCACATGCACCAACCCCCTGCTGCACTACATCATGCCCCTTCCTGCCCCCCCCCCCCGCACTTCATCACTGCTGCTGCTTTTCAGGCACCCTGGGTTTTCCCAACCCCTTAGCTATGGGTTCTCTCAGCTCTGGGATGCCCCACCTTGCCCTTAAGGACAGGGTCAGGTAGTGGAAACAGGAGAATGGAGGGGGGGTCCAGAGATTCTGGTGTGACAGCAGCGGGCCATGACTGGGGAGTCTAGCGCCTACAGTTTAATCTCGTAGGAACTGGATGCAGCCCATGGATTGCCAGTTGAACAGCCCAGGCCTACACATGCAGTGGTAAAATAAGGCATACTGGATTTCTTGGGTCTCATAGGCACCCATTTGACCACATGCAAAAGGGACATGCTTCTTTCTAATCACCCCATAGTAACATTGTAGCCCTGCCAATATGCCCTAGGAATTCCTCTGTTCTTTAGTACAACTTCACCTGGAGCAGGCTAAACTATGTACACTGTGCTGCTGTGTGGAGATTGCAGCCAATACTCAGATTAGCTTTAAATGAATTATCTCTTATATCTCTACACTGCAGTCACTTGTTTGACTTCACCATAGACCTTTCATAGACCTGAATTAAACAGTCCCATCATTGCTGCTGGCAGGTACTGCTGTAAATGGCTACAATACATAGGATAAAAGAGGTTTGGAAGCCCTTCTTTAGGTGATTATTACTATGTCAACACCCTTGCAATGTGTCTGTGACACCCCCTTCTCTTCCCCCCACTCCAGTGGTGCCGGGCATAAATGTTGGAGGGGATCCTGATACAGTATCTTGCCCAGCATCAGGTCTGCTACTAGCTAGCAGCCTCTAAATCAGGAGCAGGCAATTATTTTGGGTGGAGGGCCGCTTACCAAGTTTTGGCATGCTGTCGAGGGCCACACGGGTAGCCCTGGCCCTTGACAGGTACCCTGCCCTCTGATCTTGGGACTGGAAGTCCCGCCCCCTAACACCTGATCTTTGTCACCAGAAGTCCCTCCCCTTGTGCCAGGAAGTAATCATTTCAGGAAGGAGTTTTGCCATTTCAGAACCAGAAAAATACCAAATTATATTCTAAAAATTGAACACCTACAATATTCATTGATTTGATTTCAAAAACTATTTTCATCCTGATTTACATCTGTTTGTGTAGTGTACAAAGAGGTGGCTGCACCATAGCTTAAAATGGTCTTACTCTTGTATATTGTGGGGGGTGGGTATAGGTTTGTAGGGGCTGTGGAATGTGGGTGCGTGTGTGGATATGTGGGGTGTGGGTGAGTATGGGACAAGGCGGCTGGGGTTTGTGTATGGCAGTGCGAGGGGAGGTGTGGGTGCATGTGTATGGTGGGGTGTGTATGTGGGACTTGCCCTATGAACACACACAGACACTCTGCCCCATGCCTGCAGACACACACACACTGCCCCTGTGCCTGCAAATACACACACACTGCCTTGTGCCTGCAGACACACAAGCACTCTGCCCCATGGCTGTAGACATGCACACACAAACACACACGCTGCCCGTGTCTGCAGACACACACACACACACACACTCTCTGCCCCATGCCTGCAGACATGCATGTGCATGCATGCACACATGCACAAGTGCACATACTGACACTCACACACACCCTTCTCCCCCACCAGCGCAGTCCCATGCTCTGCAGTCCTGGGATGCAGCCAGGAGCCACAGCCACATGATGCTGCAACAGGGCGGGGACAGGAAAGCAGGGAACTTCCTGGGGGTGGGGTGGGGCTGGGATGCACAATCCTGCAAGCCTGCTTAGGGCTCCCTCTGGGTCCTATTGCCCCTAGCTCCTGTCAGCTTTGACAGGAAACCGGGGTGAATAAACATTAATTTACTAAAATTTTTAGGGGCTCCATGGGCCAGATAGAATGGTCTGATGGGCCAGATCTGATCCACGGGCTGTATTTTGCCCACCCTTGCTCTAAATACAGACTTATAGACAGGAAGCCCACATTAAGGTTACCATTTGGGATGGAACATAAGTCTAATAAGCATAAACAAATGTCAGGCTACAGCTGCTCCCTCAGCTGAAGTACTCTCTTTTCAGATGGAGAAGCTGGATACAATGCCTAATACAATCCACAATAGTTGTTTTTATGTTTGTTAAATATGAATACAAATGGCTAGATCCTCAGCTGATATAAATTAGCAGAGCTTAATTCTTGGTGGTATACTGTCTTATCTTTACCAAGGATCTCACTGCAAACATTTTAGAGTCTGAATTTAAACCAAGAATTATTTTTTTCTTTAATGATACCTATCTGGATAGATTTCTGTTTCTTCACAATCTTTTTTTTTCCAGGTTTTTTTCATTTCAGTATCCGTCTTAGTCCAACTCTTAGTCCACCTCTTGTGGTATGTACGTGTGGGAAGAGAACTTTAAAGGTCTATTATTGTTATCTCCTTTCTCAGGAGATGATTTCTTTTTATTCACTTCCCCACACACATACTTCAGCTATCCTTAATGAACTACAGTGCCTGTTTGTTCATTAACTTTGTATTAAAAGAGGAGGCAAGAACTGCAATAAAAAAGGGAAAACAGAACACTGTTTACACTGTATTGTATTTCACATCATTATATAGCCTCTTCCCAGTCTGTCTAAGTTTAAAATATCATTAAGAAAGGTTTTTACTTTCCAATGCTACATAATGCATTGCATTGTATTACCTCGTGTAATTGATGTGTGGTGTAAGTGCGCCATTATCATGAACTAAAATTCTAAGTTGATTCCTGCATGTACAAGTCAAATCAGATCAATACAGTACAAATCAAAGATGGCTCCACCCCTCAAACTTTGAGGTTTTAGAACTTTCTAAGCACTCTAAACATGGGAATTGCTTGAATTTTAAATTTAATATTAACTTAAATTTAATTTTAATATTATGACTCAGGCAAAACTCCTAAAGAGATTAGAAGGAAAGGTGTTTCTTGACTTGTCCCATAGGCTATTTTGAAACGGATCTAACAATACAACTGAAGTACTGGGATGGGATGGAGAAGAAATTTTGTTTGTGATGGTGGAGGATATTGGTTTGCCAGATCAGCTAAAGAAACCATCTCAGCAGAATTCCATGACAGGTATAGGAGTGAATACTCTGCCTGATTTGAAACAAAATTTTGAAATCCTTTACACCAAAGCTGTGCAGGATTCACCCTACCAATCCTTTGGTTAGTAGGGTGAACAACTATATTTCAGAAGCACTTGGGTTTGGTCCCGGGTAAGGGTGGGGAATTTCTATTAGTAGTCCTCAGGAAATGAAAACAACTCTCAATCTCCTGTAAATGGGGTGCCTTTTTTTCCCCTTTAGATTTTAGATGACATAAAGTGAGATTTTTGCATTACAAGCAGTTCTCGACTTACAATGTTTTCAGTTACATTTCACGCTTACAACATTTCTAAATTGACACCCTGTTTCAACTTTATGACATCAGTTGCAACTTTACAACGCTTGATCTGATGTGATGCCATGCCAGTGAACAAGTTGCTATGTCACCCGTCTCCCTGGAGAACATCTGTCCAAACTTCCTTGGGCACTTTCTTTAAGTAAGGAGACAAGACTCCAGAAAAACCTGCAGCCAAGACTCCTGAGAAGAATCCAGCCACGAACCCTTCAGAAAGTCCAACCAAGAGCCCTTCAAAAAGTCCAGCAAAGTGACCTCAAAGAAGTCCTTCTAAATCAATATGATTGCCATTTACAATATAAATACATTAATGTAGCTATATTACTCATCTATAATTGATTGAGCACAAAATTCTGGGTTATTTTTGGTGAAAATAGGGTATTGGGCTTTGGCTCAGGAACCAATCTCCCATTTATAACATTGTTTCCTATGGGAAAATCAGTTCTGAGATACAACATTTTGCCTTAAGATGCCATTTTCAGGCATTTTTGTAAGTCTGAGAACTGCCTGTATTCTCAAAAGACCAAAGAGTTAAACTTATAGAATGATAAAGCTTGTTTATTCAGAAAGCCTTAGCTTTCTGATCTGCTGTTCCCTCCAGTTCCCTCCTGCAATCCCTGGGCCAATGTAATAACTTTTACATGACACTTTTACCACACATCTTCTCCCTTTGCATGTAACATATCCCCATGTAATACTAACATTGGAAGTTTAGTTCAACCCATTGCTAAAGTACATTTTAACAGGTCTTTATTAGTATTTGTGTTGGCTTTTTAGCTCTAAGTGATTTTCTCAGTTTCTCTGCATTCTCAGTCCTTATTGATTCAGTTCATTGGTGAGGTGTATGGGGTGCACATGCATCCTCTGAGCATGGTGGTGCACCCCCTGTGAAAAGGTGATGCTGATACTGCTGGTGACACTGGTGGGTGGTCGCCGCTCACCACTCTCTTCCCTCACCACCAACACTGCTGGCAGCATCTATGAGTGGTCTGTGATCACTGCATGCTGATGCTGCCATTGCCGGTGGCATCTGTGGGTGGTCACTGACCGCCCCGCCCCCCACTCCACTGCTGACAATGCCACAGCTACCGGAAGGAGCTCCCTGCTTGTTGTGGCCATGCTCCCATCACTGACAGTGCCACCACTGCCTGGGGGAGCTCACCATGACCCCCCAGCCTCCGCGAGTATGTGGCATTCATGGTTCAGTTCTTGTTTGGTTTCCTTGTTCAGATGTCTCTACTTCTGTGTCATTTTCAATCTCCTCTGCCATTTCTTATTGCTTTGTTATTAGCTCAGTTTCCTTCAGTGAGTCTCGTGATGCTGCTTCTTTTCTTCCCTTTATGAGCTGCATGTCTATTCCTTCTTAATACTTATCCTTCTGGTGTAACTATATAGTAGCTGAGAGCTACGTGATGGGAAAATAGTGCTTTTTGTTTCCACATTTGTCCATCTGAAATAAGCACCATATCTTTATTGTGCAGTTGCAGCAACTCCCTGGAATCCCTGTTATGGTATCATTTTTGGTTAAGTTTGCTGAATTTTTTAAATGTTTTCATGTTTTTCTTTTTATTCTGATGAGCATTACTAACAAAATTTGGTTTTGAGTTTCCTGTTAAACAGCATTTCTGCTGGGGACAATTCATGTTTCATGGGTATTGCCCTGTAATTTAAGAGTGACAGGTAAACATTGGTGTGTGAATCTATAGCTTTTTCAACAATTTCTTCAGTATTTGTACTCCGATTTCCACCAGAACATTGGATTGTGGATATCTAGGACTTGAAGTGTTGTGATGGAATCCATATTTGTTTGAAAATTCTTTAAACTCAAGACAGTTGAATTGAGGTCCGTTTTCTGTTCTCACAATTTGTGGAATCTCATGTCTAGCAAAAACCGATTTGATGCGAGTTATGACATGCTTTCCATTGCGCTTTCAAGCAATGCAATTTCAGGATAGTGAGAATAATAATTCAGCACTAATACATATTTTTCCTGCATGCATGAATAAGTTAATTCCCACTTGATACCATGGAGCTAAGGGCTCCTCCTTGCCCATCATAGGCACTTTTCTTTGCATGGATCTGTACTTTAGGCACATTGTACAAGCCTTTACAGTATCTTCTATGTCATTATATAAACCATAGTTCCATCAAGACCTTCAAAAATGTGTTGCACCTTTCTGAGAAATACTTCAGATACAGAACACAGTCCAAAAGGAAGCTTACAAAACCAATACCTTCTGAAGAGCAAATTGAAGATACATAACCTAGTAGGGGAACTTGCCAAAATCCAGAAGAGGCATCTAAAGTGGAGAAACATTTAGCTTCTGCCATGTTGCCAAAACCTCTTCCCTGGCAGGAATGGGAAAATGCTCCCTTTTGATGTAGCTGTTCATTAGCTTAAGGATCCAGACACAATCTCAGGGATCCCTCTTTTTTTTTTCTATTATGACCAGTGAATGAACCTGAGCAGTTGGTTGCTCTACTATTTCTATGTTATGTCATAGTTTCATAGTTGGTAGGGTTGGAAGGGACCTGAGCAGATCATCAAATCTGCTCCCCTCCCATGGCAGGAAAAACTACAGGGGTCAAACAACCCCAGCAAGGTGTTCATCCAGCCTCCTTTTAAAGACCCCCAAGGTAAAAGCCAGCTCCACTTCACTTGAAAGTTGGTTCCGGATCCTAGCCGCCCTGACAGTTGTCACGGAAAAATCTTAAGTGTATGCTGACAACACAGAAGATTGAAGCTGACATGCGCAGACCTACTCTGTGAGTGGAAAATTCCAGGGCTCACCCAGCATGTGCCCCCTGGGTGACCTCAGCATCTGTCAATCACGTTGACCTACTTTCCAGCCCTGCGCATGCTCAGTTACTACACAGAGCTTGATCCGACACATGCTCAGTTGGCGAAAGCATGACATAATTTGACCAGAAATTTCTATATACAAAGCGATCCGATTGGCCACTAAATTCCTATAAAAGGCTAGTGAGCCCCCATCTGGGGGTGTGGGCATTTGGAGTGGGTGTGGGTGTTTGGAGTTGGTAGGCGTTAGGAGTGCAGGTGTTGGTGTGAGTGTTTTGAGAGACCATGCTCGATCTGCAAACAGAGGCTGCTTTTAGCAGGGACTGTGAGGCAGAGAGAGAGATTGGGATTCAAACCCCCTGTTCTCCTTATAACTTCGTACAGCGATTTAGCTCCTCGATTTTGTTTCTTCTCGTATTGATTCCTTTGATTACCAGACTGTTTTGGCTTCGATTTTGACTTCGATTTGGATCACCCCTACTGCTTCGACTTACCTGGCATCCGACCTCTGCCTTCATCCTCAACCATCCGTTGTCCAGTTGGACTGGCGTCACATCACCTTATTCTTCGTTCATCGTCTCATCGTGTTACAGTTGTATCTGTCGTTTGTGTTCCACTCCATGAGCTGTTGACCAGCCCTGGGACTAGCTAGTGGGAAGCCGCCCCTACCCCTCAGGGGGTAGAAAGCAAGGGCTCACTAGCGAACCTCGTGGGCCAACAGACCCCTTTTGTTATTTGTATTCGTTCTGGTTCTAACTGTAACTGAAGAAGCAGCTCTGCCTACACCTTAAAGCGTAAGTCAATAAATCCACCTGTTTGAAACAATACACTTTCGTGCCACTCAGTCTCCACCGCCGCAAATCCCACCTGTTCGTGTTCCAATCGCCACCCCCGGCCCACCGTGACCTTTGGGCCGCTGTTCCCCGACAACAATGAAGTAGCGCCTCCTGATATCTAGCCTAAATCTACC
>NW_017729033.1:91374389-91375172 GCF_001723915.1 Gavialis gangeticus | reverse complement strand
AGAAGAAAATACCACCTGTGCACCTATCTCCCTCAGCACGCCCCCCAGACCGTGTCCATGCTAACTAAGCAATCAAATTCCTCTTTCAGTTTTTCCCTTAGTAGAAGGGGGACATTTTTTAGAATTAATAGAACTAAATACTCCCACCGTACATGCTCTATCTTTTACTCAGTTGACAGTTTTCCTATGCCTTGAAACACATCATAAACTATTTCTTCTATGTTTTTTCTTTCTAGTTTCTCAGTGGCATCCATTTTCTTAATAAAACCTAGAGTTTTAGACATTCACATCCCATTAATTGGTACTAGCTTTCCTGGGACTGTTACAAACTGAACTTTTACAGTATTGCCCTTGTCCAGGTTCAGAAGTTGCACATAAACCAGTTTAAGTAATCAGAAACTGGTTTAAACCTGTAACGGAACAGAAGGTCAGTGCACATGAACCAATTTCAAAATGGCTGAAACTGGTTTAAGATAAACCTGTTTGAATGTAGTATCAGACTTACCTGATTTGGATCAAATCAATTTATGAAACCTTTTTCCAAGACCCTCTCTTGGTTCAAGTTAAATCCCAGTATCCCAGCATGTTTTCCAGCTCTGGGCTGGGCTAGGCTGTGCTGTCTGCTTCAGCAGAGAAGGGTTGGTGGAGGTGGGAGGTGGGGACTGCCCCCTCCCCTGGCAAACCCCACCTGGGGTCTGGGGCCAGAGAGGGGGGGTTAAACTTTCCTTCCCCTGAGTACAGAGCTGCCCAGCCCTGCTAAAAAAAAATCTTACTGGTGGTTGT
>NW_017729033.1:91360078-91369389 GCF_001723915.1 Gavialis gangeticus | reverse complement strand
CAGTATTGCCCTTGTCCAGGTTCAGAAGTTGCACATAAACCAGTTTAAGTAATCAGAAACTGGTTTAAACCTGTAACGGAACAGAAGTTCAGTGCACATGAACCAATTTCAAAATGGCTGAAACTGGTTTAAGATAAACCTGTTTGAATGTAGTATCAGACTTACCTGATTTGGATCAAATCAATTTATGAAACCTTTTTCCAAGACCCTCTCTTGGTTCAAGTTAAATCCCAGTATCCCAGCATGTTTTCCAGCTCTGGGCTGGGCTAGGCTGTGCTGTCTGCTTCAGCAGAGAAGGGTTGGTGGAGGTGGGAGGTGGGGACTGCCCCCTCCCCTGGCAAACCCCACCTGGGGTCTGGGGCCAGAGAGGGGGGGTTAAACTTTCCTTCCCCTGAGTACAGAGCTGCCCAGCCCTGCTAAAAAAAAATCTTACTGGTGGTTGTGACTGTGGACTACAAATCCAAGAGGCACCTAGAAGCAGGAAGAGGAAGTGATGAGCAACCCTGCAAAGTCCTGCTGCTGTAGTTCTGGACTGAAAATCCCAGAGACTTTGGGGACAGAAGGAAGAGGAAATGATCACAGAGCCCATTCTGGCTATGTGCCAGAGAGCTGTTCTCTAGTACCCCCTGGTTTCTGGCCTGAGCCACTGAAAGCATGTGGCTGCATTTCCTGAATCAAATCCAAATGTTTGTCAGTTGTTTCTCAGTTTAGTCTCTGCAGTTTAGACTAACCTGAAAAGACTAAACTGATTCAGCCTTGGGCTTTCTGACCTAACATGAAGTGCTTGTTTGTCTAACATGCAGTGCACAAATGCCCTTGGTTGCAATCATGTTCCCATTATATGCTCTAAGTTTCACTTTCTTATTCTCACAGCACACAGGTTTAGTTTTCATTTTTTGAATACTGTATTGTGGTATTATATTGACCTGTGCACCTATATCTAATTTAAAAGTCACCATTGGGGTCCTGGGTGATTGTCCAATCCTAAGAAGAATGAACTTCTTGCTTTGTCAATAAGAAATTCTTCCTCTTTCTTGTTGCATAGAGCATGCACATTTTGCTTTGTGTGGTGTATCCTGATCCTTTCTGCAAACTCTTGCAAAGTGATTGAATATTTTGCATTTGTTGTAGCGCTTACCAAATGCAGGGCATTGCATGGGTTTGCAGTAACCCCCACAGCATCTGTAGCTGACCATTTCTTCTTCAAAGTTTTCTTTGCTCTCTGCTTGCCTGCTTCATAGTGAAGTCCTCCTTTCTGTATTCTGTATTGCCTTAGGTTTTTTCAGTCTTGTAATCCTGTTTAGTTCAGCTGGTTCTGCTTTTTCCTCCAGCTTCTGCAGCCTGGCATTTCTTATCTCGTCCACTTGGCACATTCTAACTGCCTTAAGCTCAGGATCTTCTACCAGTCTTTTCCTGAGGCTTGTACCCCTTATACCTAATACTATTTAGTCTCTGATCATAGACACTTTTGGGTCCCCGAAGTTGTGCATCTGGCTCAGCAGTCTGAGGTCTTTGACAAATTCCTCTGTTGTTTAACATTCTTTTTGCTGTCACACGTGGAAATTATACTGTTCAAAAATTCCATTTTATTTGGGTATACAATATTACTCAAACTTTTTTATTACTGTTCTGCTTCTCTGTTTCTGCTTTTCTATTCTGCTTCTCATAGTTGTAGGCTATTATAAAGAGACAGAGCTTCTGGGCACACTGTATTTTAAAAAATAGCTACCTTGAGTGGGTCTTTCTTCTCTGTAGCTCTACTGGCTCTAATAATAATGTTGAAGCTCTGCTTAAACTTCTTTTAGTTTTCTGTTGCATTGCTAGACAGCTTTTACTCCTCTGGAATTCTGAGATGCTCAATTTTTCTCTCTTTCTTTGCACTCCACTCCTGGTACCATGTATTATTCTCAAAAGACAAAAGAGTTAATCTTACACAATGATAAAGCTTGTTGTGGCAGGGGACCTTTTGTACCTGCCACTTGGTGCCTGCCACTTTAAGGCGCTTGAACAGGCTGTGGAGCTGGGGTTGGATGGTGTGGCGGGGCTGCTTGTGGCAGGGCAGCCTCCAGGAAATACCACACTTGTGCCTCCCCAGTGAAAGGTGAGGATGGGGGGCTGTAAAACCTCAGCCTCTGCTGCCTTGTGGGTACCCCCTGGAAAGGATAGGCTAGGGAAGTACACCCTGACAGAAAAGCACAGGGCCAAGGCCCATTGACTAGGGCCTGACATGGGGTTCAGGCACGTCAACAGACATGTGAGACCTGAGTGGGCTACAGGCTGAGACAGTGTCCAGGCACATTGACAGACAACTGCGGCCTGAGTAGAACATAGGCCAAGTTAGGGGTCCAGGTATATCAACAGACACCTGAGGTCCAAGGTGCATAAGGCCCAGTGGCCCCAGTGAAGGCCTCATGTGGGACAGAGCTGGAGGCCATGTAGGGTAGGGTCTGTAGGGGCCTGAAGGACTGTACATAGGCCAACTGGAAGTAGTGGCAGCCAGAGGTTGCATAGAGTAGGGTACGTGGGGGCATGTAGGCCACCCAGAAGTAGAGGCCCCAGTGAGATGCATATGGCCAAGACATGTCTGAGGATGCCTGAGGCCAAGTTTGGGCCAGAGGCTGAGTGCAGCACAGGTAAAGGGCCGGGGGAGAATATTGGATCTAGATGCCATCTGCAAGGCATGGGACATGGTGTAGGAATGGTTTGGAGCCATGTATTATGCCCCGTCATCAGGGCAATAAATGGGCAGCCTCCCACCTACAAACAACTATTTAATTCCAACAAAGGTGTGGTAGGAGAAGCAGGAAGGCAGACTGCCCTAGACAGGTGGGTGGGCTGACCATTGGACTGGCTTTGAGATGGCCCTGTCTCACTTGTTTATTCTGAGAGCCTTTTCAGCCTACTGATCTTGTGTTCCCTCTGATTGCCTCCTGCAATCCCCAGGCCAATGTAACAACTTTTAAAGGTTGTTACATAACACTCTTAAAGGTTTCCACACAATGCGTTTGATAGTTAACTTGAAACAAAATCATCTGTACAGATTCCTGTGGTAATTCAGAAATGCAACTTTCTCACTGCATCATCATTGTAGATGTTTATGACAAGACAAAAATGCCTTGAATGAAATCAATGGCCATTATTTAAAAGGCCTGGGTGGTAAAATACAGAGGAAAAAAGAAGTGCAGGAAGGGAGGCACAGAGAAATTCAGGACAAAAAGGAAAATTTAAAAAGCATAAGACATTTTTCAGAGGTAACTAGTCTCCAGTTTGATACAGCTTTACATGGGCTTCAGCCTCTCAAAATCAAACCATTTTAAGTTCTCTCAAATTGAGTACCAAAAAATCACTGTTAATCTTGGCCATGTTTTATGATCTACAAATGACACAGTATTTTTTCTTATCTGCTGCTTTGCTTAATTGAACTGCAGAATGGCTTTTGGGCCAGATTTGCCTTTCTCTGTTCACAGTAGTCATGTCTACCTGTGTTATTAAGGTGATTGAATAAATGCTGGCCTGAACTGCTCTCATGCACTTGGGACTGTAGCACGTTAAGCCACTGACCCAGCTAGCAGGGGGGGCCTCAGAGGTCAGCTTGCTAGCCTGAGGCTGCTCCAATCTGGCTCAATGTGCTGTGGAGGGGCTGCCTGGGGCACAAGAGTGCTAACTGGCAGGCAGCCCCTGCACTGAACCAAGCTATTGCCCTAGCCAGCCCTGTCAGCATCTGCATATGTGTTGTAGTGGAGTAAATAACTCTGCCATAGTTGTTTGGCAGTACTATTCTACGACAAAGTTAATTAGTTTACTGTGTCCTCATAGCATCGCATGTGTAGATGGTAAAGTTTTACTTCAGTGCTAATTAGGCAACTGCAGTAAATGTCTCATGTAGACACACTCAGTAGGTGTCTTGCTCTGCACCTGTTTGCTGAAATCAGTGAGACAATCTTTAGAATTTCTGAATTGACAGTGCAAGAGGCAAGGACTTTCATGGGTGATATTTTTTATTGGACCAACTGCACAGTTGGGATAAAGTTTGACAAGCTTTTGAATGTAAGGCATTCTTCATCAGGTCTTAATTTTCTCTCCCTCCTGTTATGAAGGGAAAAAAAAAACTCAGTGCAAAGACCACTGCCTAAGTAATTTACTAGGTTTTAAGCTTAAATTACACTTAAGAATTCCACAAAGAGAATATTGTATTACAGTTTCTTTCTCTAGTTTCCAGATGCTGAAATTGATATTACCACAGCCAATTTAAAGGTATCAATCATCAGAAAGCTCATTGACTGTTCAAAATAGTTCTATCAATATCTAATTTGCTGTCTGATCTAATGCAGTCTCTGTGATGCCAGTACACTGACTTCATCTTTCAAATAATAAGATATCATTTCTCTACACAAGTTTGTGAAAGGTTTATATTTTTGTTCTTTGTCTGTATAGCTAGCTAGATACCTTCAGCCTAGTTCACTGCTGCTATGCTGATCATAATTTAAAAAACAAACAAAAAAATCATAACATATGTTTTGAATACAAGTTGTGGGAGCAATAAAAGAAATACTTAATTTGATGCAGTATTTCTTCAAGCTTATAAACAGCCTTGGTAATAGTTTTGTGTTGTCTAGCCAAAATAGATGGTATTGTGTTTACTGGAATTGATCCAATATGGTGTGTAACTAAAATTGTTTTAGTTGGGTGATGCATAATGAAAATAACCTGATACCGAGATGACACAAAATACTTGCCCAGATTTTACTCGCATTGAGTTCAGTTCATTTGTACTTCTTCAAAGGAGCACAGAGGGGTTCTTTTCTGGGAGTGGGGAGTGATTTTCTATTGCTTTGTAGTGGTCAAATACAAGAAAACTACCACAAGCTTGTCTGCAGCTACGACTGTCTTTCCTGGAATATTGTTAGTATTTTGAAATAGCTTGGTGCTAGACAGCGATTTAGGCAGCACACCTAAGCAGGGGTATTAAAGCAAAGCATTCCTCTCCATGTGATTCTGGGCAAAATTCTGAGACCTTGAACACCACTGGTTAGGGCTTAATGAATGATGTACACATTTTTTTTTTTTTTAATTCCAGATCCAGTGAGTAGAGAAGTGAGGAAGATGGTTCAAGATACATGTCCATCCCTTGCAATTCACTAGTCTGTACTGCTGAGCTAATGCATGGGGACAGCAGAGGCAAATGCTTATCTGCTGGCATAGGCCAGCAATTATTGCTATCCTCCTCAATCAATAGGGAGTGGGGATGGAATTTTATCTTGATAAAACACAGTTAGTTTCCTGGGGTGTTTCTTTGCAGCTGCTCTCAGTTGTGTCCTGGTGACATAATCTAACCTAGTAAACAAGTGTAAATAGTAGTTATGATTTATGGGGAATAAGAGAGCTTACCTCCTATAAAAAAGCATATGGCAACAGAAATCTTTTCAATGCAGAATGGGACACGTCAATATCTTATGAGAGAGGAAATGCAGCAGGCCCATAAGGAACCAGATTCTGAGCAGTGACTATTGAACAAGGGGGAGATTTAAAAGTACTGTGCATCTTGAATGGATAAACCAAGCTTCAGACACTTGCATGAAACTATTTAGAAATAAAACCTGAAAAAATAATCTCTCTTATACAATTTCTGATATTAGTTTTGGGTGGGTTGGAAATACTGCAAATGGTCTCTTTATGCAATTATGGGTTTCTCTAGTCACAGCTGAAACTGGGCAGAGGGATAATTCAATGAAACATTTTCATGGCAGTATCATGTACCCCAGTTTTTTAGGTGCCCAACTTAAGACTTTAAAAAAAGCAAAATTGCTAGAAGATGTTATATAAAGACTGTTTTTTTTCCATCTTGGGGAAAATCTGATACTTAAAATCATTCTGTCATAAATTAGAACAAAATCAACATCTTGAAACTTTTTAGGAACTGAAACTCCAAAAAATGTTAGCTCAGGTCAACTGGAATGTTTTTGTTTGAATAATTTTGAAATATTTTATTCTGATTGACTTTTTTCTTTGATTTGGCCACAGTCTAAAATGCAAATGTTGGAAATGTCATTTTCATATTAAAACCTTGAAACTTTCCCTTTTGCAAATTTTAAAACAAAGCACTTTGAACATTTTGGAATTTTTTTTCCCCCAAAAATGCTTTTAGTTGGGAGATTTGTCAAAGCTAACCCAGTTTATTGATCAACAGTTTTGGTTTTGACAAATTAACATACCTAGGAGAGAAACTAGTGCGGCTGGGTTCCCAATCAACTTTTTGACAGTTGGCTTCCTTTAATATGTCACTGGAAAAACTCTCACAGTTGCTAGTCACCTTTAAATGACTTTGCCAGGAAGAACTGGAAGAAAATGAAGTGGGAGAATATAGATGTAACCTGTCCACAGATGCTGGTTGCAGAGTCGAAACTGACATTTTTGACTCCTGACATGCACTTGTAACCCACCTGTTCAATTAATGCAATACAATGGAGCAGCAAGACAAAACATGTCCTTTGTTTCCCTGGATGGATGCAAATACCAGTGTTCCTATTTATATTTGAATTTAGAAAATTTTAAAGTTCAGTAGTTTTTGGAACTGGGATTCTGGTTAAGTCTATTCTATAGTTTGAGACTGACTGAAATCCAAGTCTGGATCCAAGTATCCATGAGACCTGGGGGTGATTAGATCTGTGATTTTGATTCAGGTGTGAAATACACTCTTATATTTATCACTGAATCTGATACTTTCAGATTAGAGAGAAATGATGAAAACAACAAGTATCCTTATGGACCAGGGAAAGAAACAAAACAAAACTTTTACTACATATTTAAAAATAAAATGGAATATGGAGGAAAAATTGAGATTATTTGGAACCAGGCAGGTATGAAAACTATGAACATGTTATATACTCTCAGGAGAGCAGAAAGTAGAGACCTGGAGAAAACGACAATAAATTATTCCCTAAATTGCTCTGTAGTGAGGATAAATGTGATCTGGTGTCTGTTGAGAATTATTATCCTCATACATTGCATGAAAGAAGAGCTTGCAGACCATTATGGTAGATCTGCTTTAGTGTAACTGTGTTAAAAGGTGGTGGGCAAGTAAGATGATCTAGGTAACTACAGTCATAAAATACTATAATCATTTATGTATACAGAGCCAGTGGCTTGAAAAAGACTTCTTTTGCAATGTATATGTAAGTTTCTTGGGGAGCAAGTGAGCATTTCTTTTTTTTTTTTTAAATGTTTAAATTGAGAATAAATTAAATGCTTGATTTCTTCATAAGTTGAAATGCATTATTTTTTTTAGGTAGTGTATAAAGGGCTCTGCACTGAACATATACAGAGTAAGAGGCAGTCCTTGCCCTGAAGAATATATACTTTTTATAGAACTGTAATATGGACTGTTATGATTTACCAGCACAATTTGGGATTCAGCATTTCATTTTCCTCTTCGGTTCTTACTCCTTAATGAAGCTAAGAATGTCATGACTGTGATATAGCCCATGTACAGATGTTATAGAATCATAGAAAAGTATGGTTGGAAGGGACCCTAGGAAGTCATTTAGTCCAACCCCCTGCTCAAACCAGGACCATCCCCAACTATATCATCCCAGCCAAGGCTTTGTCTAGCTAGGTCTTAAAAACCTCTAAGGATGGAGACTGTACAACCTCTCTGGGTAACCTGGTTCCAGTGTTTTACTAACCTCCTAGTGAGAAAGCCCCCAGTCACAATTAGCAAAACTGTTCTTGAAGCTGGTCACAACATCGTCCTGCCCTAATGTCTAGGGCAGTCCACCCACCTGACTCTCCTGCCATACCTTTGTTGTAACTAACAAGTTATTTCTAGGTGGCAGCCTGTTCCTTTTATGCCCTAATACCAAGGGCATAATACACAGCTCTGACCTTCCCTTTAGCATATCCCATGCCTTGCAGGTATTATACTACTGTTGTCACCTCTGTGTGCACCTCTGGCACTGGGGCTTTCTGGCTCCTGTAGCTGTGCCTCTCTGGTGCTGGGGCTTTGCACAATCATGTGACCCACCGAGTGGACACTCCTTCTCCCCATAACCTCATTCCAAACTGATGGTAGAAACAATAACACAAATACAAGCCTCTGGGCTAGACTACAACAATAGCAAAGGAGACCATGTTCTCCCTGTTAGGAAGGCAAACTTCCACCCTAGGACAGCATGTTTCCTAGCCCTGGGTACCTTGTAGGCTCCTGAAGTTTTAATCCTTGCAGACAATAAAGCAGGCTGTCCAATGTCTCTGGGTAGCTCTCTAAGGCCAGCTTCCTTCTCTTGACAGTCTCCAAAGACAGAGTGCACCCTGTTAGCTTCAGCCCTGAGCTTATATGTCCCCAGGGCCCTGCCTCCTTCTGGTCATCTGACTGCCTGCAGGTGCTGGCCAATTACCCCATTAGACTGTTGGTTAGGCAACCTGCAGCTGTGGACCTCTCCCTAGATTGCAGAGCTCTCTGGCTAGGCTGCTTCTGCCCTTAAAGGAGCAGGCACAACTTAGTGCCCTGCTACACTCATATGTAACCTAAACTTCACTTGCTGCAACTTGAGACCATTGTTCCTAGTTCTATCATCTGCTACCACTGAGAACAGTCTAGCTCCATCCTCTTTGGAACCACCCTGGTTATGTTTCTACCAAGAGAATTGCTGCTGTCCTGGTAGAAACTAGAAGAACAAAAGGGCTAATTCAGTTTCTCCCAGAGAAAACATATCTATCTGGGAGAGTAAATGCCTGTATGCTACTCCTCTCCCTCCCTATTCTGGTTTAGGAGGGGAGAAGCAGGGTGATGCTTTTTCTCTCTTTCCCCAGACCAAGGACTGCTACATCTGGGGAATGGGCTGCAGGCTTTGCCCTGCTGCTCCACAGACCAGATTGGGATGGGAGTGGAACAGCAAGGCAATGCTCCCTGCCTCTTTTCCAGCTCAGGTACTGCATGATCTGAGGAATGGGGTGAGGGCTTTGTCCTGCTGCTGCCTGCCCATTTCCCAGACTGGGGAGTCTCTCTTCACCCAAGAGGGACTAAGTTGTAGACTCTTTAACTTATCACACAGAATTCAAGACCATGTATGTAGTGTATATGCAGATATGCTTCTTGCACAGGCAAGACTAACTTAGAAGTAGAACAAATGTGCATCTCATGTTGTCATGCTCCATTTAGTACACCTTTGTGCGTAAGGTAAATGCTGGAAGTTCCTGGTTTTTGATAAGTATCAGATTTTTTTTGGTATGGAAAAATAGCTATGTCCCCATCGCTATACTCATATATCATATATTATATAATATTATATTTATCTATATATATATATATATAT
>NW_017729033.1:91350217-91359878 GCF_001723915.1 Gavialis gangeticus | reverse complement strand
GTGTTTTGTGTGTGTATGTTTGTGCTATATATAAATTTGCATAAAAGTATTTATAAATTTGGAATTTTTTTATGTCCTTCTTTGTCTGTCTGTCTACCATATAGATTATTTGAATAACTGTTTATTGTTTAAAGATCTGATTAAAATTTAAATTAGAGAGAAAAGAATTATGGCTTCATGTGAGGAATAAGAGTCAGAAGCAGATGCACTTCTAAACTATGGAGATGTTGTTCTCATGCTAATGTTGCCTGTAATAAAAACCAAAGAAGAGAACATAGAAAATACTGCAGCATCACTTCAATGATGTTACGGTTGAGAAGGTATTTTCATTATAACTGTGATGTACAGTGATGACCATGTTGTGCCTGGTTGCTGTGTGTTACACAAGAGGTGGAGGAAAAAAAAGAATTCTGTATTTCCTTGCTGCTTCCATGAAAAGACCAGATATACACCCTAATCTTTTTACTCTTTGAGAGAAGTCACTGCCACCTTTTAACACGTTCGTGGTGCAAGCCATCCCTAAAGTGTCACTGGAGGCTGCAAGACCTGGGCTTATGCTCCCACAGAAGCTACTAGAGACATCAGCCAGGGATTAGAGAGCATACAGCAGCCTATGAAGGAAGGATAGAGCAGGCATGTTACCTGTGGGCTGAAGAGCTCTTCTCAAGACTGTCTCTCAGAGTACAAATTGTTAGTATTGGGAATTGCACACTGTGCTGTTTTCAGGGTGTGAAACTCTATGCGCAAGTGCATACTGTTCTATGAGTTGGTGAATTGCTGGCAGGTGAGCTGATACCTCATTATAAACAGTTAAAGTGATCTGCTACAGTAACGCAGATAAATGTTAGCAGTCTCTGAGCAGAAAACACTTTTTTGAACAAGAGGCTTGAGAAGCAACATTTCATTTTAGATCAATTAAACTAATTCCTATTATAGGATTTCCCTTTAAATCACTAAAAGGAATTCTTGCCCCAGAATCCTAATGTTTAAAAAATAATGGAGAAACTCAAAGGTAGGTTTGATTTCTTCCTCCTCAAATAAACCATCACTGTAAATATTTATTATTTACTTCTATTCTAGAGTACTGGCTTTGCAATATGTTCAATACATTTAGGCTCTTGCCTGTAGAGATCTTCCAAAAAAGAAAATAAACTTATATAGAGTTTAAGGGTGCATACAAACATTTGGGGTGCAGACAGAAGTGACAATTTTCCCCTGATCTGGCCACAGAAAACAGTTGATAGCTGTGATCAAACACAAGTACACAGCTGCATCTTAAAAACTGTCCTGTTGGGTGTAAATCTCACCCCTCATTGCGTGAGGTATCAGATTAAGATTTTTCAAAATGTAGCATCTTCTGTAACTTGTATTTGTGGACCTCCTGGCCTGTCATTGTTTTCAGAATGGGAGGGGGTAAAGGGAGCAGAGGGAGTTCAGTCTGGGGTTTTGTGAGCCCCTCCTGGAGGGTAGGGCAGAATTGGAGCACCAGAGTGGGTGGCTCCAATTCACACACCTTTCAGAACTGGCTGGGGAGCCCAAGAAGGAGCTCCCTCTGCTGCCTTTCCCCCTCCCGTTCTGAAAAGAGTGAGCACTGATAGTGAGCTGTGGCTGTTGCTATGGGAACCTGGCTCATCCTTCCTAGAGCCAACAGTGAACTTCTTTTTGGTCTAGTGTAATGGTGTAACTTGGAATGCTTTGCAGAAATCATTGTGAGCTACAGCTGGGAGCTGCACTTCAGTCTGCATCCTTGGGGAGGTTAGGAGAAGGTTAGATCTCGTTAAAAATGCCCTATCTTAGTTCACCCAGGTGTGGACCTTGCACTAGTTAAGTTGATCTAAGTGTGAACTGTACAGAGTTCAGGACAGTTAGATCAATCTAAAATTGTCAACCCAATCTAAATTAACCCTACCTTCAAGGAACACCTAATTTAGATTAAGTTGGCCATTTTTAGACCAGTCTAACTGTCCTGAACTTCTGTACTGTTCTCAGCACAGTCCCATGGATGCACTTTTCCTACCCCTTCCCTGGCACCGAACTCTTTTATCATACAGATCCCTGAAGCCCAAGTGCCCCTTATCTTGACTTACCTTTGATCAGGTGGCCTTAGATTGAAATAACCTCTCCCTGACTTCCCTGAATGTCTGTATGCACCTAAGTTGTAATATCCTGCCCCCACTTTTGTAGAACCTGGTGACTTACTGCCACTTGGTTTTACAAAGTCTTCAGCAACCCTTAAAGGTCATGAGTACCCTTTATACCCATTGATGTCAAAAGAGCACTCAGCATCTGTAGCTGTTCAGCATCTTTCAGGACTGAATGTGCTGACCATTGAAAACTTAAGAAGATGTTAGAATGACCCTTTTGAATTCAGGGACAATAAAACCTAAACTACCAAGGGTTTGATGATGTAAGGTCTCATCCTGAACCACTGAAGTCAGTGGGAGATTTACCATAGATGTCAGCAGAAATACAGCAAGCTTTTTAAATCTAGACTTTTTATTGCTTATTTCAGAGTTATTTATTTTAAGTTTTTTACCTTTGTGTGCATGCACATACATATAATTTCTTTTAATCTATTTCCCCTTAAGATTGTCAGCATTAATAAACAGGTAATACAGTCTATTTCTCTTCAATTTCACCAAATAGAGGGAATGAACAAATTCAAAAGGTTTGGTGCAAAAGAGCTATGTCAGTATCCTGAGCTATATCAGGAACCTTGGTAGTTTTCTAACAAAGATAACTGGATTATCAGTGACTGGGTTGAACAGAGAAACAAGGGTGGGGGAAAAATTTTCTAAGCTTTGCAGTATTTCAGAAAGGTTTAACCCTAACAGCTGAACTGAAAATGATAAATCGCATTGTCACTTCTAACCAATCAAGCAATGAAATGGCAATGGAAGGAAAAGGTTTTCTAATATGTTACTTTTTTAATACTTCTGTGAGACAAAACTTCATAAGTGAAACTGACTTCCCTTAAGGTTTTGCACATGTGGTTAGGTATTGTGTTTTTAGATATTTCACACTTCCCAATAAAAGCTTCTAAAAGGTAAATAAAATAAATTCTTACTGCTTTGAAGAGAGCATTCATTTTTAAGGAGACCAGTGTCTGTGTCTGACAGTGTAAGAATGTCTGTACAGGGATTTAATGAAGTTTAAGTACTCCACTTTGAATTAAATTATTTAATTATTTTGGGCTGGGGTAAGCAACACATTTATGCCAAAGTAATTTAGTGTTATATGCTAGTATAATATGCTAGACTTTGGACCATACAGTTGAGCAGCTATTCCATGATAGCTGCATGGAAGAGGCTACTGCAACTATTGCATCTTACCAGTAGATGCCATAGAAGCCAGTTTGCCTAGAGTGAATGATTGCTTAGCCAACCAGTCCAAGCCTGTACTGTGTGTGGGATGGATTTTGTACTTATCCTTATTGAACCTCATGAGAGTTCTTTTGGTGCAATCTTCCAATTTGTTGAAGTCTTGCTGAATCCTAGCCCTACCCTCCAGCATATCTACTACTCTCCCCAGCTTGGTGTCACTTGGAAACTTGCTGAGGGTGCACTCCATCCCATCTTCCAGGTCATTGATGAAGATATTGAACAAAACCTGCACCAGGATTGGCCCTTGGGGCACTCCAGTTAATACTAGCTATCACTGAATTATTGATTGCTAGTCTTTCAGCACAATGATGTAGCCAGTTTTGTATCCAACTTACAGTCCATTCATCCAACCTGAACTTGCAAGAATGTTGTGGGAGACTGTATCAAAAGCCTTACTAAAGTCGAGGTATATCATGTCCACTGCTCTTCTCACATCAACAGAGCCAGTCATCTCATCACAGAAGACAGTCAGGTTGGTTAGGCATGACTTGCTCTTGGTAAATCCATGCTGACTGTTTCTAATTACCTTCTCCTCCAAGTGCTTAGAAATGGATTCCTTGAGAACCTGCTCTATGTGTTTTCCAGGGACTGAGGTGAGGCTGACTGCTCTGTAGTTCTCTAGATACTCCTTCCCTTTCTTAAAGATGGGCACTATATTTGCCCTTTTCCAGTCATCCAGGACCTCTACTAATTGCCATGAATTTTCAAAGATAATGGCCAGTGTCTCTGCAATCACATTGGCCAAATCCCTGAGCATCTTTGGGTGCATTGCATCTGGCCCTATGGACTTGTACACATTCAGCTTTTCTAGGTAGTCCTTAACCTGCTCTTTTACCACTGCTGCCTGCTCACCTCCTCCCCAGACTGTGCTGCCTGGTACAGTACTCTGGGTCCTGACCTTGCCTGTAAAGACTGAGGTAAAAAAAGGCACTGAATACTTCAGCCATTTCTGCATCATCTGTCACTAGGTTATCTTCTCCATTCAGTAAGGAACTACTCTTGGATAAGCCTATGACATATGACACCTATTCTAGTATAACTCTCAACAGTGGGATTTCACCTTTGAATTTTCTTTCAGACATTCTACCCTGGATTGAAATATGTTACATTGAACATAGAATTGTAAATTGCATGCTGACTCCTTTTTTACACTGGTGGAGAGGGTGACTACAATGTTTGAATTGTCTTTTGTCTCCAAGCCAGGAATATCTCTGTACAGAGGAGACCTAGGAAATTAAAATTAAATTTCAGGTGGTCTTGAAAGTCTTGTTTATTGCTAAACCATGTATCCACACAAGAAAGTCCATTAAAACATCAACTATATTATTAGGGAGGTGTTTATATGAAATTGATATTGTAGATTGAAGACAGATGAGGGATTCTGTATTGTTCAGTTGAGAGATATGTCCCCTGAAAACATCGAGCAGTAAATATTCTACGCCATTTCTATTTCCATTTTATAATATGTCAGCAAACCTCATTTGTTGCCCTCCTTTAGGCTAGTGCAACATATTAAGGATTGAAATCTTAAAAAAATGTTCAGTGTTGACCTAGCTCTACTCCTATCAGAAATAATAGTAGAACTTGCATTGAACAGGAGCAGAACTGGCCTAATTTTGAGTGTCTTTTGAAAATGCTACCTGAAAACACAGACATGTCTTTTGAGACAAATCAATAGATTGAGAAAAATTCTTGAGCAACAGTGATGTTATAAGAGAACTAGGACTGAGTGGCAGCCTTCAACTTTCATGATACTTCAATAGAGCATACTCTTAACAGTGGAGATCACTTAATACAAGGGTGTTTCTTCGCAAGGTGTCCATTTGGCAAGCTTTTCTCACCCTTCCATGGCTTTAGAGGACCATCTGGAGGGCAACTGCTATGATTCAACCAAGTTATTCATGGGAGGAAAATGGAAGCACTTGCATTATTAATGAAGCACTTGGAGTATTATTCCACTGGAACCATCTGAGTCCTAAAATGGGGAGAAGGATCTCAGAGATATGGGAGAGATATAATTGTTGTATACATGATTGGGAACTAAAAGCAGAGGCTGCTGCTACCCAGACGCTCCAGTAGCAGCTGCAGAGCTTTTCTCTGTTGTTCCATAATCAAAGGGAAGGATTGCATCCTTATAGAAGCCTACTAGTGCCCATATGCTTAATGAATTGTCAGAAATATGGATTTGGCCCTAAATCAGGGGGTAACAGGCTATGGCTTGTCGAACCTCTGGATCCAGTATGTGGAGCTGTGCCTTCAGCAGGGAAAGGTTTAGTCAGATATTGTTCTGATCTCTTATAAATGTAGGATATTACTATAAATTTTGAGTCCAGATTGAGGTGCAACTTTTGCAAACCTCAAGGTTCTGGGGTGCTTGTATTGTTATGGGGATGACAGGCAGTCATCTCTGGAATATATTACAAGTTTCATTATGAATTTTAGCTAAATTAGGAATACATAGCAGCAGTCACATAGTTTCACAGAAATAAAAAGGCTGCTGCAAAAGTCCATCAGTAGAGCTCCTTTCACTGTATATAGTTCATGTACATGTTATGTATATTTTACAACCACAGTTTAATGGAACATCTTTTACTGCTGATTTAGGGAAATGCCTTTACACTTGCAATGAAATATGGACAAATCCATACCATGTTACTGAAAGTCACATGTGGTTGACCAAGTCTGACCAAATAAAAAAATAATTAAATTCCTTGCCCTATCGACTGTTAATCAAGTGGGAGGCTGTTATTTCTTGAAGCACATTCCACTCTGAGAAAAGGCTTGGTACTAAAATCTTAGATTCTTTAATTAAGGTAGGTGTAAACTGAGAATTTATGTTGTACCTTAAAAACATTGACATCTTCTGAGTTGGTGGTCTGCATCAATGATTGGTTGCTTCCAGCTGGCACCTATAATTACTGTATTTCTAGCTAACTATGTCCGCAGATTTATTTAGCAAGAGCAAAATCTCCAGGGATGACATTCAGCTGTCAGTGAAGATGCTTTCTTTGTTGGTATATTGCTACTTTCTACAGGAAAAAAAATCAGACACTTAATGGTACAATAGCTTGAGCCAAGTGCATGAGAAACCCATGCAATATGCTCATTCAACCATTTAAGCTTTTTAAAAATTTAAGTGATTTCCTTGTTTAAAGTGAGAACAACATATCTTCAAAATGTGTGCTACATTGTGCCTGTTAACCTCTGGCATAGTGTACAAATTACAAATGTAGAACAATTTGTATGCTAAAATTTCTAACTAGGAGCTGCAAAGTCTTTCATTGCTTTCTGTAATGTAGAGTTGTTCTTAGACAAGTAAAGCTCTTTATTCTTTTGGAAAGCACCAGTCTGATATTTAATCACTATAGTGAATAATCTACATGTTGCAAATTAATGTCAATACTTCAACATGATCTGTAAAAATACTGCATTTCAAATATTGTGTATATGTCAGATTTGCAATTATGAGGGAAAACATTAAATATTTTTTCTTGAAATCATATATATCACTAACATATGTTAAAAATATAAAAACACATGTGGTGACAGGATCCACATAGAATGGGTATGTAACCATATTCACATTTAGGTGCACTGAATTTTTAATGCTGATTTTTTTTTAATTCATTTGACATATGGGGAAGAAGGATGATCCACTAGTTAGGGGCCCTATCTTGGTCCTGGGAGATTCAGGTTCAATTCCTGCTTTCCTATCAACTGGCCAAGATTCACAAGACCTTATGTGGAACTTGGTGCCAAAACACAAGAATTTAAGCCTCAAAATTTCCAACTAACGTAACGGATGACAATGCAGTATCACACAGATACTCTGCACCAGCTGTGAACCTACTAACTTGGAGTATACTTGGGACAAGGCAGTGCCATGCGGAGATACCTGAGATACTTTTGTGAGAGACCGAGAATTTTACATACCATATTTTCTCTCATACACCTACAATTGTTTCATCTGCTTCTAATAGGAAAGCAACTGTGAAAAGGTTGCCACTGGACAGTGGCCCTCCTACTTTTTTGTGGGGAGTAAGAATCTGACAGCCATCTTGAAGCACGGTGTCTTCATGCTTCTACTCCTTTGGGGCGTCTATTCTGATGAAGAAAATTAGCTTCTCCACTTAAGATATGTACCCCACTTTCAGAGCGTTGATTTTTTTGGGGAAATGTGCACGTGGTATTGGAGTAAATATAACAATAACCTGGTAGCATTTTCCCACACTGGATGTGGGAAAAATTGGTTTAATTCCTATCTTTCACTGTCAGAAGACATTCAAACCCATGATTTCCACCTCCCAAGAGAGTAACCTATCCACTGTGCCCTTATAAGAGGGAAGATATTCCGTTTTGGTCCCTACGAGTGGCAAGCATAAGCCCTGAGGCACAGGGTTACCAGACACATCCCATCTGGAAAAGAGGTATTACAAATACTTGAATCAATTAAGTATGGTCAAGCACTGATTACTTATTCAAGAATATCCCTATTCTATCACACAGTCCTGTTCATCTTGAGGTGATCCAGATTCTTTACTTCACTGCTTTATTTAGAAGATAATTTCAAAACGTCACTCCTCTAATACTTAGAAACCCTCTTCTAATTTTCTGTCTAAAATTCTTCATAACAAGTTTGTAGCCATTTGATTTTGTGCTTATATTCTTCTTTAACTTAAATAGCTCTTCTCACTCCATGATATTAACCATGTTGAATATATTTATGGAAAATAATCATATCACATCTCAACCTTGATTTTGCTGTGAAAGCCAAGCTATTTTAATCTTGTCTTTTGATTACTTTGACCATATTAATAGCCTCTCTTTGTACCTGTTCCTGTTTTAAATTAATATTTTTAACATAGGTGACCAGAGTTGTATGCAGTATTTTAAATGGCATTGTAACAGGGAACCCTAGCCCTGTTTCCAGAAGGCAGGTAAGCCCCTTTAAGACTTGAACTTTCTGGGTACAGCAGGCTGGTAAGGTGGGGGTTAAAATGTGAGCCTGGACAGCTAGTCAGCTGACTAGAAGGGGGAAGACCAGAACTATAAAAACCCTGAGCTGGGAGGCAGTGGAGCCTGGCAGCCAAAGGAGAAGGAGTGTGTCCCAGAGCTTGCTGGAGAGGCTTGGAGAGTGGTCCAGTGGCTGCAGGGGGGGAAATACTGAAGACTCCTGGAGAGGCAGCAGCAACCCCAGAAGAAGGAGTGTAGCAGACGGTGGGGGAGCAGAAGCACAAACCTCTGAGAAACTGAAAGCTGGCATGTCGCCCTCTTTAATCATAATTTCTTGGTGACGATTATAGTCCATGGACAGGACAGTTCATATTTTCCTTTTTTTTTTGTTATTGAACAAGACCGGTGGTTTGGGTGAGGCTATTTGGGGAAGGAGGGGGCCTCATTGGAGCCCCACCATAGCGTGGGAACTCTGGTGCCTCTGTAGGTGCAGTGGTCGGGGTGCAAAGGCACAGCAACAGAGAAGGCACAATATTTAGGGCACAGGCTCAACGCCAGTGAGGGCAAGCCTAAAAAGCTGGCAGGGCCTGGTGCACCTGAGGTGTGACTGTGTGTAAGCTTTTTTTTTCCTTTTTTGGTTTTTTTTAACTGGGATATTGAATGTCTGGGACCTTAGTCCAGCTTCAAACTTCCAACCCCCTGGCTGGGGGCCCCATGGATGGGACTCTGGGCTAGGGAGGCTGTGCTCTGGATTGGTGCCAAAAAGGAGGGCCATGAGCCCCAAGCCTAAAAAGTCAAATCCTACCTGGTGGGTTTAGACGGGGAGGCCTAGCTAGAGAAAGATTGGGGTCAAGGCCAGTGTTGGCAGAGGACCCCAAAATACAAAAACAATAAGCAGTCTCCCACTTATAATATTTCCATCAAGACATGGCAGATGAGTAGAGAGTGGGAAACCTTAAGGGGACTCCTGGGGCACCCCCACATAGGGCACAGATAATGCAAAACATGGCGCTGGGGAAAGCTACCTGTTACAGGCATCTTACCTGTTACAGGCAGTGACCTGTACTGTGGTATGAGTACTTCCTTGTCTATACTTAATGTCTTAATACACCCTAGAATAGCATTAGCTTTTTCCTTAGCTGCATCATACTGGCAGCTGTTGGTTACAGTGATGTAGTACAGCTAGGTCTCTCTTTTTGCCAGTTTCTTACAGTCTGCAAGCTCTATAACATTCTTATTAGTTCCAAATGGTGCAGGCACAAGTGCAGCTCCCCTGTGTAGTTCAGAATAGTTTCATAGTTTCATAGATTAAGGGTCGGAAGGGA
>NW_017729033.1:91318020-91350206 GCF_001723915.1 Gavialis gangeticus | reverse complement strand
TCCACCGCGACACCTGCATCCATGGCCTTTGTGACCTGAATACTTTGCAGGAAGTGTTCTGAGTTGCAATGTTCCCCCAGACCAAACAGAAGTTCACTGCTGGTTCCAGGAGAGAGGGGAATCTAGCTGTTGGCTGGGAGCCTGTAGTCAGTTTCCCCTAGCAATGCCCCCTCTTCCCTCCCAGCCTGTCCCTGTTTTCAGAATGTAAGGGCAGAAAGAGAGCAGAGGGAGCTTGTTCTAGGGGTTACCCAGCCCACCTGGATGGTGGGGTGGGTGAATTGGAGCTCTCCACTTCAGAGGGCTCAAATACACCTGCCCCACCCTCCAGCAGGGACTGAAACCCCCCAGACCTAGCTTCTTCTGCTTCCTTTCCCACCTGCCATTCTGAAAACAGCTTGGAGGCTGGCAGGCAGGCAGACTCAAGTTATATTTTGAAACATCTTCATTGGACTCCTCATGCAATGAGAGTTCAGATTTTTGCCTGATTGGCCATTTTTAAATCAGTTTGCAGCTATGCACTTGTGTTTGATCATAACTATAGACTGCTTTCTGTAGCCAGATAGGGCAAAAATTGTCACTTCTGTCTGTACCTTAAATGCATTACTTTATACTTTATCCTCTTAACTTCTTTCTTTAGAATAATTCATTCTTCTTGTGTATTGACAATAGTTCCCAATAGTTCCCTCAAGTTTTGTGTCACCCACAAATGTCATAAGCACATATCTATTTCCTGCACCAAATTTGCTAATGAAAAGGATAAATGAGATGGATCCCATCCTGTCAGGGATGGCTCCCATGGACCCATCCCAAAGGGCCAGTTAACCTTAGGAAATTTGTCCCATGAAATTTATAATATGATGTGATGTATATATGTACTCAAATGGAACTCTTAAAATCCAGCAAAACAGGCATTTTAGACATCTTACAGTGTTCTGGAGTCCACAGTTACGTTAAATGATAAGGTAGAAAGTTCTCTACTTTTCAGATTCCATATTCAGATAAACAGTGGGCTTGAACTTTTTTTGTTTAAAAGTACAGTGCATAATAGTACTTGACCTGGTAATAAATGTAGAATCTGCCTTAGTAGGTCTGTCTGGTTTGATATTTTGGCTCTAAGTATGTTCAGTATTAGATATTTTAAGACTGTGGTGGAAAACCCCATAATGTAGGGGTTGACAGCTTATGGCCAGTGGGGACTCTAGGATCCAGCCCACAGAGCTATGGCTTTTGCAGCAGTCAGTGGCAAGGAGTGATTCTTATGCTGCGCTGTAGTCAGCCACTTTGGGGCTTCAACAGAGCAGGGATTTCACTCTGCCAATGTCACAGCTGAGCAGCAGGAAGAACCAGAGGAGGAATGTAGGTCTTAATGCCTGCCCCATCGCCAACTAGAGCTGAGCTAGTCTGTCCTCACTTCTGCTGGAAAACATTGTTGACCCCTGCCATAAATAGACTTTTACAGAGTAGTCTCTCCATTGAAGAACACTTTCTAACAACTTAAAATTTAGAAGTTGGAGTATATACTAAAATAACAGGGTTTATATCATGCAAATTTTAAATTTAATCTAATGTAACCATCTTCATTATACATATAGATGTCTAAATCCTTTTTTGATACTGTTGACATCACTATGATGGTCCATGAAAACTGTGAGCAGCAAGGATTTTTGTTAGTGATATCTTTTATTGGACCAACTGCATAGGTGGGACAGAGTTACACAAGATTTCAGATTAAAAAAGAAGCATGTCTTGCATTTGGAAGCTTGTCTAATTGTATTTCAAACTATCTAATTGGTCCAATAAAAGATATCACCCTAAGAAATCCTTGCCTCTTGCTTTTCCATGTCATTGGATGTCCCCATATTTTCATATTAAAGGGAGGGTCTTCATCTTCTCTCTACAGTTCATTATTTTTATATCTCTGTTATATATTATGAAATTCATTTCCATTCTCAAATGAACAGTACCAAACTTTTTATTTTTTTTCCCCAAAATGGATCCATTTTCTGTGTCACTGGGTGTGTCTACATGAGATGCTAAGTGGGCAGTAGATTAATTCTACTGTGCATTGGCTTAGCACAGAAAAAAAAACATGCTAATGTGTAGTAGAATTAGTCTACTGCCCTTAGCATCACTAAAAAGGTATGCACTAGCACTACTGTGCCGTAGTCCTGGTTACTGCAAATTGAGTTAATACCTGTTATTACCTTAATGCGCAGTAACTATGGCACATTCATACATGTGTAGATATGCCCACTGATGTCTTGGTGATGGAATTACAGTTCTACTCATGAATCAGCTCTGAATTTTCTTTCTTAGCTTTAATGTTGGATGTCAAAACTCTCTAGGCGTGTCCACACATGCAAGCATGTACAGTTGTAGCAGCTCAAATAGAAGAGGTGCAAATTTGAGCTGAGGCTTTTTGTCTCAGCGAATATACCTGGACATGCACTTTGGTTTGGGGAAAATTATGCCACTAGGGGCAAAACAACCCTGCCTGCCTCCTCCCGGTTCTGCAGCCAGGGGAAACTAGAGCCCAGGGCTAGCACCTGTGCTGGTCCCAAGAGTATAAAAAGCTGCCCTGGCAAGTAGCTCAGGGCTCCTTGCTCTCAGGAGCTTCTGGGGACCAGCCACTTGGTATCTGGGGATACTACCCTTTGTGCCAGTTTGACTGCTGAAGCAGCCCTGAGAGTTCCCTGCACCCTTTACCCACCGTAGCAGTCTGGCAGTGGGGGCTGCTACCTGGCTGTGAACTGCTGCTGCCTGCAAAGCATGTGGCTCCAAGGCTGTGCACCTGGCAGACCTGGATGGAAACTGTGCAGTCAGGAGAGGCACCTGACTTTCTGGGACAGCTGCCAGTCAGCTGTAGCTGCACAGTTGCCTTTGTGTGGCACTATTGCCATGTGTGCCCCTGCCTGCCTTCTGGGCAGCTATCACCCAGAAGATGTTCTCATGCATTGGCTTACTTTGAACTGTCAAAACATGTTTTCCTGACCCCAAGTGGCCAGGAGGTCAGCCACCTCCACCTGGGTCCCAGGTACCATCCCTGAGCAGCCTTCTCTGCCTGGGTCCTGCCACTTGCCTCCCCAGCAAGAATTCTGGTGTTCCCTATTTAAAACCTGGAAAATCTTGGGGAAAAAAAAATCCCAAATTCACTCTTTAAAATACCCCAAAATCCATTTTCTTCCACAATTAAAACAAAAGACCACTAATTATAATATATTTAAATTTATATAATTTAATAAATATAAAATATAATTTATATTTAAATACATATAATTAATGGTCTTTTGTTTTAATTGTGGAAGAAAATGGATTTTGGGGTATTTTAAAGAGTGAATTTGGGATTTTTTTTTCCCCAAGATTTTCCAGGTTTTAAATAGGGAACACCAGAATTCTTGCTGGGGAGGCAAGTGGCAGGACCCAGGCATATATATATGGGAGAGAACAGTTGGGCAATGTTTTATTGATATATTTACAATTGTAAAGCAACTTGGAAGCCTACCAGGGCCTCCATCATCATAATAAAATAAATTCAAATTATCTATGCAGTTTGACATTGACTTTGGGCTTCTCTGTCATAGAAAAATTAGACCTGACCCTACCCACTTTGCTCACCAGGATGTGCAGCATTGAGTAGCATTGATATGCCACTGCCCTACTCTGCCCTTGTCCCTCATTCTCAACCCACAACTTACCCCCCGGCCCATTCCCACAGGGCCAGGAATGTGGGTGAGTGGTTTTTGGGGCTGGCTTGGGGATGTGGTGTTTGTGGGTGGATTTTTTTGGGTGTGAAGGGGTCTAGGGGGGGGAGTTGCTCATGAGGGGTGGGTCCCCTCTCCCCCATAGTGCACAGGCCCCCTGCACACCTCATAGACTGCCCCCCTACAGGGGCCACATGACCCCCACAGGGGTCACAGCAACTGGGACCTGAGTTCTGTGCCAGGTAACTGGGGTGGAGCTGGAGGAGTAGGGGGGACTACTGAGGGTGTGGATGACCATGAAGGGGCAGCTCAGGAGGAGTGGGTTTGCCGGCCACCCTGTGCATGGCTCCAGCCACTCCTGCTCGTCCCGTGGCTGGGTGTAGCCCCCTGCTCGCCTCCCTGCTCAGCTGCAGCCTCCTTGCTTGGCTCCAGCCCTCCTGCTTAGCCCACGGTCAGCTTTGGCCTGCTCACTCAACTCCCCCCCACCTGCAGTCCCCCATCCACCCCCGCATCTGGCTGCAGCCCTCACCCCGCACATCTCCTACCTGCCTGCAGCCTGCCCGTTTGCTCCCTGCCCAGCTGCAGCCCCCCTACATGTTCCTGCCTGCCTGCAGCCACCCTGTGCACCCCTCTCCTGCCTGCAGCTCCTCTGCATGCTCCCCCACCTTGCTGTAGCCCCCCCACCTGCCTCCCATCCTGTTGCAGCCGCCTCACTTACTCCATGCCTGGTTCCAACCCCCCTGCAGCTTACCAGCCACAGCAGCCACATACTTGATCTCATGGCACAGCCCCCCTGCATGGCAGGAGGCAGCATGGCTTGGCCCCAGCCACCAGGTATCCACGTGGCCTCTGCCACTGTGCCTCCCCAGCACAGTGCGGCGTAGTGTGGGCCGTGTGCTTTCGGGCGTCTCTGGGCTGTCATCTGGGGCTGTGCACTGCTTGCGGGCACCACCAGTCCCACTGGCCTGGGTCCAGTGTGCACAGAAGTGGCCCGGCTGGATGGTGCAGGGCTCATGAATGCATGACCCAGGCTGTTGTGGCTGGGGGGTTTTTAATCAGTTTACTGCTATGCACAATCTAATTTTAACCCTGTGTTGCAAATTTGCAGCATGAGGAATGTTTTCTTGTTCCCGCATGTGCCTCTTGCAGCATCTCAAAGGGCTTTGAGATGCTGCAAGATGCACATGTGTGCTCGTGTGGATGTGCCCTCTGATTCTATGATAAAACAATGACATAAAACTCAGAAAACAGCCCTTTATAATCCAAAAGACCTTCCTTTGACTCCATGATTTTGTGTCCTGCCCTTTTATTTAACCTTTTTTCTCCTATAATGCTATTTTCTGGAGCTGACTATTTGCATTTGCCAGAGAAAACATCTACATCCTTAAAGTGGCCATTCTTCAACAGGCTTCTGCTTGCTGTCACCTCCCTCTCTTCCATATGGCTAGCACTCTTTATTCTTGTAATATCCAGATTTTTCCTTTTCTTGTTTCTGCAGAAGAAGCCACAATGTTATAGATACAGAATGTGAAACCCCCAATTAAACAATTTAGAAAGTACTCTTTGTCTTAAATAGAAACCTAGATTAAGAAAATAAGTAACTAATTTCCTTTATGGAATCAACAGTTACTTTTTTCATACTCAGAACACTGCCTAGGCATCAACTAATTAAACAATAACCCTTGAGGAAGGTGGGTAGAGGTTTTATTGATGGGAAAGTAGCAAGAGAAAGATGGAGTGGCTTTTCCACTGCCATATGATAAGACAATGACAGGGATAAGTTTAGACCTCAGGGAGACTCCCTGACCTCCATCTGTTTGCTCATTTGTCTAGAACACTAAAAATTTGAGTAGCAGAGAGCATTTGTAGGCATCACAAGGTTGACTTCAATACTCTAAGGATTCTTTCCATTATTAGAGACCTGAAGTCTTCTGAAGAAACCAGTGTATATAGTTATGTTGTCCTACAAGTAGGGTAACTATTATTTTTTAGGAAATCCAGGACACTGCCCCACCTGTCCCAAGTCAGTACCATTTCTGCAGGCAGAGCCAGGTGGGCAGGGCATGGTGTGCAGTCCAACAGGGAGATGGAGTGGCAAGGTGTGCCAGGTGGGCAGGCAGGCACTACTGTTGCTGTGTAGGAACAAAGTGGGAGGACTCAAGCAGGTTCTACTTCTCCCACATGGGCCCAGTTTGGCTCCTCCTGAGCAGTGGTGGGAGGTGAGGAGTGGGCTGGGCTGGGCGCTGCTTCAGTCCATCCACCTTGATCCTGCACAGCAGCAGCGATGCCTTCCCACCTGCCTGCCTGGTGCGGCATGCTGCTCCACCTCCCTGCCAGACTTTTCCTTGTGCCCCTGCAACTCCGTACCTCTTTTTCAATTTTCACTAACCAGCGAGGACCAGTCTACAAAATCCAGGACTGTCCCAGTCATACTGGGATGTATGGTCACTCTACCCACAGGGGACTCACAGTTCAACTTCACAGATTATGGTGCATCTAGACAGAAAATCAGTGCTTCCCTGTGGTTTTTTCATTTTTTTTAACAATTCCAATCCCTTTTAACTAGGTGTTTTAAGAAAGTTGAATTGCTAGTGATTTTCTCTGTTGTAGAAGTAAGAAGGTGTGAATACTAACAAGAACAGCAATAATCTGTCACCAGGTCCTAATTAGTGCATAACACAGTAGATAGCAGTTGCTACAGTGGTGGCTCTGTGTCACCTCTCCTCCCTTTCCCCTCCCTTTACACCCCTAAAATATCCCTACCCCACCTAATAAAAGGTTCCTGAACATGGAGGTTTAATGCCCTGGTTTTCCATTACTTAGCCCACATCTGCCTGGCTTTTTCATTTTTTTTCTGCTGCAAAAAAGTGAATGTGGTGCTCTTAGGGTTTTCTTGTGGCATTTAAGGAAATTAATGATGTTTAAATGAAAAGACAATTTTCTGATGGCAAAATATATGAATAGGCAGTTTTAGTCTAACTAATTGACTAAGGCTGTGATCCAGAAAAGCACTTACACATGGACATAACTTCATGCAGTTGTGTTGTCCCTTTGAATGAAGAACAGACTAATGAAGTGCTTAGAGTTGCATCAGTACTTATGTGTTTTGCTGGATTCATTATAAAAGAGATTTCAAGAACTTCATAACTGAACTTTTATTTTTAAAGGGCTTTCAAACCAAACAATTAGAACTTCATATAGAAACCTGGCTGCTTGCAGGTTTGGGTGCATACTCTAAGCAGGATACACATGTAACTGCTGAATGAAAGCAGGACAGCATTGATGCCAGCATACTTGTGTATGCTAATATCCACTTTGTGCTTAATCATTAGCCCTTGCCCACATAAAATGTGCTTATTAATAACTAAAAAGGTGATATGTTTATTACCTTGCTGAAAGGCAATTTATACAGTGATATTAAATAGGACTGGACATGCTCTGTTAATTTTTCTTGCTCTGGAAAAACCTTGCTTGTATGTTGACTTGAGTTTATTAAATTTAATGAGGAAAAAGATCAAGCTATTTACTCTACATATTTTCTTAGAAGAATTTGCATTGTGATCTCATAGTAGGTATTTAGTAAATATGACTCGAAAGGTCAGATGGTTCCATTCCCAGAGCTGCATTTTGTGAAACTCTGAAGTTTCCTCCTGTTACATTAGGCTGGAATAAATCATGCTGTAACTTCTTTTTTAATATGCTTTTTTTTTTTCCAGAGTAGTCCATGAACAAGTCCGTGTCCCAGATTTCAAGGTCATTGCATTAATGACAGCACATTACTCTGTTGGGCCAGCTAGTCCCTTTCGCTTGTGAAATGCTAAAATTTTGCTCTAAGCTGTTCCTGAATTAACTGTAACAATTTGGCAAGTGTAAGCTAAAAGGATCCCATATGGGTTATCTGAATCAGCCTTTGTTCATGAAAGAATGGTCCTTTTCCAAAACCAACATTGGATTCTAATTTCCTGAAGACTTCATTGCAAAATTAGGGCTGCTGATTTGTTTCGTGAATAACCCCTGCAATTTCTTAGCTACAGCCTACACCCTGGACATTGCTCATCCTCACTTCACTGATTTCTGCCTCCCTGCTGCAGATAGACTGTTTATCTAACTGGCCAACTCCATGGTCAGATCTGTTTACACTTTTCCTCCCTGCTCAGTAGTTTAATTAGCTAACACAAAGACTTCTTTCTAATTGCTGATGGAGGTACAGGAGAGAAGCTTTATCAGAAGCTGTCCACATTATTTATGGAATGTTTCAGTATTTCCAAACAGCTGATGACACATCGGTCATCAATCCAAATCCACATCCAGAGAGACACTTAAAAACTTTAGTGCTTAACAGAGCTCGAAATATCCACCTGTCCTCATATCTACCCTGCAATTAGAGATAGAGAGAAGATAGACTATTCTGCTGCTACTACAGATCCTGGATAATCCTTCACTTTTCACAAAATTGTCTAACACCCACTATATTATTGTTGATATTTGCTGGTGCTTAGTACTTCTTATTCTCACCATTTCAATAAAGTTCAGATCACACAGGAAATATTCAGCAAAGCTGTTGACTACTGGGGGACAATGCTATTTAAGCAAAATAAATGTAAATGTTAGATTTATGTAGGCAAAAAGGAAATACAGTACACATGTGTTCCCAATAGACGCATGTTATTTCTGTTGTTCTGGAGCTAGTATATTAACATTTGCTAGTGTGTTAGATGCTTTTCCTTTGGGGCTTGAATAGTGATTTTTCTTAATCTGCAAGCTTTACTATCAGTACAGGTTGCAGCTGCATGAATGCTGCAGAAATAGCTATTCTATTCTTTTTCATTCTGTTTAGGTTTTATATTCCCTCTGCACTGTGGTTTCTGAAAGCCTTACTAAGTAAAGGTCTACTCTAGCTCATGTCATGATTGCCTCTGGTTTTCATTATAACTTAATTCTGATGAATCGTACATGGGCATATTATACCCTACGGTACTTGAATGGGAATTCCATTATATCTAATAAAAGTATTTAGCTTTAAATGGGAGTAATATTTTTCATCTTCAACGTACTTTAAAACATGAACTAATATTCTCCCTGTGATACAGGTAGGGGTTCTTATCCCATTTTTGGGTTATGGAAAGTGAGAGAGAGAGGATAGGTCATTAAACCAATGCCACAGTACAGCCAGTACATTTTAGACCTGGGATATGAGCTAGAAACTTCCAGCTCCGCAAGCTTGGACTTGTGTAATAGCTTTATCCCAGTCCAGGAAAGGACTTAAACATGTGTTTAACTTTAAGGGAATGAATGCTTCCATAACTTTTAGTGGGACTAGTCGTATGTTAAGGGTAAGCATGTACTTGAGTACTTTTGTGGAATGGGATGTAAAAAATATAATTGAAATTTCCTTGCATTTCAAAGCTGAGCTGCACTGTTTGTTAATTGACTGTTTGGTACTATCTCATCTTTCAGTTGGTCAGGAAAGTTTTAGGCTAGGAACAGGCTATCTATATGTAACACACACACACACTTGGGATGTATATTTGTGTTTTTTGTGTGTGTGTTCTTTTTTTTTCATGTGGGCAAGGTGGCCCTTGTGTTTTGCGTTACAGGCTGGGGCCTGTGTCTGGGGAAAATATGTAAAACCCTCTACCCTCTTGGCAAGGGGAAGCAGAGCCAGTTGGTTCAGACCAGTTGGTTGGGAGAAGAATTGCAGTGTGGTGCTCCCTGACTGGACAAAGCCAGGGTGATGTCATGCAAGGGACACAAGGTGAGCTAGGTTGGTTTGGGAGGAGAAGAAGCTGCTAGCAACTGCTGAGGAGTAAAGTTTCCTCTGAGGGAGAAGGAGTTGCAGATAGTGAAAGGGAAAACTTGGGTAGAGGGGGGAGGGAGGGAGGGAGAATTGTCCTAGTGTCTGGGGACTCCTATCTCCTCTTGTTCTTCCCTTTTTTCTCTTTTGAGTTTTTAAGGGGTTATACTGGGGGAAAGAGTATTGGTTTCTTGGGTTTGCTGGCCAGGATGTAGGCCTGGCAGCTTGAAACAGGGTTGGAACCTGGAAGTTTCTAATCCTGCCAGTTTTGGGCTGGGGCTGAAGCTTGCAACTTTCTGCTCCCAGTGGAGCTGTGACCCAAATCACCTGCAGCCCAGGCCTAGAGGGTGGGCCTGGCCTTTCAGCTTGTTTCTTTCAATAGTCCTTTGTTTTAGTCAGCTGTGTGATTGGGCTGGCTGCAGCCATCAATCAACTTGGTTCTTCTAGAGTCTTTCCTGCATTTTTTCATTTCAGTAGGCCATATAATCCAAACGAGAAGTGTAGGATGTGTGCATGCTGTCTGGAGCCACAGTCACTCCCCACACACATATACAGCCTCTCCATGGGAGCAAAGATTGCCATGCCACTATCCTTCCAAGGGCACCGTGGGGCCCCCTGCACTGCTGAAGGACCCAAGCTCTCAAGCAGCTTCCCTTGGTGCAGCACAACCTATAGACTATTTTGAGTAGTTAGTAGCATTTCATGTAGCAATTGGTGTTTTTGTCTGTTTTCTGTATTAAATCTGGTTTAGGTTACACTGCTTGCGAGGAGGGGGGTGTTGTTTATGTGGGACACCATAGTAATTAATTCAGTGTTTCCAGATTTCTGTGTGCGAGCTCAAGCCAAAGTAAAATATATGTAGTATCCCAAAAAATTTGAACCCAGCCCTTGCTGCTGCTGGCCAGTGTGCAGCAGAAGGATTACATACATTTCTTGTCTGATTTGGTTGACTAGTGCACACACGCTTTTACAGTGATATTCAGTGACAAAAGCAAAGTTATAATGCTTTAGGGATATATTAATATGGTGACCCATGCTGCATTAGTTCTGTGCAGCACTAGAATTACCCTCTAAGTCTCGGCAGTAGCATCATTCTTAGACAACACAGCTGTGTTCAGCTCTAACCACTGTACCTCAAACTCACTCTCAAAATGTAGTTCCCAGATGGAACAGTGAATATAATATATTTTATCTTCTTCCCAAAATACCTCAAAGCCCAAATGTTTCTCCTCAGCTGAGCCCCTGTGTGGAAGTGTAACAAGGCTTGGTGAAAAATTGTGTCTATATTTATTCCTAAGTGAAAAATTGTGCCCACAGTTCTTTGCATCTGCACTTTTGGTAATTTAATGTCTCTCCCAGTAATGTCTAAATTACAGCTTAATGCTAAATTCAAATCGATAACTACTGAATGAGTTTTCAGAGCAGCTACAAAGAGTTAGGAGCTCTAATCCCCTTGAAAATTATTGAGGGGTGAGGGCCCAAATCCTAAGAGGTCCTCTGCAAATCAACATTGATAATTTACTGACGTATGATCTTTCAGCCACTGTTATGAGACCCTCCAGTCACCATCCCCACCTACCAGTGAGATGTCAATCACATCTGCACATACAATCCCAGTCAATCTGCAATGGTTTGGCTTTTAAAAGTGGACCCATTTTCAGATTTTGCCTTTGAAAGTATAGGTCAAACATGCTGTCAGACATTAATGATTTTCTCAGTTTATCACTTGATTGACTTTGCAGCTTGACCATTATTAACCCAGTCCATTAAATGCTTTTAACCCTTTTCATGGAATGATAGGGACCTCTCAGATATGAACAATTTCAATGAAGGTATTTATTTCATATGATTGCCATTTGCTCTATGATGTTGCATTGTATCAAGCAGGAAAAGGCTTTCTCTTTATTTTTTCTCCCCTACTGAAAGTTTTTGAAATTTATTTCAGAAGTAGAAAACTCCTGCAGGAGTTGTCAAGAAAACCTGCTGAAGCAAAAGATGGTATATTGCAAGCAGGATTCAGGGAGGTTTTGAGAGAAGGACAAGTGAAATGGAGCTTGGTGTGGCCATAAGAAGGAGAGGGACATGTAGGGAAGAAAATTTCTGATGGTGATGGTAAGGGAACACTTGTTAATATGAAAATATGGCCTGACAGCGTTTTTCCTGGCCTGTAGTGAAAATATCTTAAATTTACATTCTTGTGATGATCTGAAGTTAGGGGCTTTTAAACAGTAAGAAAGAGCAGCAATCTAAAATGCCTTAACGTGTAAAGGTGTTTAAATAGTGCAATGGCAAAACACTGATGCAGTAAGGACACCAATGTGATAAAACACTGGTGGAACAAGATTAAGCATAACCCTGGAAACAGAAGGAGGAGTTGAATTTATGGGACTGGGTGGAGGGGGCACTATCATGGAAGGCTCTCAACTTTCTGACAAAACTTGAGGACTGTGAAAAATGTGAATTCATTATCCTTGGATTATATGATCTGCAATGGGGGCAGCTTGGTAGTCTATTATTTAGTTAAAGATTTGAATACAGTGATTTGGTATTCCTACACAGGTACTGTGTGGAGTGTGGTGTGTATGCTTAACTTGAATAATAACACTAAGTAGAATACAATGGAACAGAAATTACCTGAGTGTAATATATAGACAGGAAGGCATACCCTCATCAGGTGTAACTTGGCAGTGGATCTTTATTGATTTGCACCAGTTGAAAAGCATTTGGAACTTGGAATATCCCAAAACATTAGTAAACATTAAAGAGTGTCTTTTCCTTTTGCCTTTCATGTTCCCCACTTTTCCACCTGCAACTATGGAAATACCATAGTAGTCAGGTTAGTCTGAACAGATTTTTAGTAGCCAGCAATGTCAAGGGAGAACAGATTCTCCTTCCTGCTACCCTCGCTATCCTGCAAACTTTTTACTACTTCTTCGCTTTTTACAGAACAATCATATTCTGCACAAACACCTGACTGCTGATCTTGATTAAATTCTTTATGGTAACAAAAATGATTGTGACTGCTGGTGGCCATCAAATGAGCAAAAAGCCAGATTGAGGAGAATCAGTTTCTTTCTGAAGACCCAATAATGGCTTTTTATTTTTGTTGGAAAAAGATTAGATAATGACACAGACGGCTTTTATCATGCAAAATGAAATCAGTGTTGTTAGAAAAATTCACGTTTAATAACAGTGGAAGAAATGTTGTTAAAGGCAAATGCCTTGCTCTATAATAATGTCTTTCCACCTTTCATTGCATTTTCTCCACTTGGCACAAAAGAGCTAAATGCTTTTAAAAGTTTTTATGTAGCTCGCAAAATGGATTTTTCAATATGTCTTGATTCTCAAGGGTTTTAAGGATTTTGCTAACCTATGGCAAACTGTAATTTGTAGTTTTAGCAAATTGGGAGTGTTACTTTCTTACAGGAGCATGATGGTTGGCTGGCCTCATGACTCAAACGATGCATTTTCATCTTGCTGGTGCTCATTTAAAACCTTTATGTAAGACTCATGTGGTGCCATATATACAGATTTATCGTATTTAAAGTTCAAAATGGGGACAAGAATATCATGCTTTTTAAAATGTGGTTTTGATTATATGAATGAGGAACAGCACAAAAAACATGGAGACAATGGAGAATTAATTTATCTGGAAATAGCTTGCTTGGATGACTTCATATCTGTGCCATCTCAGAGTAGTCAGTGCACTTGAAGCCATCTGTACCCACTAAAGCTCTATGCCAGCTACCAACTGAAGCCCACCATTGTTTCTGAGTCCTCTACCAGCATTAGAGGACTCAGTCCTTTCTTCTTTGCTTAATAATTGTGTACATAGCTAGGGGCTTTCTACTCCAGGAGCTTCGAACCAGTAATAGCCAGGGACCCTGGAGGCTGCTAAAATATTAGTGTGGAGGTAGTCCAGTACTTACATCGAAGTGCTATAAGGCAGATTCAGTGACCTGGGAAAAAAATAACTAAAAAGATCGTGCATTTTATGTGGGACATTTTCAGGTTTTCTTTTCATAGGAGTATTGTCAAGCCCACAGGAAAGAGGGCTTGAGTGGAAGGGGATGTTCAACATCGCAAGGGAAGCAGGGATAATAATGAAGCTGGGGATATTTCTGTATGTGTTTATGTATGAATTTGCCCCAGTAAGAGTTTATAAGGGAGTTGGATCAGGCCTGCCACGTTCTAAGTCACACAGATCACAGGAAACCCTAAAGCCAATTATGCATGTTTCCAAAAACCTAAACTATGCCTAATTCTGTGCATCCCAGTCCCCTCTGTCTATCCAGTTATGCATCATAGTCTCCCCAACTCCAGTCTCAGTTCTCCAAAAATACAAAAACAGGTGTGGCTCTTGTCTTCTCTGTGTTAGGATTAAGTTTCCTCCTTTATGCTACCTAGATGTAGCAAAATGGTCATTGAGACAAGAAGAGAGACAAGCTTTTTGCTTTCAGCTCCAGCAGGACCTACAGAGCCCAGAAAAGTAGCTGTAGGAAAAATTCTGTTTATGACCATACTCAGTGTGGATGGTATCTTCAAAGGTTTTTCAGCTGTGAAATTCTATTTGATTTATAAAAAGCTTGTACAAGCTAATTTTTCTCAGCCTTATTGCTTAGCTAACGATAGGCAGATTTTCAAGGGAGTAGCAAGATGCATTCCTGATAGAAAGGTCATTCCACTGCCAAATTTAGTCCCTGCTCCAAAGCATGAGGCAGGAAAGCTTCTCAAGAAAAGATCATTAGAATGTTTAATGTAAGTGGAACAAAGCATTTTTCTCATATCTTATACTCTGAAATGGCTGTATAGTTTTGGCCTCAGGAAAAAAGGAAAAATCCATCTCCTGAGACAGATACCATAACTTTAAAATTGAGACTCATAGGCCCCATCTACACGTTACACTTAAGCTGGGTATGATTAACCCAGCTACACATTCAACCAATTAATGGAATGATAAAATAAGCAATAAGCTACAAAGTTATTCAACAAATAATGTGCAATAATTTTGTTTTAAGCCACAGGGGAGCACTTGGCCACACATTCAATTAATGGTGTGATTGGAACAGGCTACGAAGTTATTGTACATTATTTGTGGAATAACTTTGTAGCTTGTTCCAAACATGCCATTAATTGAATGTGTGGCCAAGTGCTTCCCTGTGGCTGGAGACATCACCAACAGAGAGGCTCCCAGCTATTAGGTGCACCACCCACTGCTAGCCCTGCAGCTGACAAGGCTTGCAGTGGCAGCATCCAATGCTGCCTCTGAGCCTAATCAGCTGCAGGGCCCACAGTGGGGAGACCGCTGCCACTGCTGTGAGCTCTGCATTTCACTAGGCTCGCAGCAGTGGCACTACTCTCCTTGTAAACCCCACACCTCATGAGACTTGTAGCAGTGGCTACATTTTACCTGCTGCAAGCACCAAAACTTACAGTGATGGCGGTTTTCTCCCTGCTGCCCCCGCTGCAAGCCACATAGATGATGAAGCTCACAATTGGGGGGCAGCATTCTTTAGCCCACAGCCCACATAAGCCATGGGGCTCACAGCTGTGGGCAACAGTGCAGGGGGAGCCTGGGATTATGACTGTGATCCCAGGGTCCCCCTGTACCAGTGATGAGGTGTAATGGGATATAATGCATGATCCCACAATCGTGCCTCCTGCCATGTAGATGTGGCATGGCAGGAGGCACAGTTGTGTGGATCACTCATTAGATCCCTTTGTGCTTTTACCCCCATATGTAGAGGAACACATATACTTTAATTATGGCAATATTTTAAATAATTGAACACAATATGCTATAATAAGAGAGAATACGCAACCTTACTAATAATATGTCCTGTTGACCCTAGTAGTGATACAAATATATGACTGTGGTTAAAGACTATTCTCTGGGTTTTAAGTCATCCCTATCATTATATGTCCAAAGAAAGATTTTGAAGTTGCTTGATGTTAAGAATTCTGCATAATTCACAGAGAAAAGTGGTAATGTTGCTCTGTGTATGGCTTGGAAACTAGGATCCTTATTAAACACAGCATATCTACATATTTCTGGAATGGAAAGATACTTTCTACAAGTCTTTTTTATGCTGCTAAAGTTAGAACAAAAATATCAAATTTAAGGTTATCATTTGTATATGACATCTGATAATTCCTCTGTAATTAGAAATGATAATATTTTGCTCTTACACAGCTCCTCTCATCTGAGGACCAAAAAGTCTTTCACAAGTACTATATAATCATCCCAAATTACCATTGCAAAGAATGATTCATGAATTGAACTCTGTTACTTCACTTGCAAGGGATGAAAGTAAGTCCTGCAAGGTGTATTTGGAGATTTGACTTTTTATGTAGTGTTAAGAGGCACCATGAATGGTAGTCCACCAGCTTCCTTATCCACCAGCTTCCTTTGCCTCTTTCATCCTTTGAGTCCTTGGTACTTTCCTCTTAACCCATATCTTCAGTATGAATTGGTGCCTCAGTACTTATACGGTTGGGGAAAAGGAGGTAGGATTGCTGTCAGGGAATAGAAGTGAGGAAGACAATTTGGCAAAGAAGGAAGATCAGGAGCTTCCCAGCTATAGAAAACACCCTTGCTTATTTATTAGGGTTGTGTGAAGCTTCAGTTGCCAATTTGATTTAGAGGATATTCAGCCCGATTCGGTGGCTGAAGCTCTGAATCTGAATCAAACTGGGAGACCCATTAAAAGGTCTGAATTGAATCTGAAGCCTCCAGATTGATTCAGAAAATTTTTGGAGATATTCGGATCAGCTGGGGGAGGCAGGCACAGCTGGGTGGCTGCAGGTTCTCCTGTGGCTCCTCTGGCTGTGCCTGCCTCTCCCCAGGTGGGGGGAGCTGCAGAAGGCCCCATGACTGCCCTGCAGAAAGGCCCATGACTGTCCTGCCGAGCCCTATCGCCTACCTGGCCCCAGCCTCCTGGCACTTAAAAAAAAAGCAAAAAAAAGCTGTGCACTCACCAGCATAGCAGTGACGATCAGGGCCTCTGAGAGCTCATGGCAGAGCCCTCCCCCCCACAGTGCGGGGCAGTGGAGATTGCTCCCTCCCTGCTTGGCACCCGCATGGCCGCTGTTGCATCATGCAGGTGCAGTGTGGCTCACTAGGATGCTGTGAGTTGTCTGGGATCTGGGGCAGCTCTACCTGTCATCTGGAGCCCAGTACCACTCAGCCTCAATGGCTCCAGCTCCCAGACAGTGTGTAGTGCCCTGCCGAGCCACACTGCATCCGTGTGGGGCACTTGTTGTGTGAGTTCCAGGCAGGGGGAAGGGGGCCGATTCCTACTGCCCCGTGCTGCACAGCGGATTGCAGGGGGCTCTGCCATGAGCCCTCAGAGGCCCTGATCACCACTGCTACAGCCTGTGAGTGCAGGCCTTTTTTTAAAGTGCTGGGAGGCTGGGGCCAGGTAGGGCAGCCACGGGGGCTTCTCTCATGGCTCCCCACACCCACAGAGAGGCAGGCACAGCCAGAGGAACCATGGGAGAACCTGCAGTCTGCCTCTGTGCCTGCCTCTCCCCAGGTGATCCAAATCTCCGAATCAGCACTGAATCTTTGATTCTGATTCAGCTGAATCGAATGAGGGCAGTGATTTGAATCATCAAATCAAATCACTGTCCTGCGAATTGGCTGAATCCGAATCAAGTACTACCCTATTTGCACGGGCCTATTATTTATCCTTTATGAACATACATTGAGGTTCATAAATGTTTCATGACCATTGTTCAGCTCCAGTAGGTATGTGGTGCCATGTGAATATTCTGAAGAATTTCACTTACACTTACTGTTTAAATAGATATTATATACATTTTACTAACTGCATATAGCTAAACAGAAACATAGATCTAAACAGAAACACAGATTTCTCCTGTTACACTGCTTTCTTCATTCCTTTGGCACATAAGTTAAACTAATTTTGCACTTCCATGAAAGACCATAATCTAAATGGATTTTCTATTTTATAATTTCTGTCCATTTTCTGACCTCATTTCAACCAAAATGTACCTTATGACTTCATAGCAATTCTACATTTAGCTTAGAGATTATTGGCTTAGTGCCTTCCATAGGGATAGGGCACCTGATTGGAACTCAGGGCACCTGGTTCTATTCTCAAGTTGGCCAGGATCCTGCTGGATGGCTTTAGATAAGTCATCTTGCCCCTTCCACCTCAGTTTCTCCAACTGTAAGCACAGGGGTTATGCTTACCGCCTTTGTAAATTGCTCTGCTGATGAAAAGGGAAAGATTGTGAGTAAATCTCTTTATAAGGCTGGTCAGAATTGGACCTCTGCATCCAGATTGGTTGACATTTTTCTTTGTTGCTTCTGACAAAACCCAAGGATATTTTTTTATACTAAAAGAAAGGGATTTATTCATAATCTTTACCTTCCTTGAGGCAACATCTCTGCTGATGTGTCTTATCACTGTGAGGATCAAAATTATAAGTCACAGACAATTTATTTTTAAATTCTGGGACAGAAAATGGATTCTTTGGCCTAAATAAATACATAAATAAAAAGCTTCTTTTTAACGAGCCTTAATTGTACATTGTATTTGATTCAGAATAAATCTTTTAAAGGCAACCACTACTCTAGCTGAAGTGAAATTATTGGCATTATATTCCATTAAAAAGATGCATCTTTATAGTTGAGAATTTCTGTCTGCATTGATTAAAAAAAGTCTCACCTGAAAATAAGTTTAAATTATTTTAATGTTGGCCACATTCCAAGACCAAAAAAAAAAAAAGCAAGCTGATACAAACTTGTCATCATTTTATAAAATCCCCATCAACCGAGGCAGTAGTAACAGTAATAACTGGGTCAGAACATAGGCCTATTTGGTAGAACACTTGGGAAGAAGTTCATGATAGGGAAGTATCTGTGGGGTTCTCAAAGACAATAGTATTTTGGAATGAGGCATTCAGAACCTCTTCTATCTCACTATTTCATTGTGTTTTACTTAACTAACAATGGGAGCAGGGACTGGAGGCCAAGTGGCCCATCTTTCAGGTGACAACTAGGGCTGTGTGAAACAGCACCATTTTGTTTTGACTTCCATTTCACTGTTTTGACAGGAGAGTGTTTTGTTTTGAGTTGTTTTGTTTTGAAAGCACTGTTCTGTTCCGTTTTGTCAAAACTGTTTTGCTGTTTCAACATTTCGCCCAGAGGCTATAAAGGGGAAATAAAAAACTGCCTATAACTTTGTCATTTCCTGTCTAATTTGGATGGAACTTGCAGAGGTGGTAGTCCCTTCTGAGGCCATAATGCCTGCCAGCCTTCAAGGAGATAGGTGCAGGGCTTTCTGGGAACCTGCACCTCAAAATCTTAAAAGCAAAACTCATGTCACTTGTAGGTGTGAAGGCACATTGGGGTTCAAACAGCAGGCATGGTAGCCCCTGCTGAGGCCACACAACCTGCCAGGTTTCAAGGGGGTAAGTGCAGGGGTTTCCAGGAAACTGCTTCTCAGGCTGCTGACAAGCAAAACTTGTGACATGTGACTGTGTGTTGAGGTGTACCCTCACTGGTGCTGGGGTCTCTACACAATGTGGTAGTGCACCCCAATGAGGTCTTTTCTGCCCCTACAGCCTCAGCTTAGTCCATCACTTTAAATAACAGCAGGTAAGTAAGCAGCACAGTAGCACTAGCATCTCAGGCAGCCAAACTGTGACAGAGCCTTTCTTTCCTTTCCTGCAGAAGCTTTATCTCCAGCAGCTTCCAGAGAACTCTCCTGGATCACAGTCACTGGCCAGATACACATGTCAATATCAGAGCAGTCCTTTCCCCCTTTTCTCCCTCCCTCTCCTTACTTTCTGTTTCTCTGCAACCAAGCCTAGCTTCGAAACTGGAAATGTTTTGAAACTTTCAAAACATTTCAACTGCCCTTGTTTTGTTTTGAGGCTGTTTCGTAGCCTTTCATTTCATTTTGATTTCCCTGTTTTGAGTTCTAAATGAGTCTAAACAATGTTGAAATGAAACACTGAGAAAAATTTTGCACAGCCCTAGTGACAATCCTAACCATCAGGCTATAGATTCATTCCCACACTCTCTAGCTCAGAAGGCATGTTTACATGAGATGTTTACTTTGTAGCTGCCTAATTAACTCCACATTAAAACATCAGCATCTACACATGTGGGACTATTAGGATGAAGTAAACTAATTAACTCTACCATAGGATAGTACTGCCAGACACAAATACTATCCTATGGCGGAACTTTTCACTCTGCCAAACTGCACATGTAGACACTGATGGGGCTGGATGGAGCACGAAGGTGCTTCAGTGTGGAGGCTACTTGCCAGCTAGTCCTGCAGTGAAGGAACCTTATGTCCCAGTCAGCCCTTCTGCAGCATATTGATCCAGGGGGCTGCAGAAGGGCCCACTGCCATCTGGGGCTGCACTGCCCCATCTCAGTGTGCTGTGGTCCTGGGCATACATTCAAACATGGCACCTGGGAGCAATGTATTTCAGTGCAAAGTGTGGCAGATTTTATTCAGGCATTCTAATTGCATATGTAGACATGCCCAGTAAATTCTATTTTATACCAAGAAGAATAAATTCAATGGGAAAAAAAAAAGGAGAGAGCTGCATCCCAGAATATTTTAGAGATTAGTGGTTAGGACACTCACCTGTAATATCGGGAGTGTGAAGGAGTGAGACAAAACTCACAACATGCAGGGCTGTCAGGGCTGTAGCTGGATACTAGAAAGGAAGGAAAATACCCACCCAACTTCTGGAGCAGCCTCTCACTCCAGATTGGAGGAGGGAGGCCGCCCAAAGGTCTTTCTGGCCCTGGAGAGGGGCAGAGAGGCGTCAGTTCCCTGAAGGCTTCAGGGAGAGAGGAGTGGTCGAGCATCTCAGCAGGCAGAAACTATGGAAAGTGCCTGAGGAATGCTGTGGGAGTGACTCTGAGGCAGGCGGAGGCCTGCACACACACGGCCAGTGGTAATCTCTGGAGCAGAGCTACAGCTGCGGATCCAGAGTGAGGGAGTCCACAAGGCCTGAGAGAATCTCTAGTGTGGAATTTTTCAACAGAGGATCCGGAGGAGGGCCCAAGGGGAAAAAAAAACAAACTACAGCCACAGGTAGAGCCTTCCTGCACATGGGAGAGACCCCAAAGGGACTGTGGACGTTCATAGGGGTGCAGAGTAGGCTAGCGCATAGCAAAGAATGGATTAAGGGATTTTTGTCTAGATTATGGTGATTGGGATGTCGAGCACCTGATCAAGAGTAAAAGGGACATTGCCAGAGCTTGACAAGAAGGCTGAGAAGCAGCTGGGGATTTCTGTGGGTTTTTTTGCTGTTTCTTTTGATTTTCTGGAGCACAGGCCAAGACTGGTCCCTGGAAGGGTGTACCCAAATGAGGCCCAAGGACACCCTGGGGTAGAGGGCCAAAATAAGGCCATGACAGGCAGCACTGCGACTTGGCTGTGGAAGAATATTGTGAACACCATCTGGAGAAGCTAGGCTGGGGTAAAGGGGAGGTTTTGGAGCCCCACAGAAGAAACAGGGATCAAGACCAGGCAGGATCATTGTGGGTAATGCCTCTTGGGAATATATATGTCATCAAAGTCATGGCAGGTGAAAAAATGTAAGATCCACTTCCTGGCAGACCAGGTGATCCAGAGCCAAGGTCCACCCTGTCACCACTGGTAGGCAGACGAGCTCAGGGCAGTGCTAGCAAGCCCTATAATACCTACTGTCGTCATGGGGAGATTTTTGTTTAAATCTCTGCTTTGAATCATCCAGGTCACTCACATTGTAGGTGACTGTCCTATCTTCCTAAGTCCCCAGTACTCTTGTGAACCTATTCTGATATAGGTTCTGGAAAAATTCACTTCTAAAATGTTCAAAAACATGTTTTTGTCATTCCTACATTTTTTCTTCTTCTTTTTATTACTTGTACAAAAATATTTCCTGAATGGACCTGAGTTCAGAAATAGTTTCCATTGTGAATAAATTATTCAGCCAAAAAAAAGGCTTTTTGCCCCTCCTCCCTAAGGGTTTCTCTTTTCACCCATAAAACACAGAAAATATAGGGTCAGATCATCACCATTTGGTGCAAAAAAGTGTAGTTCTGGTCAATTGTGATCCATAGCAATTGTCACACAGTGCCAGATTATCTTCTCTTCTGAAAAAAATGGCACTGGGTGACAATTTGGATACCTGTACTGCAATAGAGAAGACCTGTTTTTCTCTGCATTTTGGTGCAGATCAGGAATGAATGCACTTAAGACAAATGGCTGTTCATGCTACTTTAAATTGTACAAGGTGCTTGTTCTGGTGCAAAGCCAGCTCAATAAGAGGATAAGTGGTCCAAGGCCCTTTGCCCTTTCCTCCCACCCTCTAATTTGCATCTTATTCATCTGGAGTTGAAAGTTATGGACCAAAGTATGTGTAGCCCTTCCTTTGTAGGTGTCAACTAAAGCAAAAGAGGACAAGGAGGGAGGGAGTTATATATGTTAATAATATTTTGTTTCTGTTAGGTTGGTATTAGCTTGCTAAAGTGGCCTGCCATCAAACAGTATTTATAGCAATGTATAAAACATATTAGTGACATCCTTTTAAAATTTGAAAGCTTTAGCTAATATTACTGTCTGGATTCAAAGCAGAGCTCAGTGCCTAAAAGCCGGTCAATAAACATTTTAGTACTGCTCTATTCCAGTGATCTGAATTCAATAATGTTACCTTTCCAGAAGCTGCAAAATGGAAAGTGAAAGAATGATTTATGAAGCTTAGCTATGCATGGCCAGATAAGAAAGCTTTAACTGATGGTTGCAGGATTCTCTTTAATGAAGTACAAGTTGCCAAGATAAGTTTAGGTAAATGAAGCCTCTGTCACAATATGTTATAGGAAAAGAAATGACAGACACAGCAGAGCAGATGGAGGTTATTACAGAACTGTGGTGTCAAGCAATGTAGTCTAGGTAACTGCACAAAGATGGAGCAGATGCATTAGTGTTGCTATTATAAACAATTTCATAATACCAACACACATTTATGAAATCTGTTTAAAATCAGCATAGCAGCCTTCTTTAAATTGTCACTTAGCTTTCATTGAGACCATATTTCCAAGCTATCAGTTTCTTTCAAGTAAGATACTACAATTTCAGTACAACCTCTCTCTCTCTGATGTTGTTGTTAACCTTAAAGCCCCAGTGTGTTGCCTTTTTCAACACAGTTTGTTAAAATCTGCTTTGCTGACAATGTTAAGGAGTAATTCAAAAGGATGAAATTCCTATCCTCTTTGTTAGCATCCTAATTTGACATGCACCCGGTATTGTGAATGAAATGAAATTGGTAAGTTTTAGCTAGGTGTGTGGTACACAACAACCAGAAAGTTCATTTTAAAGTCTTGGATGCAGCTTGTATCATGTGTTTTTATGAGGTGGCCAGAGCTGAGTAAATGTAGTTGTATTCTGTCCATTCTGATTTGTTGCTGATTAATGCTGCGTAGATAAGGTGGTATTGGAAAAGAGATGAATCAAGAGGGAACTAGCTCTAATGTGACATTTGACATTGTAGTTGGACAGCAAATAAACTATGGAGGATTTTTAGTCCTTCAAATCTCAGAAGAATGAGTATTCTCTCTGCTTACTACATTTTTAAAAGTAAGGGGACACTGTATAAAGGGATGTAATGTGAAAAGGGCACTGTGAAAGCTGACAGACTCAAATTTCAACCCACAGTCCCTTGAAAATACGTATTGCTTTTCAGAAAGAGGTCTGTCACACTAACAAAATGCCAACTTCTGTGCTGGGCAACCTGCCAAACAAGCACAGAACATTGGGTTTCTCTGAAAACGTGCACAGGATCAGCTCTCGTACTCATGTCACACCATCCCCTCTGCTTTGCCAGTTTGCTTTGTTCTTTGTAGACTGGTAATTGAAAACCTGGCACTGAAAGACATTGCTTTCTATAGCACGGTGCAAGCACGTTTCTTCTGCAGAGTATTTTAGTACTCGGCTGTCTCACAAAGAAACAAACAAACAAGCAAACAAAGCCCCGAATGGAGTATGCAAATGTACTTGTGCTTGCAAGGTAAAACACTGCTAGAGGACTAATTTCAGATTGGCCATTGCTGACAGCCACTTTGACATGCTAAAGTAAACACAAACTGCTTACTCTCTGATTCTTCCTATACTAAGTCTGTCTGTAATGAACAGTTCTCTTCACTCAGGTTTCTTCATCCTGGTCTCCCAACTGCAGGATTTTGATGTTAGCCATCCTGGGACTTAAAGCCAATCTTCATTCTCTTTCTCTCTTCCACCCATGCTTCTGTAGACACTGGAGGGAAAGTAGAAAAGGAAAGGACTTTAAAGGAAGGATGTGGAAGTAGCAAGGTGGGTGCTGATAAATCTTTCCCTATAGCTAAAAGATGGTGGGCGATAGACACTTGAATTGCTTAATTCATCTGTACTTTCATAATTCTGCATAAGTCTTGTGTTTCATTGAAGCCTAGTATTCCATATTGGAACAGCAACAAATCTGACAAGAGTCTTTGTCTCCATGTATCCTTGCCTGTACTGTCTAGCTACACCCTAATAATTTGTGGGGAATGATGTATAATGAAACATAAACTATGTCCACCAGAGTAGTCTGAGGTGTATTTATTTTGCATATTATGAATCCAAGGGGGGCACAGCTTTGTGAAATAAATATTTGTAAAACTTCAACAATCTTTTTGCTCTTTCTTTCTCTCTCTCATTTTTAGACAAAAATCTTCCCTTTTACAAAGAGCCAAGATATCTGTGTTATGGTTTTACTGATTTGTTACGCTTTTTGTAAGAACTTAGCTGGTGTGTAAACACAGAAAGATCCCACTCAGATGACACAATCAGCTCAACGTTCCTTGTGGTGATTTAATAATAGTTTCAGCAGAGGTGCCTTTTTATCCCTGTGAGTCTTCTTTCCTACTGCTGTGTTTACAAAGAAAGAAAAAAAAGAGCTTTAGAAAGAGAGAACAGTAATTTGGTGAGGCTTAGAATTAGCTGGATATATTTTCAACATACAGAACTTGTCTTCCGTTATGTTACAGCAGTGAGAGGGTAATAAAGTCTGGGATTTATTTTGTATGTTCACAAAATCTGAATGTTATCTAAGTTCTATAGAACCTGGTAGGTTCCAAAAGAAGGGAAATGAGTTTCTGCATCACTTGCCTAACACAATGACATCTTTTCTTCTAGGGTTAGCTAGAAAGAAATTTGCTTTTTAGTCTTTTAATAAATCAGGACAGGAATCTGCAATAGCAAAACAAAATGAGAGCTATTATTAAGAAAACCCAGAAAGTGGTGGCAGGGTTTCTTGTGAGTCAGAGGAAGGAAGTTAGGAAACATTAACTCCCTGAAGGCTTTTTTTAAAAGGAATTTCAGAGTTAGTTTTGCTCCCATGATAAAAAGTAAATATACATCCAGAGGTGAGAAGTGGTCTGGCTGCAACAGTCCACTTTACACTAGTTTGTGTGTATGCTATCACACTGTATATGTGACTAGGAGCATTTATGCAGTTAAAATACCATAAAAACAAAGCATTCCTTTTGCCTATTATATTTTGTTAAAATAAATAGTACTGTATGTTGCCTCTTTTTAGAGGTGAAATCCTATAAGAATATTATGCCCTGCACCAACCCTAAGGTGTTTTGGTGGGTGTAGAGTTACTAGTAAATACTATATTGTGCCTTCCACGACCTGGACCCCTGGGCATGGGGGTGCCATGCAAATACAGTGCAGAAAGAACACTCTTGATCCAGAAAGTTTATAATCTAATCATAAGACGGGAGACTAGACATGGTTTTGAACAGATAGATTGGCATAAGGCCCACCCCTGCATTATTATGGCAGCTCCATGCTTCTCTGTGTTCTGAGAGGAGAGACAGTTGTGTTCAGAAAGGAGAGAGGCATCTTTGCAAAGATGCATTGTTTAGTAGGCAACCATCCATCTTCTGGATCATGGTGTAGGTGTAAGAGGTCTAGTCAGGTGCTTGATTAATCTGCTTGTACAAGGTCCTGCGACCATCACACTGAGACCACACCAAGACTTTGATGCTTATGCCTAGGCAAGAGTATGGAGGAGTGGAGTTTGGCCAAGACCTACGATCCCCACTTCAGACCACTGAAACAGAATCTAAAGACCAGACCAAGTCCAAACATTCAGTGCCTCAATGATTTCCAGAGAGCAACAGATAGGAACTGTTCCTGAGTGCCAAACATCTCAGTAAGGGCACGTTTCTGCCAGGGTGATGTCACTTAGCCTTCCTTCAACCAAGGCATACACACAAGGCAGTGGGGGCTAGGGTTTTGAGGCATCTTATACTCGTCTTACTTTAGAGGTTGCAATATTGTGTTATTTTATAGGACTTACCCCACCATGAGTAGCCCCAATATGTTGTCACCAGGCCCTCCAGTTAGATGCAGTTTATGGTCATACCCAGGACAAATGCATCATTTACTTACTTTGTATCTGGCCAACTCCGCTCCTGAGAATGCATATGTGGAAAGGCAGGGCTATTCTATGGCCTTGCTCCCTACTGACCTTGCAGTCTGCTGCTAGTAATAGTACTAGCACAAGGCAGTCCTTCTCCCTTGAGAGAGAAGTCTTCCGCGGTGCCTAGTACCTACACAAATATAGGAAGGTGGTTGTGTGATTATTTGGACAGTCATAGTGAGTTGTTTTCTGCCACTATTAGGATGATGTTCAAATGAAGCTCAGAGATATCAATGCTGTTCTAGTCTGACTCAGAGTTTTGACCTTCAAAATTAAAAGCTGAATCATATATAATTTTTCATACCATTTGGTTTGAATGGTCTAGTCAAGAAACTTGGCTCAATTAAATAGAGAATTAAATCATAATTAATTCACAGGTAAGGGGATCGATTTTGAATTGTTTGTGAAGCATCAAGAACGTCCAAAGAATGAACATTTTACCTCCAAGAAAAGGTGGAAATGTGGAGAGCACAGTATTATAACTAGGGGTGAGCAAGAGCAGCACTCACTCTGTGTGCAAAGTTAGGAGAGGTGTTGGAATTGCCCCCAGTGCCTCAGGTGTCTTCACCCCGGCAGCAAGACATGCACCATGACTTACCATTCTGCAAACCACAAAACAGTCCCTGGTTTCTGCTGATGCTTTAAGAGAAACAGCTAGGTCAGGCAGCGCATAAGACAGCAGCTCAGGCGGGGACTGTTTTGGAACTGCTTTTTCTCTACGCCCTGCTTTGAGAACTTGTGTTATTCCCCACTCTCACAACTGTGTGAACACCCCTTGCTCTGGGAACACCTTCACTCCTCTGCAGGTTTTGCCCAGGACACCATCTCTGCTTATTATACCTCTGGGACAGAACACATGCAGATTTTTTTCAATACAACCTTTTTTTTATTAAAGTCTTCTCTATAAACATTGTGCAATTCAAAATAAATAGGAATTAGATAATAAAATAAAATATATATCCTAATCTTAGTTACCCCATGCTGGTATTATCCACTGTGAAAAAAACATGCAGATGAAAAACTTTCCAATTCACTTTACTGACATGGGGCGCTCTCAAGCTCTTTATTCTACAAAATATTGAGCTAAAATTAGACTGATTTCTGTTTAAATTATCTGTATGTCTTCCAAATATTTTATCAAGGGAGTCCACACAGCTTTAAAATTCTGCAATTTGTAATTGCAAGAATAATTTGAACTCCCTGAAATATGTAACAAGAAATCCCAGTCAGATTAAAAAAACCAGCAAACTTCAGATTGGAACCTGCTGTTTTGCACTCATAATTGGTTGAACCTGCATGTGATGAAATCAGAGGCCAGAAGAACATTTGAGCCTACAGATCAAGTGATTCAATGCCTGTTTAGTTTTATGTGGACTCAGATGACAAACATGTTCAAAATACGTACAAATTGAGAGGCAGAGTTTAAACTCCTCTGAAAATTTGGCGACAGGTGTGAACTGATCAATTCCATTCCCCCTCTCCACACTTTTTTTGGAAGGGCAAAATTATACAATATATTTTTATTTTTGTAAGATGGCACAAATATGATTCATCTGGTGTAAAATGATAGTTTGTGAACCCTTTTCACCACAGCAACTGTGGACATCATTTTCTAATATTCCATTTATGCAACACTGAATAGTCTTTTACCATAGGTGCTAAGTATGCATCCTTAAATATCCAAATCTGCCAAGCCCAAACTCTCCTGTGACAGAAGTTTTGCTACTTACTTTTGTGATTGGTTTTTCCTTGCTGCAGTACAATGGTATGTTTCTATGAAAAATATTCGGTTAAGATAGGGAAATTTTAAAAAGTTTCACATAACCTGCTTCCATACTCTTTAATTTCTGGTTATTATGGAATGCTTGGGTCTTCAGGATCTCAATTTGTCACTCTATAGCATTTAATCTGTTAGACTTTGATCTGAAATACACCTCCATAGTAAAAATGTTAATCCTTTTATTGTGAACAGCAAAAGTGTGACAGCCTGGAGTATCTTTAAATCCCACTTGACTTGGTTTGCACAAGAACGACTTTTGTATAACTTCTAAATTTTAGAATTAAAGGAGAGAAGTATGTGGTGATTGGAAATATAGGCTTTTGAAGATTTATTTGACAGTGGTTCTTTCAAGACTTTTCAGGACTGAAGATGTAGTTAGCTTAATGTTTGTTGACCTTGATATAAAAAGCAAAATATCATTCCCTGAACATAATTCCCAATGGATAATTGGGTACCTCAATTTTGTGTTGCCCAATGCCAGGGCTTGACCCAGTTAAATTTACAGGTACAGCCACCTACTACCTTCCCAACCCTGGCCTTTGGTCATGTGATCACTTGAAAGTCAAAAGGAAGTGAAAGTAAAAAAAGAGTCAGTACTCTAACAATGGGGCTCAGCCGCTTTATTTCTGACTAGCCCTCTTCAAGGCGTCACTCCCTTGCCGCAAGCGCCACTCTGGTCCACAGATTCTCTCTAGTTACTGTCTCCTCACCTAATTAATCTCTTCCAAGCTTAATATCCATCTGTCTGCTGGCTCAATGGTGCTGGGAATGTCCCTGGTTCTCAGGGCTCAGGATGCTGATCCCCACTCCCTGGCTCACCGCAATCTTTGCACACTCCACTTCTGGTTTTCCAGGGCTGCTCTAGTCTCACAGAGCAGCTGCTCTGGAACCACAGTTCCTGGGGCACTCATCTCTCCTTCGCTGGCTCCCTGCAGCTGTCAGTAAACATCTCTCTTCTTTCCTCTTCTTTATACATCCTCCCCTTTAACAGGCCACTAGGTGCCTTCTCATCAGTTCCTCAGGATGTGGAAGACTCACCCCTGCTGTGATGGGATTTACCGGAGCAGGATCATCCACACGGTACCAAGACAGAAAGTCTGCTACCAAGTTGGCAAAGCTGGGCTTATATTCAATACAAAAATGAAAGGATTGTAGAGCTAGGGCCCAACGAGTTATCTGAGCATTATCAGCCTATGAGGTATTAAGCCATTTCAGAGGGGCGTAGTTAGTTATTGATGTAAACTCCTGGCTGAGTAAGTAATAATGAAAATATTCTACCCCCCATTTTATGGTTAGACATTCTCACTCCATAGTGGAGTACATTTGTTTGTGAGGATTCAACTTGCAGCTGGCATAGGATATGGGCTGGTCCAGTCTGTCCATTTCTTGGCACAACAGAGCTCCCATGGTTTGATTAGAGGCATCGATCTGAAGAATGAAAGGATGTGTAAAATCAGGAGTCTTTAGGACAATGTCAAGGCATGGTGCTGTTTTCATTCTCTGAAATGCTTGGAGGCATGACTCATCCCATTTTATTGGGCCTGAGCTTTTTCTCTTGAAGTAGTCTGTTAATGGCGTGGCCACCTCCGCGAAATGTGGAATGAAGTGCCAGTAGTAACTGGCTAGCCTGGGAAAAGCCCTCAAATGTTTTCTAGTTTGGGGCAGAGGGTAGTCTCTTATCTTATTGGTTAGTGGTTGGATACATCCCTGTCCCACTGAAAACTCAGGATATTTGGTCTCTGCCTTTCCTAATATGCATTTTCCTCAGTTGGCCATTAAACCAGCTAACTGGAGTTCTTAGAGGACCTCCTGAAGGGCTTTTAGATGTTGTTTTCACTCATTTGAGTAAATGAGGATGTCATCCAGGTAGGTTGCAGAATATCTTTGATATGGGGCTAGTACCCAATCGATTAGTCATTGAAACATTGCTGCTGCACCATGTAGACTGAATGGCATGCGTTTGAACTTATAAAGACCCAATGGAGTGCTGAAGGTGGTTTTTGTTTGAACATTCTTTCATACTGGCACTTGCCAATATCCCTTAGTTAAGTCCAGGGTAGATATATATTTTGCTTGCTCTACCCTGTCTAGTAAGTCATTAATTTGTGGCATCTGAAAAGCATCAAATCTAAAGATGGCATTCAATTTTTGAAAGTCTACGCACAGCCTTAGCAGTCCATCTGGTTTTGGCATGACTACTATGGGGCTTTGCCAGGGGTTTTGAGATTCAGTGATCACACGCTAAGCTAATATTTTATCTATTTCAGCCCTTATTAGGTCATATTGATAGCAAGGGATCCTTTGCCATTTCTCCCTTAACACTTTGTCCTCTGATATGATAATGATGTGACTTATTCCCTTTGCACATCTGGGAATTTCGCTAAGCATATCGCAAAATTCTTGTACTACCTGTTCTAACTGCACCTTTTGTCTCCCCTGTCAGCTGGGATCCTAGATGGATGTCCTTTGCAATTTCCCATTCTTCTGAATTTTTATTTTTCTTCTGCTTTATGTCTGATCTCTCTCTTACTGGGGTAGATAATAGACCCTCTATTTCTTGCCATAACTTTAGCAAATTAATGTGGTAAATTTGTTTCTCTTTCTTGTGTCCCAGGTGGAACACTTCATAATCTACTGTGTCAACTCATCTCAGTATCCCAAAGGGCCCTTGCTAGAACATCAGGAACTTACTAGTAGTACTGGGAAGGAGCACTAACACCTTTTGTCCCTTGCTAAACTCTCTCATCTGTGCACCCTTGTCATAATATTCTTTTTGTTTCTGCTGCACTCAACAGAGGTGGTCTCAAGTGACCTCTTTGGCCCTCTGCAGCCTGTGTCTCAGTTCTCGTATGTATTCAGAGGGTTGTGGGCTCATAGGTTCTTCTCTCTCCCAACCCTCCCTTACTATATCTAAGAGTCCTTGAGGTTGATGCCCATAAACAAGCTCAAATGTGGCAAACCCCAGGGAAGACTGAGGGGCTTCCCTTATGGCAAGCAAGACTGAGGGCACTAACAGGTCCCACTTCTGGGGCTCCTCTTGGGCACACTGACACAACATATTTTTAAGGGTGCCATTAAGCCTCTCTACTAACCCATTTGTCTGGGGCTGATGTACATCCACAGGTGCCAAATTTGAAGCACACTGTAAAAGCTGCAGATGGCATGCAACATAAAACTAGTCCCCTGGTTGATAGTTATCTCTTTGGGAATGCTGACCCTCAGTATCCACTTCAGTAATTCCTCTGCTACCCAATATCCCATAACTGAGCAAAGTGGAATGGCATCCAGGAACCATTTTGCATAATCAGTTAGGACTAATATAAACTGGGGTCCCACTGAACTCTTCGGTAGTGGCCCGACTATGTCTAAAGCTATCTGCACAAAAGGGACTGACACTTCTGGCATAGATTGTAGTGGGGCCCGTGGGGGTTTCTTTAGGCTAACCGTTGGCAATTTGGACATGCTCAGCAGAAGTCTTCGACTTGCTTATACAGGTGTGGCCAAAAACACCGTTTGGCCAAATGGGCCCATGTTTTTCCCCTGCCCATATGTCCTCCCAGAGGATTTGCATGTGCCAGTTTCAATAGTGGGGCCTGGTAGGGTTGAGGGATCAATAGCTGGGGTATCTCTTGTCCTTCTTGATGACCTGACTTAATTCTATAAAGTAAGCTCTTTCAAAGTTCAAACTAGGGTAACATGTGACACCGCTTAGGGCAGATTACCTGTTTGTCATTCTAGGCCAGCTCTGTCTGGATAATGGCATGGAATGCCTGCTCTTCCACTTGCACCTCTCAAAAGTGCATGTTGGTAGACAAACTTTCTAGGTTAGATCCCTCCATGTCCTCTGATTCTTCTCCTGTGAGTCCTAGTTGGTCTTCTCTCTGGGTTCTCACTACCTCCAACTGTAGCAAAACCCCCAGTTTTTCTTTTTTTTAAATATATATATATATATATATATATATATATATGTATGTATTCATTTTCGCGCCTTTCCCCCCTTTCTATCCGGGCTCCAGGCAGCTGCTGGGTTCACCCATGCCTACATCCAGGTGTGCCGGTACAAAAGAAGTCGAGACCCCCTTTATTAGGCCGCCCCATATAGCCAGCCCCCTTGCGCGGCTTCTCCAGCCAGCAAGAAGGGCCGTGGGTAGCCCTGCAAGCGCACCCTTTGGAGGCAGGAGGAGGAGCCTGCCTCCCGCGGCCAGGGAAGGGGCGCGGGTGAAGAGGAGGCCGGCCGGGAGGCGTGGCCCGGGCCGGGCAGCCTTCCTCCCGCCCTGCCTTTGAGTCCCGGGCACGCTGCGGGCTGCGGCGGAGCGATTGTTCGGAGCGGAACGCGGGGAGCGCGGCGGGCGCTCGGATTGGCGGGCGGGACAAAGGCTGGAACGTCCGGAGCGGCCGCGTTCCACGGGCGGGGGCGGGGGCG